>NC_045440.1:31884924-31921423 GCF_002776525.5 Piliocolobus tephrosceles | reverse complement strand
CAAAAAAAAAAAAAAAAAAAAAAAAAAATTGTCTGCCATGAAACCCATCCCCAGTGCTAAAAAGGATGGGGACCACTATTTATTCAACAAATATGGTTTGAGACCATTATATGTAGCAAATACTGCTCCCTTAGCTTATCCTCATTTAATTCCTGACATATTGTTTAATTTATCTGAAGTCACTTACATGTAAAAAATATTTTTGTTGACAAACATAAACTCCAAACTGGCATCATATCCCATATGGTTTGAAGACTAAATTCATATCAAATTACCTATTCAAGTTAAACCTATGTTATGCCATCAAATCTAGAAAAAAACCACTTTTACTCCCTAAACTTTGAATTCATGCATTTAACATTAAATTGTAAAGGGCTGGGCACAGTGGCTCACACCTGTAATCCCAGCACTTTGGGAGGCCAAGGTAGGCGGATCATGAGGTCAGGAGATCGAGACCATGCTGGCTAACACGGTGAAACCCCATCTCTACTTAAAATACAAAAAAATTAGCCAGGCGTGGTGGCGGGTGCCTGTAATCCCAGCTAGTTGGGAGACTGAGGCAGGAAAATGGCGTGAATCTGGGAGGCAGAGCTTGCAGTGAACTGAGATCACACCACTGCACTCCAGCCTGGATGACAGAGGGAGACACCGTCTCAAAAAAAAGAAAAAATTGTAAAATGGTTTTAGTATTTCTATTTTTTATTCCCTTTTTTTTGGGGGGGATGGTGTCTTGCTGTTTTGCCCAGACTGGAGTGCAGTGGCACAATCTTAGCTCCCTGAAACCTCTACCTCCTGGGTTCAAGCAATTCTCCTGCCTCAGCCTCCAGAGTAGCTGGGATTGCAGGCTCATGCCACCATGCCCAGCTATTTTTTGTGTTTTTAGTAGATATGAGATTTCACCATGTTGGCCAGGCTGGTCTCAAACTCCTGACCTTAAGTGATCCACCCGCCTCAGCTTCCCAATGTGCTAGGATTACAAATGTGAGCCACCGCACCTGGCCTCCAATACTGAGTGTGTTTTCAATGAGTGCTTTACAATTCTGCCACTTGGTGGATGAGTTACCATTCAGCTGAACATCATTAGCTATCATGGTGCTCTTTATAAACTTTTGATTTTTACTCTCAATTATCATTTAATATATTCCAATAATGTGAAGTTGGTTGAAAAAAAGGAAATACAAGAAACAGAAATTAAAACAGTAAGTTGGGAGAGTAAGGTGAAAGTATTCCTACAAATTCCTTTCAAATAGATCTTTCTCATAGGTTTGAGTTACCTTCTGCTTATGCAATGCTTTAGGAATTCATTGGCTGTCTCTGCCTAAAATATAGGTTAAAAAATGAAAATATAGTGGTGATTATACCCTAGTTGCATCTTCATTAAATCGGAGTGAATGCTATCCATATCAAAAATGTTTTACTTGCAGTAAAGTACTTGCAAATATCAGCTTTAAACTTCTCATCTTGTCTGTTATAAATACAGCATACAGGCTGGGTGTGATGGCTGGTGCCAGTAATCTCAGCATTTTAGGAGGCTGAGGTGGATGGGTTACCTGAGGTCAGGAGTTTGAGACCAGCCTAACTAACATGGCAAAACTCCCATATCTATTAAAAATACAAACATCAGCCGAGTGTGGTGGTGCGTACCTTCCCAGCTACTCAGGAAGCTGAGGCAGGAGAATCACTTGAACGCAGGAGGCGGAGGTTGCAATGAGCCAAGATTGTGCCACTGCACTCCAGCCTGGGCAACAAAGCAAGACACCATCTAAAAAAAAAAAAAAAAAAAAAAAAGAAAAGAAAAAGAAATAAAACATACAAATACTAAAGCAAACCATTTTACAATTTAATGTATAATGCATGAATTCAAAAGTTTAGGGAGTAAAGTCAGTTTTTTCCTAGATTTGATAGTATAACATAGGTTTAACTTGAATAGATAATTTGATATGACTTTAGTCTTCAAACCATATGGGATCCGATGCCAGTTTGGAATTTATGTTTGTCAACAAAAATATTTTTTACATGTAAGTGACTTCAGATAAATTAAACAACATGTCGGGAATTAAATGAGGATAAGCTAAGGGAGCAGTATTTGCTACATAGAATGGCCTCAAACCATATTTGTTGAATAAACAGTGGCCCCCCATCCTTTTTGGCACCAGGGATGGGTTTCATGGCAGACAATTTTTCCATGGATGGGGGGGCAGGGGTAGGGAGGGATGAAACTGTTCCACCTCAGATCATCAGCACTAGATTCTCATAAGGAGCATACAACCTAGATTCCTCACATGTGCAGTTCACAGTAGGGTTCGTGCTGCTATGAGAACCTAATACTGCCGCTGGTCTGACAAGAGGCGGAGCTCAAGTGATAATGCTCACTTGCCCTCCGCTCACCTCCTGCTGTGCAGCCCAGTTCCTAATAGGCCATGGACTGGTACTGGTCTGTGACCAGGAGGTTGGGGACCGCTGGAATAAATGAACATATATTAAACTTTATAATACAATTTTTTCGTTTTTGAGATGGAATTTTGCTCTTGTTGCCCAGGCTGGGGTGCAATGGTGTGATCTTGGCTCACTGCAACCTCCACCTCCCAGATTCAAGCAATTCTCCTGCCTCAGCCCCCAAGCAGCTGGGATTACAGGCACGCACCACCACTCCAGGCTAATTTTTGTATTTAGCAGAGACAGGGTTTCACCATGTTGGCCAGGCTGGTCTCAGACTCCTGATCTCAGGTGATACACCTGCCTCGGCCTTTCAAAGTGCTGGGATTACAGGTGTGAGCCACCATGCCTGGCCTATAATACAATTGTTCAAGATAAATAAATCTAAAATAATATTCTTGGCCAGGCGCAGTGGCTCACACCTGTAATCCCAGCACTTTGGGAGGTGGAGGCAGGTGGATCACTTGAGGCCAGGAGCTCAAGACCAGCCTGGCCAACATAGTGAAACCCCGTCTCTAATAAAAATACAAAAAAAAATTAGCTGGGTGTGGTGGTGCACACCTGTAGTCCCAGCTGCTCAGGAGGCTGAGGCAGAAGAATCACTCAAACCCAGGAGGAAGAGGTTGCAGTGAGCTAAGATGGTATCACTGCACTCCAGCCTGGGTGGCAGAGCAAGACTTCATCTCAAAAAAAAAAAAAAAAAAAAAGAATTATTTCTACATAAAATCACCTCATTATCATAGAGTAAGTAAAATGATAAAATAATTTTAATAAATCTTCAGAAAGATTCTGATTCTTTTTTTATTTTATTTATTTATTTATTTATTTTTGAGACACGGTCTCACTCCATTACCTGGGCAGGAGTGCAATGGCGCAGTCTCGGCTCACTTCAACCTCCACCTCCTGGGCTCAAGTAATTCTCCTGCCTCAGCCTCCCAAGTAGCTGGAACTACAGGCAAGCACGACCACACCCGGCTAATTTTTGTATTTGTAGTGGAGACAGGGTTTCACTATGTTGGATAGGCTGGTCTAGAACTCCTGACCTCAGGTGATCCGCTGCTTCAGCCTCCCAAAGAGCTGGAATTACAGGCGTGAGCCACCATGCCTGGCCAGATTCTGTTATTCTATATTATTGTTTATGAGTCAGGGCCACAGGGTTGCTAGACTCCGGAGGGGCACTGTTCATACAGAATATAATGTAAAGGGCGCTGGAATTGAATGAAGTCAAGGAGATTTCCAGGTGCAGTGGTGCATGCCCGTATTCCCAGCTATTCAGGAGGCTGAGGTGGGAGGGTCACTTGAGCCAAGTAGTTTGAGACCAACCTGGGAAACACAGTGAGACCCTGTCTCTAAAAATAAGAAAAATAAAAAATAAAAAAAATCAAAGAGTCTCGCTCTGTCTGGGGTGCAGTGGCATAATCATAGCTCAGTGCATCCTCAAATTCCTGACTCAAGCCATCCTCCCTCCTCAGCCTCCCAAGTAACTGGGACTATAGTCACACACCACCACTCCTGGCCAGTTTTGTGTGTGTGTGTGTGTGTGTGTGTGTGTGTGTGTGTGTGTGGAGATGGGGACTTGCTATGCTGCCCAGACTAATCTCCAACTCCTGGGCTTGGGCGATTCTCCTGCCTCGGCCTCCCAAAGCACAGGGATTACAGTTGTGAGCCACCACACCCCACCATGAATATCTTTAGAGGGACTATTTTGAGCCTACCAAAAGGGCCCTCATGTACATAAGCTCCTCTCCATAACTGGGAGAGAGTTGACGGAAGCTTCCCCTACAGACAGCACCTGCCAGGCCAGAAACTGTGGAGGAATCAGAGAAGGAGCTCTACCAATGAGGGCTCTGAAGCCATGCAGAGCTCTTTTTTTTTTTTTTTTTTTTTTTTTTTTTGAGATGGAGTCTCGCTCTGTCACCCAGGCTGCAGTGCAATGGCACAATCTCTCAGCTCACTGCAACCTTCCCCTACTGGGTTCAAGCAGTTCTCCTGCCTCAGCTTTCCAAGTAGCTGGGACTACAGGCACGCGACACCACACCCAGCTAATTTGTTTTTTTGTATTTTTAGTAGAGACGGGGTATGGCCATGTTGGCCAGGTTGGTCTCAAACTCCTGACCTCAAGTGATCTACCCACCTTTGGCTCCCAAAGTGCTGGGATTACAGGCGTGAGCCACTGTGTCTGGTCCCAAGCAGAACTCTTCTAAACCATCAACCATGGAGAGCTCACTAGGATCACCTGTGCTAGAGGAAAGGCTGAATTCATTTTCTATACATTATGCAGAAGATATGACATCACTCTTGCCATATAAAGAGGCGCTTCACCTATCAAGAACCAATCTTATGAAAACATTTTCAGTCTGTCCTTTAGTTAAATTTATGAACATATTTATTTCCTGGAATTGTGACTGATTCGATTGCAGCTTTGTGATGATTTGGGCATGGTGACTCCTGCTCTCAGGATGGTCTGTAGCACACCTTCTCCCAGTTGTCCAGTCAACCCCTAGTTGAGGTGTGGCTTTAAGGGGATTTGTCAGATGTAAACAAAGCCCGAAATCCTTGAGTTAATCATGAGCAATAAGGTGTGGGTTAGGCTGACCCAAGCAAGTGGAAACCCTTTAAATAGCCCATGGGCACGCCCTGAGGTTTAGAGATGGAGAGAGCAAAGGAGAGAGGATTCTCAAAATGACTTTTCCATGCCCAACCCTCCAGGCTCAGCTCGATTCAAATATCCTACACATGGAAAATGAAAGGGAAAAAAAAAGCCAGAAAATGCCCTGTGATAACTGGTAGCCAATTGAGGCAACATTGAATGAGTTGGATCGGAAGATGAAGGAAGCTGAGAGAGAACTTCAGGAAGAAAAGAGGACAGGGGAGTGTCTCTGACCCACCTTCAGGATTCCTCATCGGAAATCCTGCTACATCTTAGAGATGTTTCATTAGCAGAAAGCCATCAGCAGAGAACTGTGTGCGTATTCAGAATTGTCTGAAAGAAGATTACGCAGATCCAAACCTGACTGCCAAGTGGAAAAGAGACAGTTATGAGGCTCTGTGCTGCCTGTGTTGTGTTCAGACTCAGGATACCAACTTTGGAACCAACTGCATCTGCCAGGTTGTATAAGGCACCCTTGTTGTAAGTAACTCTATCTTAGAAAAAGACTTTATTTTACATTTCAAAGGGCATTATGCCAATGGAGACAACACCCAACCAGATAAGGGCACGTGAGCCCTTACTATCAGCCCTCATCAGAGGACTCAAGGGTGATAAGATGAGCCAGACTTCACCGGCCAGCCCTAGCCATTTTGACAGACCCCATCTTGCTGGTGCTTGTGATCGACACCTGGCATCTGCCACCCAAGGCTCTGCTCAAATCAAAAGCTCTTCCTTGCAAGACATTGACAAATGTCCAGATCAGCCCAGGACACCCTCCTTGTCCACGTCACTCTTCCTGGACTGGTTCATTAACCCTTATTCCTATCCCCTTTTCTCTTGATGTTAAATCTTACTTGTTTGATATGGAATGTTTATAACATCTACATATTAAGTATACTATTATGAATGGTTTGCAATATTAACTGACTCGTGGAGAGGCTTGAACCGGTGTGCCCATAGCTCTCACTAATGGGTGAGCAGGTGGTATTTAGGAGAATTGCCTGTGTAGCTTGTAGCTTGAGGCTTTTATGATTGAAATGGCATCAGTAAAAGTCTAACCTTGTGGAAAGACACAAACATACGTGGACCTGGTTCTGCCTATCCCTGCACTGCTCATGACCCGAGTCCCCCAAAGCCAGCAGGAAGCCAGCAGCATGGTGGAGAGGGTGCCCTGTGGCCACAAAAGCTGTTCCTGCAGTGGCCACTCTGGCCCCACTCCCACTTCACCCTGGACTTTGAACTTCCATGATGTCTAGGTCTCCCCAAGCCTCTGGGTCCCCTAAAAGTGATCTATGTTGAGGACATCCAGAACTGAGTACCTCATGGTCACCTCCCAAAACACTCCCAGCCCTTTCCAGTAGCAAGGCTGGAACTCTACTGCCTCTGAGCCAGATCTGGAACTTTGATTCCAATTGCATTTGAGAGACAAGGGAGTATCACACTTCTGTATCCTCAGAACACCTTTGCCTTCCCAAATCCAAGGTCATGAAAGTAAAATGTGAAAGTGAACAAGAAGAAATAAAAAACAACAACAGATAAATAGTCTCCAGAGAGAAGACATTGACTCCTGCTCTGTTAGGGTCCTTCAAGACCCGGTAAGTTTTCAGTTAAAGGGTGGAGAAACGCAACCTTGTGCTTTCACGTTCTTTCCACCAGGTGGCGTGTGCTGAGCCTTTGGGAAAAAGTTTGAAAAAAGATTTTGCTTGAGTGGCTTGTATTTCCTTCCCATTACAAATAGAAACTTTGCTTTCTAGGATGTGAGGCTTATCCTAGGAGAAAGAAAATCAAATTCAGGTCCAAAATTATGGAAAATTTTCTTTTCTTCTGTTTTTTTCCCCAGACTTCTGCCTTTTTGCTCTCAGGAATTACTGCTGCTGAACTGGAAGCAGAGATTATCCCTGGCCCTTCCTCATCAGTAAGTGGTTGTTAAGCATTTCAGTGATGTCACCTGTTTTCTTTATGTACTTAAGTGTGGAGGTATTTGTGGGATGGGGGGAATAGAGTTCGTCTTTAACAGGCAAAATGTTATTGTTGTTTTGCGGTTTTTTAACCCTTTAAGGTAGGGTCTCTGTCCCCCAGGCAGGAGTCCAGTGGGGCAACCATAGCTCACTGTAACCTCGAGCTCCTGGGCTCAAGAATCCTCCCTCCTCAGCCTCCCAAGTAGCTGAGACTACAGGCACACACCACAACACCAGGCTAATTTTTTAAATTTTTTGTAGAAACAGGAGTCTTGCCATGTTTCCCAGGGTGGTCTTGAACTCCTGTGCTCAAGCAGTCCTCCCATCTTGGCCATCTTGGCCCAAAGTACTGAGATTACAGGCATGAGCCACCACACCCTGCCCAAAAGGTTACTCTTTTTCATGAGCCAGAGATATTATTCAGACTTGAAACAGAAGGGCTTCCCCAGAATGTTATTTTTACCTTGCCATGTAAAAATAATGTTAAAACTGCCTTACATTATAAGATGGGTAACAATTTACAAAACAAGGTGTAGTAGAAAGGATATTGGAGTCACAAGTCCTAGATTTTCATCTTGGCTCCAACTCTTAGATTTGTAAGATTTTGGTCAAGTTACAATGTGTAATATCCTCAGTTTCAATATCCCTAAAGTGGTGATGCTAATAGTTATTTGGAAAACCAAGTGAGAAAATGTATATGAGATCCCAAGCCCTCAGATGTTCAACATTACTAGTCATTAGGAAAATGCAAATCAAAACCACAATGAGATACCACTAAACACCCACTAGAAGGGTTACTAACAAAAAGCAAAACCAAAAAAAAAAAAAAAAAGGAAAATAAATGTTGGCAAAGAAGTAGTAAAAAATGAAACCCTTGTGCATTGCTGGTGACAGTGTAAAATCATGCAGTTGCTTTGAAAAAGTTTGGTGGTTCCTCAAAAAGCTAGACACAGACTATTTTCTAGCCCTTCTGCTCCTAAGTATATACCTAAAGGAATTGAAAGAAGAGATCCAAGCAGATAATTTGTACAACCAAGTCCATAGCAGCATTATTCACAATAGCCAAAAGATAGAAACAACCCAAGTATTCATCAACAGATGAATGGATAAAATGTGATATATCCATAAAATGGAATATTATTCATCCATGAAAAGGAGTAAAGTTCTGATACATGCTCAACACGGAAACCTTGAACATTATGCTCAGTGAAATAAGCCAGACACAAAAGGACAAAAATAGTATGATTCCACTTCTGTGAGGTACTTAGAAAAGGCAAATTAACAGAGTTGGTAATCAGATTAGAGGCTACCAGAGGCTGGGGGGATGGGGTGAGAATAGGAAGTTATTATTTAATGCTTGCAAAGTT
Organism: Piliocolobus tephrosceles; assembly: GCF_002776525.5. NCBI lineage: Eukaryota > Metazoa > Chordata > Mammalia > Primates > Cercopithecidae > Piliocolobus > Piliocolobus tephrosceles. The sequence continues at coordinate 31,913,012 of NC_045440.1, read as the reverse complement.
TCTGTGCAGTATGACAAATTTTTGCACATAGATGATGGTGGTTGCAGAGCATGATGAATGTAATTAATGTCACTGAATCGTATACTTTAAAATGGTAAAAATAGTCGAGGCATGATGGTACACACCTGTAATCTCAGCACTTTGGCAGGCCAAGGCAGGCAGATCACTTGAGGTCAGGAGTTTGAGACCAGCCTGGCCAACATGGCGAAACCCTGTCTCTACTAAAATACAAAAATTACCGGGTGTGGTGGTGCACACCTGTAACTCCAGCCACTCCAGAGGCTGAGGCACAAGAATTGTTTGAACCCAGAAGGTAAAGGTTGTAGTGAGCTAAGATCGCGCCACTGCACTCCAGCCTAGGTGACAGAGCAAGACCCTGTCTCAAAAAATAAATAAACAAAATGGTATAAAACGGCAAATATTGCATATATTTTATCACAATAAAAAAAATACAAAAAAGTAATTGGGTGGATTTAGACCAATATTGCATTCAAAATCAAGTACAGATTTGGCAATGGTATTTTTCTAAGTGACTATATTTGGTGATTAAACTTCATTTTCCAAGAAATAAAGTTTCAAGGTCTGGCACATTTGCATTCAACTCATGTGTGCTGAGGTTTCTTCTGGCCCATGTTATCCTTCGAGGCACAGAAACATCATCAACAAAATCCTGCTGTCTCTGCACGACATTCTCTTAGAGCCACTTCTAGGTGCAGATTACTGCTTAGTCTTAGAAAGGATAGTAACAGAAAGAACATAGTGAGGGAATGAATCAGGAGAACACTCAGTGAGCGCCCTCAATGCCAAGTCATTTGTGTGTGTTGTTGGTCCCTCCATTAAGCCCAGATTCTACCCTCTGCATTCTTCTTAGATCCCTTGATCAGAATTAATTTCTCTACATCTGATATATCAAGGCTCTTTATGGCATTTCTGCAATCTATGCCATGTGGGCTTACATATGCATGCAGTTCATTTAGCATGAGGACATAAAGGCAGGAGCCTTTCTCTTTCCCTTCCCCTTCCTCCTTTCATCACGCCACTCTCACTCCCACCCATCTGCCACAGCCTTAGAAAATGTTTGCCGTGACTACTGCATGTCCAAGCTCTATCAAATCTGACAGCAGAGTGGTTTTGCCAATTATTTTTTCTCACAAATAATTGCCTTTTATCTATTTTATTTACTGCAAACTCGGTTGTTATCAACTCCTACCCACCCCCAAGACATCCACTCATCACCACTACAAAACCTCAAGCATAAACACACACTGACAAATCCTAAAAAGGATAAGATGTAAATGGCACCACAGGAGAGATTGTCTGAAGGAAGCCACTCTGAAAACAGCCTGGAACCAGGCTTTAATGCAACATAGCAACCGGCTTTGTTCACCATATTAAAAAGGGGTAACAGACCGGGTGTGATGGCTCATGCCTGTAATCCCAGCACTGGGAGGCCGAGGCAGGTGGATCACTTGAGGCCAGGAGTTCAAGACCAGCCTGGCCAACATGGTGAAACCCCATCTCTACTAAAAATACAAAAATTAGCTAGGCATGGTGGTGGGAACCTGTAGTCCCAGCTACTTGGGAGGCCGAGGCAGGAGAATCACTCAAACCCGGCAGGTGGAGATTGCAGTGAACTGAGATCAGGCCACTGCACTCCAGCCTGAGCAATAGACTCTGCCTCAAAAAAAAAAAAAAAAAAAAAAAAAAGTAAAAAAGGATTAATAACATGTAATCCTTGTCCCTCAAGGAGCTAAATGTCTCTGCACAACAATTATTCACTAAAAACTGCTCCCTATTGCAGAATATCTTTCTTCATTGCACAAGATTAAGTCAGGAAGGAACCATTATTTATATATACTCCATATATCTCATTTAATTTTTACAACAGGAAGAAACCATTATTTATATACATTCTACATATCTAATTTAATTTTTACACCAACCCAGTGAAGTCCTTCTCAGTCTGGCTTCTGTTGACCTCTTAGCTTCTCTCATCCGTCTCAACCTAGCACTCCATTTTCCAACCATACAAAGCTACCTCCAGTGCCTGAACATACCAGCTAACTCTCCTCTCCAATCTTTTTTTTTTTTTTTTTTTTTTTGAGACAGAGTCTCACTCTGTTGCCCAGGCTGGAGTGCAATGGCACAATCTCGGCTCACTGCAACCTCTGCCTCCCGGGTTCAAGCCATTCTCCTGCCTCAGTCTCCCGAGTAGCTGGGACTACAGGAGCCTGCCACCATACCTAGCTAATTTTTTGTGTTTTTAGTAGAGACGGGGTTTCACCATGTTGGCCAGGCTGATCTCCAACTGCTGACCTCAGGTGATCCGCCCACCTTGGCCTCCAAAAGTGCTGGGATTACAGGTGTGAGCCACTGCACCCAGCCTTCCAATCTTCTATAAATGGTGTTTTTTTCCTGCAAGGACCCCTACCTACTCCCAACATTCTTCTAGCTACTGTCTATTCATCTTTCAGGTATTATCTCAGAAGTCCTTCCCTCTTGAAAACTTTCCATGCCAGCTTCATGCTGCCAAGACTGAATTAACTACCTGCCCTTCAGGACACCCTGGGACCAATTATCCCTCTGGGGGCATGACCCAGATTCTTAAAATGAAAGGGTGTGTTAACTGGTTTGTTTTCTCTACCAGACTGAGAAGTCCATAAGGGAAGGGGCCATTTGTGTACCCAGAACTTCACTAATTACCTGGCTCATGATCAACATTCAATATCTGTTCAATGGTCATGATCAGTATTATTTTCCTGTATTTTTGACATGAAGAAGCTGCAACTAAGGAAGTTTAAGAATGTGACCACAGCCGGCGTGGTGGCTCACGCCTGTAATCCCACCATGCATTTTGTGAGGTCAAGGCTGGCAGATTGCCTTAGCTCAGGAGTTTGAGACCAGCCTGGGCAACACGGTAAAACCCTGTCTCTACTAAAAATACAAAAAATTGCCGAGTATGGTGGGGAACACCTGTAGTCCCAGCTACTCGGGAGGCTGAGGCACAAGAATCTCTTGAACCCAGGAGGCAGAGGTTACAGTGAGCCAACATCACACAATGGCACTCCAGCCTGGGTAACAAAGCAAGACTCTGTCTCCAAACAAAAAGCAAAAAACAAACAAACAAAAAAATGTGTCCAGAGACACAGAGCTTACAAGCAGAACACCTAGATTTGAGCCCAGTTCCTTCTGGTTCAAGAGTTCACAATATAAGTGAATCCCTTTACCAAAGTGGGTGAGAATTTCATCAAGGACTATTCAAAATGTCTCACTGGAGTCATCAGTTCTTCTTTTATGTTACCATAATATTCCAGCAGAACTCACCCTCACCATCCAATGAAAACCCTTACAGCTCAAGCTGGGTGAGGTGGCTCATGCCTGTAATCCCAGCAAGTTGGGAGATTGAGGTAGGCGGATCACCTGAGGTCAGGAGTTCAAGACCAGCATGGCAAACATGGTAAAACCCCATCTCTATTAAAAATACAAAAATGAGCCAGGCGCAGTTGCAGCCACCTGCAATCCCAGCTACTCAGGAAGCTAAGGCAGGAGAATCGTTTGAACCTGGGAAACGGAGTTTGTAGTGAGCCGAGATTGTGCCACTGCGCTCCAGCCTGGGCAAGAGAGCAAAACTGTCTCAAAAACCAAAACAAACCAAACCAAACAAAAAAACACCCTTACAGCTCAGATTTAAAAACAGAATTCAAAGACGGGGCTATATTTACGAAATGGAGCAAGGGAAGTTGAGAAAAACATGGCATCTCCTTTTCCCAATGTTTTTTCCTCTTTCAGCTGTATATGTTTTAGAGTTCTAATGTCAAATAATAAGGCCTGAGAATTTTGCTGGAAACCTTCCTACTATGATATAAATGTTTGTTCCCTCCCATACTCATGTTAACATTTAATTACCAGCTGGCACAGTGGCTCATGCCTGTAATCCTAGCACTTTGTAAGGCCAAGGCAGGAGGATCATTTGAGCTCAGGAGTCCCCAAGACCAGCCTGGGCAACATAGTGAGACCCCATCTCTATTTTTTTAATTTTTTTAATAAAAAAATTAATTATCCTTGTAATGGTAGTAAGAGGTGAAAACTTTAAGAGGCGATTAGGCCATGAGACCCTGTCCTCATGAAGAGAATAATGTCCTTATCATGGGGTGAATTCCTTATAAAAGAACAAATTCCACCCACCTCTCCCTGTCTCCCCTTTGCCTTTCTGCTATGTGATATCTTCTGCCATGTTAGGACACAGCAACAAGGCTCCCACCAGATGCTGGCATCTGGCATCTCAATCTATTTTTTTTTTTTTTTTTTTTTTTTTTTGAGATGAGTTTCACTCTGTCACCCAGGCTGGAATGCAGTGACATGAACTTGGCTCACTACAACCTCCGTCTCCCAGGTTCAAGCAATTCTCCTGCCTCAGCCTCCCGAGTAGCTGGAATTACAGATGTTCACCACCATGCCTGGCTAATTTTTATATTTTTAGTAGAGACGAGATTTCACCATATTGGCCAGGCTGGTCCCGAACTCCTGACCTCAGGTGATCCACCCACCTTGGCCTCCAAAGTGCTGGGATTACAGGTGTGACCTACTGCACCCGGCCAGACATCTCAATCTTGAACTTCTCTCAGCTCCCAGTGAGAAATAAATTTCTGTGTTTTGTAAATTACCCAGTTTGTAGAATTTTGTTACAGCCGCACAAAATGAACTGAGATACTTGTCTTTTCACTGATATGGAAAAACAGCCAATTCAGTGAACTGGTTGAGCTGCCCACCTAATTATGCTGTGTCTGGAGCTCTTTAGGGCCCTTGGGGTACCTATAAAAGCCACAGTTATATTTCAAGATGAGAATATTTTCACAAAGACCAGAAGTATTGTCAGGCTTTGAAAGTTCTCAGTGGTGCCTGCTAGAAAGCAGCCATGCTTAAACATAAGGAGCTCAGAGCAATCTTTGCCTTGCCCATTGAGTGGGTTATCTATTGCTGTGTAAGAAACTACTCCAAAATTAAAAGCTTAACAAATTTTTATTATCTCACAGTTTCTGTGGGTCAGGAATTTAAAAACAACTTAGCTGGATAGTTTGGAGTAGGGTCTTTCCTGAGGTTGCAGTCAGGACATTGGCTGAGGCTGCAGTCATCTGAAAACTCAACTGGAGATGGAGAATCCACTATTCTTGATTTTTTGTTTGTTTGTTTGTTTGTTTTTTGAGATAGGGTCTTGCTCTGTTGCCCAGGCTGGAGTGCAGGGTGGCACATTCACAGCTCACTGCAGCCTCAAACTCCCAGGCTCAAGCAATCCTCCTGCCTTAGACTCTGGAATACCCAGGACTACAGGTATACACCACCATACCAGCTAATTTGTAAATCTTTTGTAGAGACAGAATCTTGCTATGTTGCCCAACCTGGTCTTGAATTCCTAGCCTCAAGTGATCCTCCCACCTCAGCCTCCCACGTGCTGGGATTATAGCTATGAGCTACTGCACCTGGCTGGCCAGGAACCACTTCTTTTATTTTGAGACAGAGTTTCACTCATGTTTCCCAGGCTGGAATGCAATGGTGCGATCTCAGCTCACCACAACCTCCGCCTCCTGGGTTCAAGTGATTCTCCTGCCTCAGCCTCCTGAGTAGCTAGGATTACAGGCTTGTGCCACCACTCCTGGCTAATTTTGTATTTTTAGTAGAGACAGGGTTTCTCCATGTTGTTCAGGCTGGTCTCCAACTCCCGACCTCAGGTGATCCACCCACCTTGGCCTCCCAAAGTACTGGGATTACAGGCATGAGCCACTGCGCCCAGCCAGGAACCACTTCTTAAATGACTCATTCACCGGGCTGTTATTGAGAGACTTCAGTGTCTTGCTGGCTTTTGGCAGGAGGCCTCAGTTGCTTGCCATTTGGGTATATTCACTGGGTTGCTTGAGTATCCTCACAAGATGGCACTGGTTTCCCTATAGCCCATTATCCAAGAGAGAGAACAAGGAGGAAATCTCATTGTCTTTTATGACCTAGTTTCAGAAGGATATCATCATTTCCACAACATCTTATTCATTAAAAGTCAGGCAGTACAACCCACATTCAACAGTAGTATTGGGCTTTACTTTTTTAAAGGAGAACTATCAAAGTATTTGTGAACATGTTTTTTTATAAGTTTTCTTTGGTTTTGTTTTGTTTTGTTTTGTTTTTCGAGACTACAGTCTCTATTTTGCCCAAACTGGGCTCAGCTCACATTCACGACCATCCTGTGTAGCTGGGACTACAAATATGCACCACCATCCCCATATAAACATCTTTTTAAATCACTGCACCCATGCACTTAACAAAGAATAGATTCACAGACACAAATTTCTTCCTTACTTACAAGGGGCATTTTATCTGTCTCAGTGAAGTGCCCTAAGCTGTATCCCAGGTCCTGAGAAATTCCCACACATCAGAAATTAATTACTTTCTTGACTCTAACACCTGTTGATGAATGGTTTGAGCCCTTCTTCACTCCAAAGTGTCAATTATTCACTACTAAGTAAAATATTTACAGAGTACCATCAATGTACCAAGTACTAAGCAGAGAAACAATGGAAAGTAGGGCTAAAAACCAGTGTCCTTAGCTCAGATGGCTCATAGTTTAATATGAGAAAAACAGGTATTATGATGCACTATGATAAGCACTATAATAGAATTATGCTTCAGGGGCTATCCAGCGCATAAAAGAGATAACTACCTAGATTGGAGAGTGAGAAGAAGGAGAGACACATACAACTTGTAAGATGACCTTGGAGATGAGCTCTAAATGATGAGTAGATTCAGCCAAGCAAAATGGAAAGGAAGAACAGGCTAAGTGATCCTAGGCCCATTCAAAGACATGAAGATGAGAAAAAAACATGGAATATTTTGAATTTTCATATAGTTTCTTAGGACTGGTGTGCAATAGAATTCAAGGTGGGAAATAGCCAGAAATGAGGCTAGACAGGGGCCCCATGCTAAAGAATCTGGAATTTCTCTACTTTAAGCAGCTGGGACAAAAGCAAGTTTGCTTTCTTTAATTTTTTTTTTTTTTTTTTTTCATTTGAGAGAGAGTCTCATTCTGTCACCCAGGCTGGAGTGCAGTGGTTCAATCTGGCTCACTACAACCTCTGCCTCCCCAGTTCAAGCAATTCTCCTGCCTCAGCCTCTTGAGTTGCTGGGATTACAGGCAGGCACCCTCAAACCTGACCTCAGGTGATCTGCCTGCCTTGGCCTCCCAAAGTGCTAGATTACAGGAGTGAACCACCAGTGCTCAGGACAAATTTGCATTTAAAAGGTGACTACTTGGTCGAGTACAGTACCTCACGCCTATAATCCCAGCACTTTGGGAGGCCGAGGCCAGTGGATTGCCTGAGGTCAGGAGTTCAAGACCAGCCTAGCCAACATGGTGAAACCCTGTCTTTACTACAAATGCAAAAAATATTAGCTGGGCATGGTGGTGGGCACCTGTAGTCCCAGCTACTTGGGAGGCTGAGACAGGAGAATTGCTCGAACATGGGAGGCTGCAGTGAGCAGAGATCATGCCACTGCTCTCCATCCTGGGTGACAGCTGAAAAAAAATTAACTCTGGCTAGGTACAATGGTTCATACCTATAATCCCAGCACTTTGGGAGGCTGAGGCAGAAGCATCACTTGAGGCCAGGATTTCAAGAGCAGGATTTCAAGGGCAATATAGAGAGACTACTGTCTTTACAAAAAATAATTTTTTTTTTTTTTAGATGGAATCTTGCTCTGTTGCCCAGGCTGGAGAGAAGTGTCATGATCTCAGCTCACTGCAACTTCCGCCTCCTAAGTTCAAGCAATCCTCCTGCCTCAGCCTCCTGAGAAATTGTACAAAAAATAATTTTAAAAAATTAGCTGGGCCAGGTGATGCGCAACTGTAGTCCCAGCTACTCAGGAGGCCAAGGCAGGATGATCACTTGAACCCAGGAGCTTGAGGCTGCGGTGAGCTATGATTGTACCACTGCACTCCAGGCTGGGCAACAGAGCAAGACCCTGCCTCAAAAAAAATAGTTACAAATAAAAAGTCACTACTCAGTAATGTACAAAATACATTTGCAGTAAATTCATTTATTTATTTATTCATGTATTTATTTTCGAGTTAGGGTCTCACTCTGTCACCCAGGCTGGTGTGCGGTGGTACCATCATGACTCACTGCCACCTCGACTTCCAGGTTCCAGCAATCCTCTCACCTCAGTCACCCGAGTAGCTGGAACCACAGGCGTGCACTACAATGCCCAGCTAATTTTTGTATCTTTGGTAGATACAGGTTTTCACCATGTTTCCCAAGCTGGTCTCAAACTCCTGAGCTCATGTGATCCACCCGCCTTGCCCTCCCAAAGAGCTGGATTACAGGCGCAAACCACCGCACCTGGCCTGGAGTAAATTCAAACTACTGAGTAGGAAGCTGGGTGTGATGGCGTACACCTGTAATCCCAGCACTTTAGGAGGCCAAAGAGGGAGGACTGCTTGAGCCCCAGGAGTTCAAGACAAGCCTGGGCAATATAGTGAGACCCCATCTCTACAAAAAATAAAAAATTTAAAAACAAAATGGAGGGCCTGGCATGGTGGCTCAGGCCTGTAATCCCAGCACTTTGCCAGACCTAGGTGGGTGGATCACCGGAAGTTAGGAGTTTGAGAGCAGCCTGGCAAACATGGCAAAATCTCATCTCTACTATAAATACAAAAATTAGCCAGGCATGGTGCGACGTGCCTGTAGTCCCAGCTACTCAGGACGCTGAGGCAGGAGAATTGCTTGAACCCGGGAGGTGGAGGTTGCAGTGAGCTGAGATCGTGCCACTGCACTCCAGCCTCCGTGACAGAGTGAGACTCCGTCTTAATAAACATAATAAAAATAAGGAAATGAGGAGGGACCACCCAAGGAGTGACAGTGATGGTGAAGGAGAGGGGTGGTTTGAAAGACTAGAAGTGGCCGGGCGCAGTGGCTCAAGCCTGTAATCCCAGCACTTTGGGAGGCCGAGGCGGGCGGATCACGAGGTCAGGAGATGGAGACCATCCTGGCTAACATGGTGAAACCCCCTCTCTACTAAAAAAATACAAAAAAACTAGCCGGGCGAGGTGGCGGGCGCCTGTAGTCCCAGCTACTCGGGAGGCTGAGGCAGGAGAATGGCGTAAACCCGGGAGGCGGAGCTTGCAGTGAGCTGAGATCCGGCCACTGCACTCCAGCCTGGGTGGCAGAGCGAGACTCCGTCTCAAAAAAAAAAAAAGAAAGAAAGAAAGAAAGACTAGAAGTAAGGAATTGATACCTTAGTAATTTGGTTCAATACACTGAATCAGGTGGGGGTAAGGAAGGAACCAAGGAAGCCTGAGTTTAGGTTTTAGAATAAGGCAACTGAAGGAAAGGGAGAAACATTCCTAATGATATAGCGGAGCAAGATGAAATCAGTTTGGGTTCGGAGCAGATTGAGTTGGAGCCCTTGTAGGATAAACGCTGACATGGAAGCCCCTCTGGTTTAGTCTCACTAGGTAGATTCATTTGAGTTAACAGAAAACTAAATTGTAGACTTCATGTGAAAAATTATAAGATTGTGCTGTGTTTTTGTTTTGCTTTCTTTTTTATTTTTTTATTTTGCTTTGTTTTATTTTTATTTTTATTGTCTCCTACTTGAGTTGCTTTATTGAATCTTCTTTTGTAGACAAATAAGAACTTTATAATTGTTTGGATTTAAATTTTTTTTCCAAATTGCTTAAGAGTATTAGAAAATAACTTCTTTCCTTGCAGTTTTTAAAATGTCCCTTTCTAATTGGTTACATGATAATATATTCACACAACAAAATAATATGCAACTGTTTAAAACGGTTCATATTAAAAAATATTTAGTAAATGGAGCAATAGTCATGAAATACTCTTAAGCAGAAAAAAAGGCAGGTTACAAAATAGTTACGTATACTGTGATTCTAATTTTCATAAAAATATGTGTGCATCTGTGTATGCACAGGGACAAATGGAAAGCAAAACAGCAAAATACAATTATGTCTATCTCTAAGTGTTGGGATTTGGGATGATTTTTTAAAATTGTCTTATTGTGTTTTTATGCATTTGCTAAATTCAAAACAATGAATATTTAATATTCTAGAGTTTAAAAATTAATATGGTTTCCAAATGCTTTGTCTTATAAATTTATTCTATACCTCCATTGTCAAACCTTAAAACTGAAAATAAATTCACCAAGTCAGCAGAAGTTATCTTTGCCTTGTGGGAATAAGAGTAATATATATTCTTTATTTATTTTGTTCATTGTTTCCATAATAGAAAGGTTAATAATTAGAAACGCTTTTAGAAGGAAACGTTTTCGGATCTCATGGAAGATGCAAAAATAAAAAAGTAAATAGGAGGAAACATTTATTTCCTTCCTCTGTCCCATAAAAGTTCACTTTCAGGAAAGGGCCTGATGTTAGTCATTTGCACCTCCATGTGAATTTGACACCTCTTCCCCAGAGGTATTTACCTTCCTGTTAGGCTCTCTAATTAGGAGGAAATCTGAGTTCTATAAAGTTCAGATGTCCTGTGGTTTAGCCCACCTACTTCCTCACCAGACTTTCAGAAATAACAGTTTAGTCCTCAAAGGAGATCCCTTCTTCATGATCCATCCATCCATCCTCCTCCTACCAGGGAAGGATCTCCTACCAGCATTCTAAAAGTGCTGACTCTATGGTTTCCTCTTTTGGTGATCACGTTTTCCTCATATTTGGGCTCTTTAGTGTTGTGTGTGAGATTTCCTGGCTAGTAAACTGCTATACAGAGCCACTTAATAAGAAAAACCAGAGCAGCCTCCAGTGGCTGAGAGGTGAATTCCTCCTGGGTCTCTTTTTCTTTCCCCCGACCCGTTTTCCTTCCTTCTTTTCTCTCTCTCTCCCTCCCAGACTTCCCTGCTTGCTTGCTTTCTTCCTGTTCATTTATCCCTCCAAGTCCCAGATTTTCTGAGTCAACCCAATTTCAAAGATCTTGTCTCATTATCTTCTTCTATACACTCATGCCTTTGTCAGATAATACGTTCAGATTCTTAGTTCAGAAAATGTGGTCACCATAGACGACCTCTTCAAATTATTCCTAATACTTGCCTCACTTCCTTTATGTCAACTTAAATGAAAGGAGACTCAAGACATGATACACACCACACACAAAAAATAAAGGAGTGAATGAACAAAGTTTTCATGAGGACAAGGTTAGTATATGCTTTACACACAGTGGGGTAATCAAAATAGTCATTTGTTGAGTGCTTATTATGAACCAGGTGCTGTGGTAATGCCAGAGGTGTTTGAACCAAAGGAACTCCATCTCGAATGGGAGCTGGGTAAAAATAAGGCTGAGATCTACTGGGCTGTATTCCCAGGATGTTAAGGCATCCTTAGTCACAGGATGAAATAGGAGGTCAGCACAAAATACAGGTCACAAAGACCTTGCTGATAAAACAGTTTGTAGTAAAGAAGCTGGCAAAAACCCACCAAAACCAAGATGATGGCAAGAGTGACCTCTGGTCATCCTCACTGCTCATATGCTAATTATAGTACATTAGCATTCTAAAAGTACTATGCTATAGTACTAGCATATAGACTCTACATGGTCTAAAAGAGAGAGAAACCCTCAGTTCCGGGTATAGCCCACACCTTTCCCTGAAAACTCATGAATTATCCACCCCCTGCTAGCATATCATCAAGACGTAACTGTAAGTGTTCTTAGTCCACCAGCCCAAGCTGCTGCTCTGCCTATGGAGTAGTCATTCTTTTGTTCTTTTACTTTCTTAATAAACTTGCTTTCATTTAGTCTACAGACTTGCCCCGAATTCTTTCTTGTGCAAGATTCAAGAACCCTCTCTTGGTGTCTGGATCCGGACCCCTTTCTGGTAACAATAAACGATTTACATATTTTATTTAATCATCACAGGAAGTCATATCACAGTCTAAATGAACAACCTAAGATTTAGAGACACTCAGGCAGAGAGCCAGGATTCACACTCAGGTATCTGACTCCAAAGCACATGCTCTTAATAAACATGCTTTACTGCCATTGTGGGGTAATTTTGGAAGAGCCTGGGACAGGCTTACTGAACCCCACCACTCACCTTCAAAATAACCACTTCAATTTGGTTTGTTTGTTTTTTGAGACAGGGTCTCGCTCTGTTGCCCAGGCTGGAGTGCAGCAGTGCAATCTCGGCTCACTGCAACCTACCCCTCCCAAGTTCAAGTGATTCTCCTGCCTCAGCCTCCCAAGTAGCTGGGATTATAGATGCTTGCCACCACACCTGCTAATTTTTTTATTTATAGTACAGACAGGATTTCACCATGTTGGCAAGGCTAGTCTCGAACTCCTGACTTCAGGTGATCCATCCACCTGGGCTTCCCAAAGTGCTGGGATTACAGGTGTGAGCCACCACACCCAGCCATAACCCCTCAATTTGCATAGCACTTTAGGATGTGTGTGCATGCCTGTGTGTGCATGTGTGTGATCCATGAGTCTCATAACAGCCCCGAGACATCAACAGGGCCTGGTGGAATATTAATTCTCCATTTATAGGAGAGGAATTAAGGCCCAGTGAGATTAAGTAATTTGTCACAGGCAGTGAAAAAGGCCTGGAACTAATTTTCAAACACTGTGTTACTTTCTCAACTTCTGCTTTCCTATGGTCTGAGATTCCCTTTCTAGCAACAAAACCTTTCATTCCATTATTAAAAAGAAGTTATAGATGCCAGCTGAACTTTAAGGAAATGATTCACTGTGGATAGCTGAGACTTCTGGATAGCTAAGGATGTGCTTCTCTACCATCCATTTCCACTCTTTCCTTTATCCCTTTTTCTCACCTCTGTCTGCCTCTGTTGCTGGGAAACCATTTGGAATTGTCTATTTATATGGCTATCTTCTACGGTGAGCCACAGCGCCCACCTTTATCCACATGGCTATTCTAGCTACTGGAGCTGGGCATGGTGGCTCGCACCTGTAAACCCAACACTTTGGGAGGCCAAGGCACAAAGATCGCGTAAGCCCAGGAGTTCTGGGCCAGCCTGGGAAACAGAGCGAGACCCTGACTCTCAAAAAAAAAAAACTATTAGCTGGGCATGGTAGATGGTGGTGCATACCTGTAGTCCCAGCTACTCAGGAGGCTGGGGCAGGAGGACTACTTGAGCCCAGGAATTTGAGGCTGCAGTGAGCTACTGCACCACTGCACTCCAACCTGGGTGACAGAGAAAGACCCCGTCTCTAAAAAAAAAAAAATTAAACAAATAAAATTAAACACATAAATAAAAAAAGAAAAGAAAATATTCTAGCCACCGGGCAAGTTCCCGGTAGAACACACTCCATAAGAAATAGCAACTAAGACTGGGGGCAAGGAGGTAGAAAGCGGGGAACGGCGGGTCTGTGTTTCTCACGGGTACATGGGAGACACTGCGGTTTCATTTTCTCCTTCAACAGTTCATCCAGCACAACATATTACACAGTTTATTGCCTTCTTAGAAATAAAAGAGCTGAATTTACCCTTTGGGTGACAACACAAAAATATCATAATAAACAAATAATAGCTAATATTTATTTATTTTGTGCTTACCATATGCCAGATACTGTTCTAATTGCTTTACATATATAAATAAATTAATCAGTATTAACTCATTCATTCCATTAGTTTGCAATGCTGTAAAACAGCAATGCCCCAGGAGGTACTGAAGGATTTATAATTATTTCTACCATTTTTTAGTTCTTAGATCTCTCCCTTTTCCTGCAACTTCCATTTCTAATAGATTGCTAAATACCACCTCTCCAGATTTCTGATTTGCTTCCTTTAATCTCCTACATTTTTTTTTTCTTGACACAGGGTCTTGCTTTGTCAGCTAGGCTGAAGTGCAATGGCATAATCACAGCTCACTGCAACCTGTGCAATCCTCCAACCTCAGCCTACCAAAGAGCTGAAACTACAGGCGCGCGCCACGACAGCTAATTTTTTTTAAATTTTTTGTAGAGGCAGGGTCTCCCTAACTTGCCGGGGCTGGTATCGAATTCCTGGCCTCAAGCTATCCTCCTGCCTCTACCTTCCAATGTGCCGGGATTACCGGCGTGAGCCATTGCACCTAGCCTAATCTCCTATAGACTTAGAAGGATAAACCAATAGTGTTGGAAATTATATCCAGAAAAAGGTAACTATGTTCGTGTGTGTGTGTGTGTGTGTGTGTGTGCACGCCTGTGTGTGTTTTGAGATGGAATCTCACTCTTTCGCCCAGGCTGGAGTGCAATGGCGCAATCTTGGCTCACTGCAACTTCTGCCTCTCAGGTTCAAGCGATTTTCCTCCCTCAGCCTCCTGAGTAGTGGGATTACAGGCCCCGCTACCATGCCCAGCTAATTTTTGTGTTTTTAGTAGAGATGGGATTTTACTATGTTGGCCAGGCTGGTCTCAAACTCCTGACCTCAAGTGATCTACCCACCTTGGCCTCCCAAAGTGCTGAGATTACAGGCGTGAGCCACCGTGCCCAGCCACCAACAGAAGTATGTTCTGATAAGAGCATATAAATAAAATATATTAATAATAATACATGTGTGGTACCCAAATGGAAATATACAATATATGCAATATACTCAATGTATCTATTTCATTTATTTTGGGCACCAGAGTCATTTTTTTTTTTTTTTTAAGATAAGGTCTCCCTCTGTCACCTGGCTGGAGTACATTGTCACAATCACAGCTCACTGCAGCCCTGACTTCCCAGGCTCAAGCAATCCTCTCACCTCAGCCTCCTGAGTAGCTGGGACCACAGGCAGGCACCACAATGCCCAGCTAATTTTTAAATTTGTTTTTGTAGAGATGGGGGTCTCACTTTTTTGCCCAGGCTGGCCTCGAATTTCTGAGCTCAAGTGATCCTCCTGCCTCTTGCCTCCCAAAGTGCTAGGATTACAGGCATAAGTCACCACACCCAACCTAGAGTCTTTATTTATCTATTTATTCAATCTCGGCTCACTGCAACCTCTACCTCCCGGGTTCAAGCGATTCCCCTGCGTTAGCCTGCTGAGTAGCTGGGATTACAGGCACCAGCCACCATGCCCAGCTAATTTTTTATATTTTTAGTAGAGATGGCATTTCACTATGATGGCCAAGCTGGTCTGAAACTCCTGACCTCAGATGATCCACCCACCTCAGCCTCCCAAAGTGCTGGGATTACAGGCATGAACCACCGCACCCAGCAGTCTTTATTTTTAACATTTTATGATGAAATAATTTCAAATTTGCAGAAAAATTGCAAAAATACTACAAGGAACTTCCATATACATTTCATCAACCTTTCACTGTCTCTAGCTAGAAGTATCCCAATGAGTTCATGAGATACAATTTCTCAAGATCCCTGGTAAAGAATGTGGCCATTACAAAGATCTTTAATCTGCTGTACATTTAATCCCAAACTTTTCCTCTCCCATGAATAATTAAAATATAGCTAATTTAACTTTCGTGACCTATTTTGAATGTGGAATCATAAATATGGAAAAGCCCTAATGATATCACTGAGACCGTCAACCAGATGTATGATAGAAGTGAAACTATTACCGATTGATGAGAATTAATCATGGCTTGAAGCTATACCATTTATCTATTAAGTAAAAATATAGGCCAGGCACAGTGACTCACTCCTGTAATCCCAGCACTTTGGGAGGCCAAGGCAGGCAGATCATCTGAGATCAGGAGTTCAAGATCAGCCTGGCCAACATGGTGAAACTCCATCTCTACTAAAAATATAAAATTAGCCAAGTGTGGTGGTGCACGCCTGTAATCCCAGCCACTCTGGAGGCTAAGCAGGAAAATTGCTTTAACTGGGACAGTGGAGGTTGCAGTGCGCTGAAACCATGCCATTGCACTCCAGCCTGGGTGACAAGAGCAAAATTGTGTCTCAAATATGTATGTGTGTGTATATATATATATATATACACACACACACATAGAGAGCGTGCTAGAAACATTTTGTAACAAACACTGCTTGAAGTCTTTTTTTTTAATCTATTGTTACACTTTAATAAGGAAGTATATCTGACTTCATCAAAGATAAAGGCCACTATCATAAACTTTTTTTTTTTTTTGAGACGGAGTCTCTCTCTGTCGATAGGCTGGAGTGCAGTGTTGCTGTCACGATCCTGGTTCACTGCAACCTCCAACTCCTGGGTTCAAGTGATTGTCCTGGCTTGGCTTCCCGAGTAGCTAGGACTACAGGCGTGCTCCACAACACCCAGTTAATTTTTGTATTTTTAGTAGAGATTGGTTGGCCAGGATGGTCTCGACCTGACCTTGTGATCTGCCCACCTCAGCCTCCCAAAGTGCTGGGATTACAGGCATCAGCCATCACACTCGGCCTATCATAAACTTTTAAAAAATTCTTAATCTCTAAATTTCCCTCAAATATTTTCTTCTGTAGCCAAATTACAAATTATTTAAGCTCTTTTTCAGTGATCAGAGATTTTTCTAATCCTTGCAGTCTGCATTATGAATAAAGAAGACTGGGGAGAGTAAGCAATAAAACATCACTAAAAGTCTACTACATGCAAAATACAATGCCTAAGCTAATGCCATATTACATAACAGGCTCTAATAAATTGGAATTTGAGACCGAAGCTCAAGGCCAGCCCCTGTGGCTCCAGGACACAAGCCTGCTCCTGTAGACCCAGCCCCCCGGCCCACCTCAGCACAGCCCTGTGGTCTCAGACTCCAGGCTGGCCACTGCAGACCCAGCCTCCTGGCCAGCCCCTGCAAACCCAGGCACCAGGCCAGCACCTGCAAACCTAGGCTCTACACTAGACCCTGCAGACCCAGGCTTTAGGCTGGCCTCCATGGATCCAAGACCTAGGTGTGCCCCCACAGGCTAAGACTCCAGAAACATCCTTATGGCTTTGGACACCAAGCCTATCCCAGTGCCTGGCCAGCCCTTACACACTAAATCTCAAGACCCACTTTGGTGGCAAGTCAGCTTCTGTGGACTCAGACTTCAGGTCAGCATCCATGGATCCAGGATCCAGGCCTGTCCCTGCAGATCTAGGCTCCAGGCCAAACCTCGTAGAATCAGTTGACACAGCGGACCCAGGCTCCAGGCCCAACCCCACAGACCCAGGCATGATGCCCAGGTGGACCCAGATCCCAGGCCAGCCTGCCTTAGGCCTCCAGCAGTAAGCCTGCCATGATGGCCCACCAAGAAACTCTGGACAGGCTGACTAGCAAAGGGCTTTTCCTAACAAAGTCAGCCTGTAAAGATGAAAATAGGTGGGTGAGCGTGGTGGCTCACGCCTGTAATCCCAGCACTTTGGGAGGCCAAAGCAGGTGGATCACTTGAGGCCAGAAGTTTGAGGCCAGCCTGGCCAAATGGCGAAACCCAATCTCTACTAGAAATACAAAAATTAGTCAGGCATGGTGGCACATGCCTGTAATTCCAGCCACCTGGGAGGCTGAGGCATGAGAATTGCTTGAACCCAGGAGGTGGAGGTTGCAGTGAGCCAAGATCACACCACTATACTCTAGCGTGGGCAACAGAGCGAGACTCTGTCTCAAAAAAAAAAAAGAAAAGATCAGAGTAGGTGCCTGTTTCTTCAAATGTGCAGACAACAACACATGGCCATAGAAATTCAAATAATCAGGAAAACATGACACCACCAAATGTTTAAACTAAAGCACCAGTAACAGGAAATGGAAACCCACAAATGACCTAACAAAGAATTCAGTTTTGACATAACTCAGTTTACAGAAAACACAATAGTAGAGAAGAAATGCAAATGACGCTATGATGAAACAAACAAGACACATATATAGGACATCCTTTAAGACAACAGGCCTTTTATATCTAATAAGTCAATGTAATGGAAGAGGAACATGGTAGAGAGATTATATTCTAAATTCAAAAGGGCCGGGCACAGTGGCGCATGCCTGTAATCCCTGCACTTTGGGAGACCAAGGTGGGCAGATCACCTGAGGACAGAAGTTTGAGACCGGCCTGGCCAACATGGTGAAACCTCGTCTCTACTACAAATACAAAAAATTAGCTGGTCATGGTGGCACATGCCTGTAATTCCAGCTACTCAAGAGGCTTCCCTTCCCTTCCCTCCCCTTCCCTCCCCTCCCCTCCCCTCCCCTCCCCTCCCTTCCCCTCCCTTCCTTTCTCTTTCTTTCTTTTCTTTTTTTCTTTCAGGAGAATCACTTGAACTGGAAGACAGAGGTTGCAGTGAGCTGACATCGTGCCACTGCACTCCAGCCTAGGCGACAGAGAGGGACTCTGTCTCAAAAAAAAAAAAAAAAAAGGACTGCATATTAAAAAAGATTAAGGAATTATTGTCAGTTTCCTTAGGGGTCATAGTGGCATTGTGGTTATATATGAGTATGTGGTTTTTTTTAGGAGATACATAATAGGGTATTTGGGATGAAAGTATTTTGGGCTGGGAGCTATGACACGTACCTGTAGTCCCAGCTACTTGGGAGACTGAGGCAAGAGGAGTGCTTAAAACCAGGAGTTTGAGTTTGCAGTGAACTATATGGCTGCACCACTGCACTCCAGCCTGGGGGACAGAGTGAGACCCTGTCTCTAAAAAAAAAAACAAAAACAAAAACAAAAAAACAGTTCTAATTAGCGATCCTGACATTTAAAAAAGAATTAGTGTGGCCAGGCGTGGTGGCTTATTTTATAATCCTGGTTACTCAGAAGGTTGAAGCAGGAGTATCACTTGAGCCCAGGAGTTTAAGGCCAGCCTGGGCATCTCACAAGACCCCATCTTAAAAAAAAAAAAAAAAAGGATTTTGGCATCTGCAAGTTAGTTTCAAAAATAAGTGTATATTTGCGTGCATATGTCTCATAACAGAAGAAAATTAGACATAAATCACATATATTTACATAAATATATGTAAATCACATAAGTATATGTGATTTATATACACATAAACGTATATATATACAGTCACCAACTTACAATGGTTCAATGTAGGATTTTTCAATTTTACAATGGTGTGAAAGCAATACACATTCAGTAGAAACTATATTTTGAGTACCTATGCAACCATTCTGTTTTTCACTTTCTTTTTTTTTTTTTTTTTTTTTGAGATGGAGTCTCACTCTGGCACCCAGGCTGGAGTGCAGTGGAGGGTGGAGGTGGAGGCGGGCAGATCACCCATGGTCAGGAGTTTGAGACCATCCTGGCAAACATGGCGAAACCCTGTCTCTACTGAAAATGCAAAAATTAGCTTGGCATGGTGGCGCCTGCCTGTAATCCCAGCTACTCGGGAGGTCGAGGCAAGAGAATTGCTTGAACTCGGAAGGCGGAGGTTGCAGTGAGCCGAGATCTCACCACTGTACTCCGTCTAAGAAAGAAAGAAAGAAAAAAAAGAAAGAAAGAGAAAGGAAGGGAGGGGAGGGGAAGGGAGGGGAGAGGAGAGGAGGGGAGGGGAGGGAAGGGAAAAATTCAGATTCCAAAATAGCTTCCTGAAGTGATTTCTTGGCTGGCCAAGAGGAAAAAATGAAAACTTAAAATGATCTTTCTCCTTAAATCACAACTCAAAACTGAAGAGTCTTTTGGTACTATTCCTTATCCTGCATCTTATGTTCTTTAAACTTCTCTCTGCCCCTATCTTTTTCTCTTATCTGTTCCCCTTTTTTTCCATAGCTGGCCAGCAACCCTCAAAACTCAATTGCCTCTTAAAATTAAACTTTTCTTTGAACACAAAAAAGTTCTTATGGTTGATTTTAAGCTCTTATCTTGCTCTTAGTTGTGAGTCATTGTCAAAATCTTTAGAAAGCCTAGACGGGATAGAGATAAATTGTAGAGAGGAAAGAAAAAAGAGTTGATACGGTCTTTCCAACCAGGGGAATTCTATCTTTCTAGTGATAGAGGTATTCATTTTACTGGGACAGTTATTAAAGAGCTCTACAGAGCCCTGACACATTCAGATACTTCACTGTCCATATCACTCCCAAAATTCAGGAAAGATAGAAAGAAATAATGAAATTCTAAAACTCAAATTACCAAAATTCTTCAAGACTCTGAAACTTCTGTGGCCTAAGGTATTGTCATTGGCTTTATTGATAATGAGATCAACTGTTTCTGGGGCTTAGCAACTCTTTACCCATGAGTTAGTAAGAGGCTGGCTTTGGGAGTCTAGAAAGTTTACCTCTAAATGTAGATATCACCCTGTTCCAAGAAGACATGGTCAACTATTTTAAGGGACTGGTACAATACACCTATTTTTATCATCAATAGGTAGGAGAAGCTGTTCTTCAACATTATCCTAAACAACCCTTGCATGACTTAAAATCTGGAGACCTGGGCTGGGCGTGGCGGCTCACACCTGTAATCCCAGCAGTTTGGGAGGCTGAGGCAGGAGGATCACCAAAGGTGAGGAGTTTGAGACCAGCCTGGCCAACATGAAGAAACCTGATCTCTACTAAAAACACAAAAATTAGCCAGGCATGGTGGCGGGTGTCTGTAATCCCAGCTACTTGGGAGACTGAGGCAGAAGAATCGCTTGAACCCAGGAGGGAGGGGGAGGTTGCAGTGAGCCGAGATTGCATCACTGCTTTCCAACCTGGGTGACAGAACGAGACTCCATCTCAAAAAAAAAAAAAAAAAAAAATCTGGAGACCTGGTTTTTTGGAACAGACTTTAGAGAAAAATAGCCCTTAAACCATGGTGGAAAAGACCCTATCAGGTACTGTTAACAACTAGCACAGCAGCAAAACTATAAGATGTTGATCCTCCATTTCATGTCTGAGCCACCACCAAGATGACTACATCCTAAATCCAGAAATCTGTGAATTTGTTACTTTTTGTGGAAAAGGGGACTATGAAGATATAATTAAGTTTAATTATATTAAGATTAATTACCTTGAGATAGAAAGATGATTTTGGATTTTCCAGGTGGAACCAATGTATTTACAAGCATCCTTATAAGAAGGAAACAGGAGTTTCACAAATAAAGAAAATGCAATGCGATGAGAGAAGCAGAAAAAGAGAAGTATTTGAAAATACCACATGGCTGGCTTTAAAATGAAGGAATGGATCATGAGCCAAGGAATACAGGTGGCCTCCAGAAGCCAGAACAGGCAAGCAAACAGATTACCTCCTAAGACCTCCAGAAGGAATGCATTCCATGGACCGATTTTAGATTTCTGACCTCTAGAAATGTAACAAAATAAACATGTATTATTTTAAGCCATAAGTTCATGAGAATTTGTTACAGCAGCAATAGAGAACTAAGAAGGCTGTCTCTCAACTAAAGAAATATAAACTAACCCTGAGTTCTTGGAAGACTGTCTTTATCAGAGACCTTAACCTGAGCATTCTTAGGAACCTGCAGAAACATACAGTCTTTGGGAAGAGATAACATTCAACCAGCAAGACAACTGTGGGGGATGTAGACATTCCCACCTGAGGTCCATGCGCTAAGACCACAGATTGCTACTCTTTAATCTACGTTCTTTTGTTTTCTGTTTTCCTACCTCTCTTCTTTTCTCTGTTGCTGATTTGAGGCTGTTTTCACCTATTTATGCATTAGACCCCTATTCCTTTTTTTTTTTTTTTTTTTGAGATGGAGTCTCGCTCTGTGGCCCAGGATGGAGTGCAATGGCATAATCTTGGCTCACTGCAACCTCTGCCTCCCAGGTTCAACTGATTCTCCCACCTGAGCCTCCTGAGTAGCTGGGATTACAGGCACCCGCCATCATGCCTGGCTAATTTTTGTATTTTTGTAGAGACAGAGTTTCACCATGTTGACCAAGCTGGTCTTGAACTGCTGACCTCAGGTGATCTGCCTACCTCAGCCTCCCAAAGTACATGGATTACAGGCATAAGCCACCACGCCTGGCCAGACCCCTATTCTTAATATTGTTTTGTTTTGTTTTGTTTTGAGACAGACCCGCTCTGTCATGTAGACTAGAGTGCAGTGGTGTGATCTCGGCTCACCACAACCTCCATCTCCCAGATTCAAGCCAGGAATGCTGAAAAACACCCTACAATTCATAGGAGAGCCCCCTCACTCAGCATCAACTGCAAGTGAAGTTCTGCCATACAGTTCTGACACTGATTACCCAGAGTTAATGAAGACATCACAGGTTAGATTCAAAGTCCTCCATGAGACTGCTCTCACTTCAGACATGAGCTGTCAGTATCTGGGGTCCCCAGGCTTCCTATACTTCTGATTGTCTATAAATGTAGGGGTTTTCCTAACCTTCTCAAATTCAGGAATTCACTAGAATGAGTCACAGAACTCAGGAAAGTGGTATACTTACAATTACTTTCATTGTAAAGGATACACATAGGGCAAGACCTGGGAAGATGTGACGACCTACCATGCCCTCCCCCCACAGCATAGAGTGCATTCCCTGCCTTTGCATCCATGTGTCCACCAATCAGGAAGCTTCTCTGAGCTTCAGTGTCCAGAGTTTTTACTGGGGTTTCATTATGAAGGCATGATAGATTAAATCATTGACCACATGATCAAGCTCAACCTCCAACCCCTCTCTCCTTTACAGAGATTGTGTAACTGAAAGTCCCAATGCTGTGCCTATGTGTTTGGTCTTTTCAGTGACCAGATTGCATCCTGAAGCTTTCTTGGGTCCCACCCTGAGTCGCTCCATTTGCATAACAAAGATACACTTACCATTCTGAAATTTCAAGAATATCTCCTCTCAGAACCAGGGATAAAGGCCAGTCAAAGTTTTTATTATGGAACATCCACAACAAGAAATGACCAGGCCTAAAATGTCAATAATGCCAAGTTTGAGAAACTCTGCTTTAAAACTATCTAATGACCCTAGTACTACAGATTTCTTTGTCTGATGCCAAACTATTCTTCATGAGCAGTGTCAGAATGTTACAACCATTAGATAATCTTGTAGGGTTATTTTGGCCAAAAATAGATTATTAAGTGGCCTCCAATTACTATATTGAATTTGTGGCACAAAGACCTAGTAACCATTTTCTTTAAGCTGGACAGAAACATATTCCCTTGATCAACCAATGCCTGCTTTCAGGAGAGACACTAATGTCACCTAGGATCCATTTTGGCTCAATTTCTTCTCTAGAAAAAGACAGATCATTAGATTATTTAATTCAAGTAGAAGAGAGACTAAGCATTGACTTTAACTTTTTAAATTAATTTATTTATTTTGAGATGGAGTCTTGCTCTGTTGCCCAGGAAGGAGTGCAGTGGCACAATCTCAGCTCACTCCAACCTCTGCCTCTCGGGTTCAAGTGATTCTCCTGACTCAGCCTCCTGAGTAGCCAGGATTACAGGCACACGCCACAATGCCTGGCTAGTTTTTATATTTTTAGTAGAGATGGGGTTTCACCATGTTGGTCAGTCTGTCCTCAAACTCCTGACCTCGTGATCTGCCCACCTCGGCCTCCCAAAGTGCTGGGATTGCAGGCATGAGCCACTGAGTCCATCCATATTGACTTTATTTTTAAACCTAAATCTTACCTACTTAAGGAGAATTCTGGATTGTCTTCTTTCTTCTCCAAGCCTCTTCACTTCATACATCACAATAGTCCTGAAAAGTAAGGTGAATCCTAGAGTGTGACAGGGAAGTTAGACAATGCCATCAAGGCTATGGGAGTACTCACCTGAGAAGTTCATAAAATTGGAGGTCAGGCATGGTGGCTCACACCTGTAAACCCAGCACTTTGGGAGGCCAAGGTTGGTAGATCACCTGTGGTCAGGAGTTCAAGACCAGCCTGGCAAACATGGTGAAACCCTGACTCTACTAAAAATACAAAAATTAACTGGGCATGGTGGCTCATGCCTGTAATCCCAGCTACTCAAAAGGCAGAGGCAGAAGAATTGCTTGAACCTGGGAGGTGGAGGTTGCAGTGAGCCGATCCTGGGTGACACAGTGAGACTCTGCCTCAAGAAGAAAAAAAGAGAGAAATTGAACAGGCAGGGGTGCAAAATGAAGATGATTCAGATTTAACATTGACCTCTCATAAGAAATAGCTATTCTTTTAGGGGAAGAATGTTGTACTTACCTGTTGCAGGAAGTCAGGGACCCCCAAACGGATGTACCGGCTGGAGCCATGGCAGAGGAACATAAATTGCGAAGATTTCATGGACATTTATCACTTCCCTAGTAATACTCTTATAATTTCTTACGCTTGTCTTACTTTAATCTCTTAATCCTGTTATCTTTGTAAGCTGAGGATGTATGTCACCTCAGGACCACTGTGATAATTGTATCTAACTGTACAAATGGATTGTAAAACGTGTATTTGAACAATATGAAATCAGTTCACCTCGAAAAAGAACAGAATAACAGCGATTTTAGGGAACAAGGGAAGACAACCATAATGTCTGACTGCCTTCAGGGTCAGGCAAAAAGAGCCATATTTTTCTTCTTGCAGAGAGCCTATAAATGGATGTGCAAACAAGAGAGATATCACTAAATTATTTTCCTAGCAAGGAATATTAAGACCCTAGGAAAAGAATTGCATTCCTGGGGGAAGGTCTATAAACAGCCGCCCTGGGAGTGTCTGTCTTATGCAGTTGAGAAAAGGACTAAAATACTCCCTAGTCTCCTGCAGTACCCTCAGGCTTATTAGAGTGGGGAAAATACCCACTGAAATAAGAAAAAACTGAATTTGAGGTCAGACCAGTTCTCTGCTCTCGAACACTGTCTTCTGTTGTTTAAGATGTTTATCAAGACAATACGTGCACAGCTGAACATAGACTCTTATCAGGAATTTTTTATTTTACCCTTTGCCTTGTGCTCTTTGTTCTCCTTTTTGCCCTGTGAAGCATGTGATCTTTGTGACCTACTCCCTGTTTATACACCCCCTCCCCTTTTGAAGTCTTTAATAAAAACCTGCCAGTTTTGTTGCTCTGGTGGGCATCACGGACCTACTGATATGTGATGTCACCCCGGCGGCCCAGCTGTAAAATTCTTCTCTTTGTACTCTTTCTCTTTATTTCTCAGACTGGCCGACACTTAGGGAAAATAGAAAGAACCTACGTTGAAATATTGGGGGTGGGTTCCCCCAATACTTACCGCCCTGCAGACCTCTGGAATCTTTCCTGTAATAGTCAGTATTTTCAGAAAACTTAGGTAATTTGGCTAATAACACCAAATTTGATTTTGTGGGATCCTCAGACTAGGGATGTGATCTGTGGTCTTGATTTACTTTGGGCACACTTCGCTCCTGGATGAGAAATAGAAGGCAAACTCTGAACATGATCCTTTGTTTAGTACATTTGTCTGTGTTGCAATGTTCAGATGGTGATCTCTAGAGTCTTAAATGCTGAGGTGCAATAGCTGTCCCAACTAATAAGTCAACAAATAATCATCCAAAAAAACAGCAGGAAAACTTCATATTAATGAAGGTTGAAATATATACCTTTAGAATATTGGAGATTGAATCAGTCATTCCCAGAAACTTAATACATAATTGTGATGCCTCAAATCAGCAAGGAACTGGATTGATCACACCCCAAATACCGACTATCCTTCAGCTCAGAATGAACAATAGTAAAAAGGAGAAAAATAAAAAACAAAACTGTCTACCCCTACAAAGTTTGCTGTCTGCTTTAACAGGATTTTACCATTCCATTGTCTTCATTTGTATAACTTTGCTACCCCAAGAGACTTGTCCAAGAAGGTAACGTTGCAAATAACTTTCTCGTTCACTGTAAAAACTTATCAAAAGATCCAGCAACTCCAAAAAGCATCAATATACAGTTTACATTCTAAGACTCTTTGAGCTCCTCTTCTCAAAATTCTTACCTTGCTGTTTCTACACATTCTAAACTATAGTATGATGATAATTACTCAATTCTAATGAAGTCCATGCATTGAAAGACCCACCTCAAACCAAACTTCAAAATATCAATAAATCAGATCTTGCAATTCCATCTCAGAGTTGCTCTCTGCAAAGTTAGCATTCTCACTTACTGTGATGAACAATAAACTCAGCTTTGTGATATTAAAAGGTTATCCTGATGATATTTGGGAAGCTAGCGTTCTACAAGGACAATGAGAAAATTCTACAGCCAACATAAAGGGAAGGCAGATTACAACAAAGAAATGGTAAGAACCCCAGAAGAAAAGATTTCTCATCAGCAAAACTAAATTCTGGAAGACAAGGAGGTAACACCTTTGATGTGCTGAAAAACATAATTGGGAGCCTAAATTTCCAAACACCAGCAAAATATCATTCACAAGTCAGAAAAAAATTAAAATTTATAGATATTCAAGCACTTAAGAATTTACTAACAATAGTCCTTTACAGAAAGAACTATTAAATAAGAAAAAATAAACCTACAAGGAATGAACAGTATGAAGATATATATAAAAATGCCAAAGAATTGTTTAAAAATGCGGATAAATCTAAATAAATACTGAGTGGGAAAAAAGTTAGAATAGCCATCATTTTTTGTGTGTTTTCAAAAACCAGCTGGCTCTCCTAGTTAAAGATAGCATATTAAAAGCAAGCATTTAATTCTGTTTCTTCCTGAAACCTCATAAAAATGACAGTAGATTTTATATATACAGAGATAAGTATCTATATATACATATATTTATCCATATATATGTATCTATATATAAATATATGTGCATATATATATTCCATGAGAATGAAAAGAACAGAAAAGTCTTTTAATAGCAACAAAATTTTGGAGGCTGAAAAGCAAAAAGAAAGTCACTTGGGGAATATTGACAATCAATGTGATTTACACCACAGAAATATCCAAAAGGCTCAGGAATTGGCAACACTGTTATCTCTGGAAGCACATATAAGGATAGACTAAAAGCCCAGACTTATCTGCAAATCTGTTTAAATTAAACCCCCAGATATCTAATCACTGCCCAGTCAGGCAACTGGTCCTGCCCTACCCCAGCATAAGATTGTAGGTTTATTCTCTGAAAAAGTAAAACAAAGGATCTCTTGATTAGGGGGATACTAGGCATATTTGAGCATGATGTTATTCTAAAGCAGGATACCCCAAAAGATAAATAAATAAAATCTTAAAACTAAAAACCAGAGAAGGCCCAGGAAACAGGACATTCAGAGGCAAAAAGAATTCCCAGCATGAGAGTAAAAGATTCTAATCTTCAGGGTGACCAAGCTTTATACTAGCGTAGACTGCAACCAGTCCAGATGAGGGTAAGTCACAAGGCTCCAGAAAGGACTTAATGTAAAAAAAATGATATTAAGAAAACAACTATATTTACCAAGAAAACATTTAAGTAATTGGGAAAGAATATGGGGACTGAATTACTGAGACATTCATTGAAAATTAAGCAAACAAAAAATAATTATTTACTGACGGGAAGACAGAACATTATGCAAGAGAAGAAATCATGGCATATGACATGATTCAACTGTGAATAACAATTGTTTTTTGTTTGTTTGTTTGTTCATTTGTTTGTTTTTGAGATGGTGTCTCGCTTTGTCACCCAGGCTGGAGTGCAGTGGTTCGATCTCGGCTCACTGCAAGCTCTGCCTCCCAGGTTCACACCATTCTCCGCTACCATGCCCAGCTAATTTTTTTTGTATTTTTAGTAGAGACGGAGTTTCACCATGTTAGCCAGGATGGTCTCGATCTCCTGACCTTGTGATCCACCTGCCTCGGCCTCCCTCGGGATTACAGGAGTGGAGCCACCATGCCCAACCACAATTGTATAGTTTTTAATATTCTAAACACTGAATATTTATGTAACAAAATTATGATACAGTTATATAAGAAAAAATAGGTGGCTGAACATGGTGGCTTATGCCTGTAATCCAAATACTTTGGGAGGCCAGGACAGGAGGATAGCTTGAGTCTAGGAGTTTGAGGCCAGCACAGGCAACAAAGTGAGACCATGCCTCTATAAAATCTGAAAAAAAAAAAAAAAAAAAGAAAGAAAGAACTATATATAGCTGGTCACCTGTAGTACCAGCTACTTGTGGGGACTGAGGCAAGAGGATTGCTTGAACCTGGAAGATTAAGGCTGCAGTGAGCCAAGATTGTGCCACTACACTCCAGCCTGGGTGACAATGTGAGACCCTGTCTCCAAAAAGAGAAAGAGAGAGAGAGAATGGAGGAAGGAAGGAAGGAAGGAAGGAAGGAAGGAAGGAAGGAAGGAAGG
>NC_045440.1:31863906-31884914 GCF_002776525.5 Piliocolobus tephrosceles | reverse complement strand
AGGAAGGAAGGAAGGAAGGAAGGAAGGAAGGAAGGAAGGAAGGAAGGAAGGAAGAGAGGGAGGGAGGGAGGGAAAGAAAGGAAGAGAGAGAGAGAGAAAGAAAGAAAGAGAAAAAGAAAAAGAGAGAGAGAAAGAAAGGAAGAAAGAAGGAAGGAAGGAAAGAAAGAAAAAAAGAAAGAAAGAAAGAAGGAAGGAAAAGAGAAAGAAAAAGGTAGAGAGGAGATGCTTATATTGGGGTGCAGAGAATGATACCCCAAAGCATGATGCTATGGCATGCTGAGTACTTTTGAATTAAAGGAAAGTAGAAGGCCTCAGAAGCTGCCTCAGAACAAAGGACTTCCTAACTCTCTCTTATTGCCCCCCCAACCCACCCTCCAGCACAGGGAGAGTCTCTCAGAAATTTTCTTATCTGAATAAGAATAATATCTTCCAAAAAATATGCAATTGTCTTAAGACCCCCTCTCTAAGAATCTCATCAAATAACCAGGAATGATTAACCAGAAGAGAAGAGACGAGAGAAGAAACAAGAATAAAAGTCATCACCACTCTCAGACAGACTTCTCATCTGTTCTTCTGAGGGCAGCTTTGAGAGATTACCTAAGAGATTTTACCTGCATAATAAGACAACCTTTGATCACAGTGCAGTTCTACCCCTCACCTTTCCTTAACTTACCAACCCATTCAGTTTATTAACCTAATCATTTTTAAACTATTGTCTGCTCTTTGGGCCCATTTTTTCCCCTGAAAATTATTTACTACTCTTCACAATTGCTCACATTTCCCCCACCTCCCTCTCCCCTATGAAGAGGGCATGTAAATTTCAACCAGCTGGGACTGGGTGAGGTGGCTCATGCCTGTAATCCCAGCACTTTGACTTTGGGAGGCTGAGGCAGGCAGATCACCTGAGGTCAGAAGTTTGGGACCAGCCTGGCCAACACGATGAAACCCCATCTCTACTAAAAGTGCAAAAATCAGCCAGATGTGGTGGCACCTGCCTATAGTCCCAGCTACTCAGGAGGCTAAGGCAGGAGAATCACTTGAAACTGGGAGGCAGAGGTGGCAGAGAGCCGGGATCACACCATTGCACTCCAGCCTGGGCGACAGCATAAGACTCTATCTCAAAACATAAAAAAAAATAAAAATAAAGACTTATGTAGAAGGGAGATAAAGATAGAAATTTGCATCCCAAAACAGGAATTATATATTCTTTTCAAGCATGTATGGAACATTTACTAAAATTGGCCACATAAGAAGCCACTAAAAAAGTCTCAACCAATTTCATGAAACTGACATTTTAAAATTAATTCATGGCCAGGCACAGTGGCTCATGTCTGTAATCCCAGCACTTTGGGAGGCTGAGGCAGGTGGATCACAAGGTCAGGAGATCAAGACCATCCTGGCTAACACAGTGAAACCCCGTCTCTACTAAAAACACAAAAAATTAGCCAGGCATGGTGGTGGGTGCCTGTAGTCCCAGTTACTTGGGAGGCTGAGGCAGAAGAATGGCATGAACCTAGGAGGCAGAGCTTGCAATGAGCCAAAATTGTGCCACTGCACTCCAGCCTGGGTGACAGAGTGAGACTCCATCTCAAAAAAAAAAAAAAAAAAAAAAAAGTACTGTTTGCAGAGAATTTGGGAAATGTAGACAATTTAAAGGACAAGATTAAAAATGGTCTGAGGTGGGGTGTGGTGGCTCATGCCTGTAATTCCAGCACTTTGGAACACCAAGGTGGGCAGATCCCTTGAGCTCAGAAGTTCGAGGCCAGCCTGGGCAACATGGCAAGACCCCTATCTCTAATCCCAGCTGCTTGGGGGGCTGTAATCCCAGCTGCTTGGGGGCTGAGGCAGGAAGATCACTTGAGCCTGGGAGGTTGAGGCTGCAGTGAGCCAAGATTACGCCACTGCATTCCAACCTGAGTGACAAAGTAAGACCCTGTCTCAAAAAAAAAAAAAAAAAATTATATGAAATCTAGCCAAGCATGGTGGCTCCCACCTATAATCCCAGCAATTTGGGAGGCCAAGGTGGGAAGGTCACCTAAGCCAGGAGTTCAAGACCAGCCTGGGCAACATAGAGAGACCCCATCTATACAAAAAAATAAATAAATAACTGGGTGCGGTGGCACCTCCTGATAATCCCAACTATTTGGGAGGCTGAGGCAAGAGGACCCTTTGAGCCCAGGAGGTTGAGGCTGCAGTGAGCCATGATTGCACCACTGCACTCCAGCCTGGGTGACACAGCAAGTCCCTATCCAAAAACAAACAAAATTATCTGAAATCCTATTCTGGCTAGAGTTTACCTCTTTTAATATTTGACATACTTCTTTTCAGTCTTTCTCAAGATGTGTATTTAGGCATTTTTTTTCTATCTCCTTGTTGTTGTTGCTGTTGTTGTAATACTGAGATTTACTGTATATTCGTTTTGTATCCTGTTTCACAAATAATCATTCAACTTTATTACCACTAGAGGAGTACTAGTCTCCCTTACAAAGTTATGCTAATGGAAAGAATTTCTGCTCCTTGCAACAATGTGTGGTCCTTAGAAGAAAACTAATATTTAATATTAACAGTGTTAAAACGGTTTCACCTCCAGGTAAATCAGCAGGAAGATGGAGCGGAATGCATTGGTGGAAAGGTGAAGGACAGAAGTGGAGTTGAAGCAAAACCAGATTCTCACTCCACACAAAAGACCAGCGTGCCTGTCTCCCCAATTCAGAGCCAGCAAGAGCCCCACTAATACCCGCTTGGTGCCTGAAAGAACTGACACAAAGCACACGAAAGGACGTGGAGGAAAGCAGGAGTTAAACAAGTAACAATAAAAAGTTGAAGAAGGTTTGGGACTGGGAAGATGCTGATTTAGAAAAATAACATTATGAAAATGGGAACCCTCGAAGAACATTCTGTGCCCCTCCTCCCCTCACTTTATTTAGCCCATCGCCAGATAAAGCCACAGCTGTCGGTCCTCTGCTATCTGAAGCATTAGGTGAAAGTGCTGTTTCACCCACCAGCAGATTTCAGGGTGAGCCAGCCCAGGAGGGATGGGCATGGCGGTACCTGGGGTGTGGTTGGGAGGAAGTGCTATCCTCTACTTAGGAGGAAAGATTACAGAGCAGCAGGGAGCTTCTCCAGAGATTGAAGAGGCTGCTGGTCCCAACCTTTTTTTTTTTTTCTTTTTTCTTTCTTTTTTTTTTTTTTTTTTTTTTTTTTGAGACGAGTCTTGCTCTGTCACCCAGGCTGGAATGCAGTGGCACAATCTTGGCTCACTGCAAGCTCCGCCTCTGGGTTCATGCTATTCTCCTGCTTCAGCCTCCCGAGTAGCTGGGACTACAGGCACCCGCCACCACACACGGCTAATTTTTTGTATTTTTAGTAGAGACAGGATTTCACCATGTTAGCCAGGATGGTCTCGATCTCCTGACCTCGTGATCCCCCCCGCCTCGGCCTCCCAAAGTGCTGGGATTACAGGTGTGAGCCACCACGCCCGGCGGGTCCCAACCTTTTGTGCGCACCGCACCTTGCAGATCCTGCCACAGGGAGCCACATCCCCAAAGGGACAAAGCCAGGAGAGTCACTTGAGAAGGATTCATGCCATTTCTGTTAAATGCCTGGCACACAGCAGGGCTTAATACATTTTAACAACTACCCTTCTATTTTCTTCAAGTCTACTACAGTGGTTTGAGGCACAGGCTTTGGTTTAAAATAGTTCTAGGTTGAAATCCAAGCTCAAATTCCACTCATTAGCTCTCTGACCTCAGAGTGGATTTACCACCAGCGCTCTAAACCTGTTTCCTCAACTGTAAAATTGAATTAATTAAATCTATTTATGGGATTGAATTCGCTAATGTATATAAAGCCCAACCCATAATTAAATGGTAGAAGTTAGAATTGACCTTTAATGTACGTCATATTTTGATGGTCATTCTTGTTTTTGTTTTTTTTTCTCATTCTATTTTTGAACACCTCCCTGTCTGTATATTTATTTAATCACTTCTTTCAAGACTATTTTGAAATCTATTTTTATCTTTTTTTTTTGAGTCACCCAGGCTGGAGTGCAGTGGCACAATCATGACTCATGGTAGCCTCAAACTCCTGGGCTCCAGTGATCCTCTCACCTTACCCTCCCAAGTAGCTGGGATTACAGGTGTGTGCCACCATGGCCAGCTTATTCTTTATTTTTTGTAGAGACACCATCTCACTATGTTCCCTAGGCTGGTCTCAAACTCCTGGCTTCATGAAATCCTCCCACCTCATTCTGCCAAAGTATTGGGATTACAGGCACACGAGCTGCAGTATCTGGCCCTATCTTTATCTTTCCATAGCCTTATTTTTCCATCTGTAATCTGTTCATCCCAGCATAGTGTATCCATTCGTGCTTCTAGTATGGGCAATATGAATTTAAATAAGTATATAAATAAGTGAAACAAATATAGCTCATAGGTCCTTTGATGGAAGTGTATATGAGCACAAAGAAGGAAATGGACAAGTAAGAGTAGATCCAGGCTGGCCACAGTGGCTCACGCCTGTAACCCCAGCACTTTGGGAGGCCAAGGCGGGCAGGTCACTTGAGATCAGGAGTTCGAGACCAGCTTGGCCAAGATGGCGAAACCCTGTCTCTATTAAAAATACAAAATTTAGCCAGGCGCAGCGGCACACTCTTGTATCCCAGCTACTTGGGAGGCTGATGCAGGAGAACTGCTTGAACCTGAGAGGTGGAGGTTGCAGTGTGCTGAGATTGAGCCAGTGCACTCTTGCTTGAACTGGGGAAGCAGAGGTTGCAGTGACAGAGCGAGACTTGGTCTCAAAAAAAAAAAAAAAAAGAGTGGATGCAGGCTGGGTGCAGCGGCTCACACCTATAATCCCAGCACTTTGGGAGGCTGAGGCAAGTGGATCACGAGGTCAGGAGCTCGAGACCAACCTGGTCAACATAGTGAAACCCTGTCTCTACTAAAAATACAAAAAATTAGCCGGGCGTGGTAGTGCATGCCTATAATTCCAGCTGTTTGGAAGCATGAGGCAGGAGAATTGCTTGAACCCAGGAGGTAGAGGTTGCAGTGAGCCGAGACTACCACTGCACTCCAGCCTGGGCAACAGAGCAAGACTCAGTCTCGAAAAAAAAAAGAGTGAATCCAAAAAGGCTTTACAGAGGAAATGATTCTCCAGCCTAGTCTTGAAACAATGAAGTTTCAGATAAGATAGCCCTGGGTTTGAACCTATGTCCTACCACACACTAGACGTGGATGAGTTAACTAATCTGACCAAATGTCAGTCTCTCTCAGGTATTCAACCAGAATGATGACACCAGTTTAATACATGGGTGAGATTAAATGAGCTGATTGGTAGGGCATGGTGGCTCTGGCCTATAATCCCAGCACTTTGGGAGGCTGAGGCGGGCAGACCACCTGAGGTCAGGAGCTTGAGACCAGCCTGGCCAACATGGTGAAACCCCATCTCTACAAAAAAATACAAAAATTAGCCAGGTGTGGTGGCATACACTTGTCATCCCAGCTACTCAGGAGACTGACACACAAGAATTGCTTGAACTGGGGAGGCAGAGGTTGCAGTGAGCCAAGATCACACCACTACACTCCAGCCTAGGAGACAGAGCAAGACTCTGTCTAAAAAAAAAAAGAAAAAAAGAAAAAACAATTGCCAGGCATTGTGGCATGTGCCTGTACTTAGCTACTTAGGCGGTTGAGGCAAGAGGATCATTTAAAAGAGGATTATTTAAGCCCAGGAGGTTGAGGCTGCAGTGAGCTATGATTGCACCACTGCACTCCAGCCTGAGACCCTGCCTCCAAAAAAAAAAAAAGAAATAAAAGAAAAGAAATCAAGTGGGCTATAGATCAACTCATGAAAATGATCCTCACGGATATGTCAGTCCATGGGCAATTTCTTTTTTTTTTTTTTTGAGACGGAGTCTCACTCTGTTGCCCAGGCTGGAGTGCAGTGGCGCATCTCAGCTCACTGCAAGCTCCGTCTCCCGGGTTCACGCCATTCTCCTGCCTCAGCCTCCCAAGTAGCTGGGACTACAGGTGCCTGCCACCACACCCGGCTAATTTTTTTTGTATTTTTAGTAGAGACGGAGTTTCACCATGTTAGCCAGGATGGTCTCGATTTCCTGACCTCGTGATCCGTCCGCCTCGGCCTCCCAAAGTGCTGGAATTACAGGCGTGAGCCACTGCGCCCGGCCCATGGACAATTTCTATAGTTACCCATAAACAGCTGTGCACATTGTCTGTGGTGTACTTTAAACCATATTTTCCCAGCTTTTTGGAAAAAGTTCAATGCAGGGTTGAAACAGAAGTCTTATCAAAGATTGAGATCAGCTTTACCTACAACATCCTCTCAACATACCAATCTTGAAGACTTTTCACTTAAAAGGACATTGATCTTCACCTGAGGTCGGGAGTTCGAGACCAGCCTGGCCAAAATGGAGAAACCCTGTCTCTACTAAAAAATACAAAATTAGCCAGTCATGGTGGCGCATGCCCGTAATCCCAGCTACTCGAGAGGCTGAGGCAGGAGAATCTCTAGAACCTGGGAGGCGGAGGTTGCAGTGAGCTGACATCACGCCATTGCACTCCAGCCTGGGCAAAAAGAGCGAAACTCCATCTCAAACAAACAAAAAGAATGACATTGCTCTTATAAGTGCTCTTTCACAATTCCTTTTGTGAAAATGTTTTAACTAGGTTTTCCTGGATGCACAAATTAAAATCTCAAATTTATCAGGTCAATTCCTTGGGGTTTTTCATTTGTTTGATTATTTGTTTGTTTTTGCTTTTGTTTGTTTGTTTGCTGAGATGGAGTCTTGCTCTGTTGCTCAGGCTGGAGTGTAGTGGCATGATCTCAGCTCATTACAACCTCCACCTCCCAGGTTCAAGCGATTCTCCCACCTCAGCTTCCCAAGTAGCTGGGACTACAGGCGCCTGCCACCACGCCCAGCTAATTTTTGTTTTTTAGTGGAGACGGGGTTTCACCATGTTGGCCAGGCAGGTCTTGAACTCCTGACCTCAGGTGATCTGCCAACCCTGGCCTCCCAAAGTGCTGGGATTACAGGCATGAGCCACCATGCCCTGCCTCTGTTTTAAATTACAAGGATTTCATTTCTTATTTAAACTGCTGTACCACAAAGGACAAGAAAAAGTGAAAAGAATTAAGTTTGTTTCTCTAGAGGAAAAAAAAAAGGCTAGGAGGTACGTTAAACGTGGATGGCAGCCTGTCATGGAACCCGGGGATTGTCACATTGGCCACTACTTTCTCTAATCCAGAGATTGAAACCTGATCTGCCACCACTGCTAGGAATGGAGTCAGTCCTTGTTTCAGATATAGCTGACACCATCAGCTTCAGTCTGAGCCAATCTACTTCCTGCCTTTCTTCTAAGAGACAGCCAGAGTTCAAGCCAGCCTAGTTCTCAACAGCATCATCTGCTAACATTTATCATCTCCCCCACTTCCCTCTCACACAATGAGGTAGGCACTGGGGAAGGTAGCACAGTCCCTGCCTTCAAAGTGCTTACAATCTTGGTGCTTACAATAAACATGCAGATCAAGTGAATATGTCACTAGAAGGCAGCACATGAGAAATCAATATGAAGATGGCTGGGCACAGTGGCTCATGCCTGTAATCTCAGCACTTTGGGAGGAGAAGGTGGGCGGATCACTTGAGGTCAGGAGTTCAAGACCAGCCTGGTCAACATGGTGAAATCCCATCTCCACTAAAAAACAAACAAAACATATATATAAAAAATTAGCCAGGCATGAAGCACCTGTAATCCCAGCTACTTGGGAAGCTGAGGCAGGAGAATGGCTTGAACCTGGGAGGCAGGGTTGCAGTGAGCCAAGATTGCACCACTGCACTCCAGCCTGGGCGACAGAGTGGGACTGCATCTCAAAAAACAAAGAAATTAATATGAAGATGAATGTTTTGCGAGTCTGGGGAAAGTGAAGTTCACTATGAGCTGAGCTGGTGGAAATGGCTTCCTGAATGAAGGAAATCCATGGTGCCTTCTCCATTTTGTGGGAGGCACTGGTTTAGAGAGTGGTTAAGGACATAGACTGCAATCCAGATTGCCATTGTTTGAACAAGCTCAGCTCTGCCAGTAATGAGCTGTGTGACCTGGGCAGAGTACTTAGCCTCTCTGTGCCTAGGTCTAAAATTAGGACAATTAGCCTCCTCTCTAAAATTAGGACAATAGTAATCATGCCTCCCTCATAGATTTGTGGGGAGGATAAAATGTCTTAAGCTAAATGAAGTACATGGCATATAATGAAGGCTAATGGGGGCTACGGACCGTTGTTCTTTATGACACGGTTTCTTGAGACCGAGGCATGTATAAGCCAGTGCACAGAATCGTGTCTATGTAATTAGTTAATTCTGTCTCAGAGGAGTGTGTGTGTTTAAGACACTGCCTGGGATGACTTATAATGTAATCTTTAGGCAAAACGCTTTGTAATTGGTGCAGCTCTGAAAACACACGCATGCATTCCAGGCGGTGCTGCTGGGGCTCGGCGGGGCAGTGTCTGGTCTGTAAGGAGCGCCGGCTCCTCGGGGGTTGCTGGGGAGCCCACGCTGCCGGCGACTCGGGCCACTGAATGTGAGACCGAGTCCCTGTATGTCACCAGTGCACACGCTGATTTGAACCCTGCTTCGACGTGCGTGTCATGGCTTAAAAATAGCTGCTAATCTGTCAACCTGTCTTGGGCAGGCAGAAACAGCGGCGGCGGCGGCGACAGCAGCGGGAGCGTCATGGCCGTGGCGCTGTCTGCGCCGGCGATCCGCCTTTCGGACTGAGGCCCAGCGCAGCGCTTGCAAAGAGGTAGAGGGGCTGCGGCGGGCCTTCGACTTCCCAGCTGGCTCCCCAGGCTGGAGAGAGGCGCCCAGCTAGGGGAGACGGGAGAGGGAGGGGACCGGGAAGCAGGCACCCGAGCCCAGCGAGCCAGCCGCGCTCTCCCGGGCGACCTCCCTTCGCGCGCGGGGCCGGGCTGCCTGGTTGGCGAGGACTGGGGCGACAGCCATGGACCTGTTACAAAGGCGACCGCAGGCGGAGGGAGGGCGCGGCGGGCCACCTGGAGCCGACGGATGGGATTGGAGAATGCCCAGGGCTGTATCCTGGGACAGAAAGGGGCTTCTGCACCCCCTCCCCGGGAAAAACAGCCCCACGAAGCTCCTTCTTAGACCTGGGCTCCTTCGCGCTTCCCCCATCCCATTCATTCATCATCTGGTAGACAGCAGACTCTCTAAGAGGAAAGGTTGTATTGTAATAAAGTAATGGGGTCTTCAGGCCTGGGTGCAAAGGTAGAAGAAGATGATGGTGATGGTGATAGTGATGGTGGTGATGGTGGTAGGGATGATAGTGATGGTGGTGGGGATGATGGTGATGGTGATGGCTGTAGTGCTATATTTCTCTGCTCCTTCTGGACCCAGCCATTGAAAACTCTCTCTCTCCCTAAACACCCTAAGATCCAATCTTCCCTCACCAATCCTGGTCCTAAAACCCCTCTTCTAATGCCCTGTAAATGCTTGGTTTCTCTTGGCACTGGGGCAAGGGAGAGCTGGGCCCTGGCTAGGGGTGTGAGATGGGGACAGAGCGTGGGCAGGGACAAAGATGGCCTCTCACTGCTGGTCATAGAGTTGAAGTTCCCCTGGCAGGAGGCCGGGAAGGGAGTGGGAGGGGATTCTGTAGGATCCAGGACCTCCTGCTTTCAAACAGGCAGGACCACAGGTGTGAGAGGATGGGAAGGGAGGGGTCTTGCCATTGTTGCCTTGCTGCCTGAAGGTCCCAGGGCAAGCCTCAAACACTGGTCCTTCCCAGCTCTACAGCTCAACAGGTCATCTGAGACACACCTGCTAAGCCCCTCGTTATTGACCTCGTGTGTTTTGTAGGGTCACTTGACTCCAACAGCCATACACTTGGTAATTCTAAGCCTCTGAGCCCCTGGACCTGGCAGGATCCTTCATTTTTCCCTTTCCTTCCTGCTTTCTAGCCCCCCACCATCCACCTCTGTCCCCCTCCCCTCAAGACACACACAGACAAAACACTCCAACCCTGTGTCAGTTCCCCCACCATCCACCTCTGTCACCCTCCCCGCAAGACACACAGACAAAACACTCCAACCCTGCTTCGATTCAGAAATTCTCACATTAGAGCTGAGATCTGATCAGTAATTTCCTAACGCTGATCCAAGGAGGGTAGTTTGCCTGTTGTGCACATAGATCGGTGCCTTCTTCCATAAGCTCGTGCATTCAGCAAGTATTTTTTTTCCCAAACTTACTCTTCCTCTTTATTGCTATTCTCTACTCACCCCATCCCCCGCCCACCACACCCTTCCCATAGCAGGTTCATCTCTGAGGCAGTGGCAGGTCATGAAGGAGTTAAAGTCTAACTCTCTGGCACAGAGGTGACAGGCCTGACATGTGTCGTGGCCTCAGCTGCTGTTGTCTCCCTGCTAATTGTCTCTGGATGGGTCTAAAGGTACCCCCAACCCCATCCCAGCTCCCTAGGCTCTCTGCCTATAGCCCCAGGCAGATGAGACCCAGATTCCAGCTGGCAAGATCCCCAGCAGTGGGGACAGCCACCCAAGTGCCAAGTGT
Organism: Piliocolobus tephrosceles; assembly: GCF_002776525.5. Taxonomy (NCBI): domain Eukaryota; kingdom Metazoa; phylum Chordata; class Mammalia; order Primates; family Cercopithecidae; genus Piliocolobus; species Piliocolobus tephrosceles. Next base: position 31,874,326 of record NC_045440.1, on the reverse strand, counting down.
GTGTGTGTGTGTGTGTGTGTGTGTGTGTGTGCACGCGCGCGCGTGTGTGCTGGCAGTGGGGGTGGGGTGACAGAGCAGAAACCCAGCAGCTGGGCAGCTCCCTCTCCCCGTAAACAAGGACATGTGACTCTCCCACCTCGTTGCGTGGCAGAGCCAAAGAGCTGAGCAAAAGGAGCTGCTGCAGCTTGAAGGAAAAGCCACCCCTGAAGGCTCCCGCCAGAGCCAGGCTTTACCTTCTCTCCCTCTAGAATCTTCTCCCGAAGGACCAGCCCAGGGAAGGGAAGCAGCTGCTCTGGACTCACTCAAGTGTGTCTCACACCCCTTCCCTTTCCAGCAGCAGCTACCTGGCGACAGAACCCATCATCACCGCAGCCATTCCTGCAGCTGCCACGGTTTCTGCCACCTCTAAGATGTGCCCTGGTAACTGGCTTTGGGCTTCCATGACTTTTATGGCCCGCTTCTCCCGGAGTAGCTCAAGGTCTCCCATTCGAACTCGAGGGACCCTGGAGGAGATGCCAACCGTTCAACATCCTTTCCTCAATGTCTTCGAGTTGGAGCGGCTCCTCTACACAGGCAAGACAGCCTGTAACCATGCCGATGAGGTCTGGCCAGGCCTCTATCTCGGAGACCAGTATGTATCGGGCAGACTGGGCCCACGGCAAAGCGTGTGTGTGTTTGTGTGTGTAAGAAAGGAGAAGGGTGGCAGACAGGCATGGAATGGTGTCATTGGTTCCTGGTTGAAGATTGAGGGGATAGGGCACGTGGGCCGAGGGTAGAGTCTGCAGGTTTGGGAGATTTTGGTCAGGATTATTGAAATGCCCAACTCTGGCCACAGTGTCTATTGCCTGTAATCCCAGCACTTTGAAAGGCTGAGGCAGGAGTATCTAGAGTACAGGAGTTCTAGACCAGCCTGAGCAACAAAGCCAGACTCCATCTCTACTCATTATTTTAAAATAAAATAAATAAAATAAAAATACCCAATTCTGGACAGAAAGACTCTGTTCCAGTAATAATATCATTCATGTATCACATATTTATTATTACGTGCCAGTGCTACATACCAGGCACAATAGATGACTTCTCTGACCTTCCATCTATTGTGCAATATCTCTGGGAAAAGGCAGTCACTGGAAGCCCGGAGCAGTAGGTAGGAAGCTGCAGTGGTTTCTCGAGACCAAGCAAAGCGGCAGTGCCTACAGAGATTCTGCAATTTGAGGACTGTGGAGAGAAAAACATCAAAGGAAGAGCCATCCCCACTTCTCTCTCTCAAAGTTATACAAGGAGTTTTTTTTGTTCGTTTTTTGTTTGTTTGTTTGTTTGTTGCTTCTTTGGTTTGTTTTGGTTTTGATTTTGGTTTCTTTTTTTTTTTTTTTTTTGAGTGTCACTCTGTTGCCCAGGCTGGAGTGCAGTGGCGCGATCTTGGCTCACTGCAACCTCTGCCTCCCGGGTTCAAGCGATTCTCCTGCCTTAGCCTCCAGAGTAGCTGGGACTACAGGCACACACCATGTTGCCCAGCTAATTATTTATTTGTATTTTAGTAGAGACAGGCCCAGGCTGGTCTTGAGCTCCTGAGCTCAGGCAATCCACCTATCTCAGCCTCTCAAAGTGCTAGGATTACAGGTGTGAGCCACCGTGCCCAGCACTGTTGTTTTTGAGACAGGGTCTCGCTCTATTACCCAGGCTGTACTACAGTGGCCCAATCTCGGCTCATAACAAACTCCGCCTCCCGGGTTCAAGCAATTATCCTGCCTCTGCCTCCCAAGTAGCTGGAATTACAGGTGCTCACAACCATGCCCAGCTGATTTTTGTATTTTTAGTAGAGACAGGATTTAGCCATGTTGGCCAGGCTGATTTTGAACTCGTGGCCTCAAGCGATCTACCCGCTTCAGCCTCCCAAAGTGCTAGGATTACAAGCATGAGCCACTGTGCCTGACCTACAAGGATATTTTTCACACACATTATCTCTCTTAATCTTCACAACTGTCCTGTGAGGTAGGTATCACTAACCCTGGGTTACAGATGAGGAGACTAAAGCTCAGAAAAGTTGTGACTGGCCCAAGGTCACACAGATTGTAAGTAGCAGAGCCAGGACTTGGAGGCTCAAGTTCAGTGCGCTTACTGCTTAAGGAGTTTGCCCTGGACAGGACATTTGCCCTGAGATATGACTGTAGTGCCCAGGGGCATCTGCCACCAAGGTGAGGGGTCTGGGCCAGATGAACACCTGAAGGCGACGTCATAAAACAGGGTAAATGTGGCCAGGCGCGGTGGCTCACATCTGTAATCCCAGCACTTTGGGATACTGAGGCGGGTGGATCACGAGGTCAGGAGTTCAAGACCAGTCTGGCCAAAATAGCGAAACCCCGTCTCTACTAAAAATACAAATATTAGCCTGGCATGGTCGTGGGCGCCTGTAATCCCAGCTGCTTGGGAGGCTGAGGCAGAGAATTGCTTGAACCCGGAAGGCAGAGGTGGCAGTGAGCCGAGATCGCGCCACTGCACTCCAGCACTCCAGCCTAGGCGACAGAGCAAGACACCATCTCAAAAACAAAAAACAAAAAAACAAAAACAAAAACAAAAAAACATGGTAAATGTGAGCCACTGAATATCTGGCAAAAACACAAGAGGGTTCTGGGTGTCAACAAGAGTAGAGACACAAGGGAGTTACGTGTGGAATGGATGTCAGAACCATACCATCTCAGGGTGAGCAGGACTGATGAAATGAGCAGAACAATCTGCCTGACATTCATTTCCCCTCTGCAGCATCCATGGCTGCACGGCCATCTCCTCTTTCTGCCTGAATACCCCAGGGACAGGAAAACCACTCTCCCGAGGTGCTCCACCCTTTCCTCAGCTAGACTCCACCATTAGAATGTACTTCCTTGTATGAAATTGAAATCAGCTGGCCAGGCGCAGTGGCTCACGCCTATAATCCCAGCACTTTGGGAGGCCTGGGTGGGTGGATCATGAGGTCAGGAGTTCAAGACCAGCCTGGCCAACATGGTGAAATCCCATCTCTACTAAAAATACAAAAATTAGCTGGGCATGGTGGTGGGCACCTGTAATCCCAGCTACTCAGTAGACTGAGGCAGGAGATTTGCTTGGATCTGGGAGGCAGAGGTTGCAGTGAGCCGAGATTGCGCCATTGCACTTCAGTCTGGGAGACGTAGCAAGACCCTGTCCCCCCTCTCCCCCTCAAAAAAATGAAATCTGCTTCCCTGGGGCTTTAATTCCTTGATCCTCATTCTAGCCTTGAGAACCCTACAGATCCAAGACAATCCCAATTCCAGAAAACACACTTTCAGTTCTATTATGGCTATTTTTACCCCATCCCCTTAGTCTTCTCTTCTCCAAGCAAAATATCCCCTATACTTTCAACCACGGCTCACAAGACAAGACTCCAAGTCATTGCCCATCTTGATTCCTCCCTTCTGGGTCACTGTAAAGTAGTGTGCTTAGGCCAATAGTAGGATCCAGGAGGCCAGGCATGGTGGCTCATGCCTGTCATCCCAGCACTTTGGAAGGCTGAGGCGGGAGGATAATTTGAGGTCAGGAGTTCAAGACCAGCCTGGCCAACATGGTAAAACCCCATCTCTACTAAAGATACAAAAAGTATCTGGATGTAGTGGCATGTGCCTGTGATCCCAGCTACCCGAGAGGCTGAGGCAGGAGAATCGTTTGAACCCAGGAGATGGAGGTGGCAGTGAACACTATAGCCTAGGAAGCAGAACGAGACTCCATCTCAAACAAACAAAAAAGAATCAACAATAGGATTCAGGAAATTAACAGGGTGTACTCAAGGGAGTCTTCCCCAACAACCTGGCTTTCCCACTCTTCCTTTAACCTCTACTCATTGCAGGGATATGGCTAACAACCGTCGGGAGCTTCGCCGCCTGGGCATTACGCACGTCCTCAATGCCTCACACAGCCGGTGGCGAGGCACGCCCGAGGCCTATGAGGGGCTGGGCATCCGCTACCTGGGTGTTGAGGCCCACGACTCGCCAGCCTTTGACATGAGCATCCACTTCCAGACGGCGGCCGACTTCATCCACCGGGCACTGAGCCAGCCAGGAGGTAGGAGGGGAATGTCGGGAGCAGGAAAGAACAGGGTACCTGGAATTTGGGAAAGTTCAAGGGTCTGAGAGTGGAGTGAGATTTTAGCGACATGACAAAATGCTCAGGATCTTGTTAAGAAAGAAAAAAATATCTCAACCATTTTTTTTAAAGCAATACAGAAAAAGACAAGAAGGAAATTATCAAAAATGTTAAGAGTGTCAAGTTATACCTGGGTGGCAAGATTATATGTGATCGACTTTTTCTTTTTTGTTTTTTTGAGATGGAGTCTTGCTCTGTCACCCAGGCTGGAGTGCAGTGATGTGATCTCGGCTCACTGCAACCTCCGCCTCCCAGGTTCAAGTGATTCTCCTGTCTCAGCCTCCCGAGTAGCTGAGATTACAGGGGCGTGCCACCACATCCAGCTAATTTTTGTATTTTTAATAGAGACGTGGTTTCACCATGTGTGCCAGGCTGGTCTCGAACTCCTGACCTCAGGTGATCCACCCGCCTCGACCTCCCAAAGTGCTGGAATTACAGGTGTGAGCCACTGCACCCAGCCAGCAGGAGGATTTCTTGAGCCCAGGAATTAGAGGTTGTAGTGAGCTATGATTGTGCCACTACACTCAGCCTGAGAGGCAGAGCAAGACCCTGTCTCTAAATACATATATATATTCAGTGGTTGAGAATAACAAGCTAGAATGGTGAGGAGATAGAGGAAGGGGCTAGTCACGACAGTGTTTTCAATTGATTCATTCACGCTACTCTATGCAAAGCTGTCTCTTACATCAGTGGTGAGTCTCCACCTTTGACCCCTTTTAGGTTTATGGACACTGAGTCACTGCATGTCACCTTTCTCTCATTCTGTCCAGGCCTCTCCCCTTTTGCCAGGGATCTGCATTCGTAACATCCACTCATCTGCACCCATTCCTGTCTTCATGTACCTGCACTTACCTGTCTTCCTCTTCCATGTCACCCTTTCTTTTTTTTTTTTTTTTTTTTTTTTTTTGCCGGGGTTTTTTTTTTTTTTCCTTGGCTGGGGTGCAATGACACCATCTTGGCTCACTGCAGACTCTGCCTCCTGGGTTCAAGCGATTCTGCTGCCTCAGCCTCCTGAGTAGCTAGGATTACAGGCATGTGCCACCACACCCAGCTGACTTTTATATTTTTATTAGAGACGGGGTTTCACCATGTTGGCCAGGCTGGTCTCGAACTCCTGACCTCAGGCGATCTGCCCTCTTCGGCCTCCCAAAGTGCTGGAATTACCTGCGTGAGTCACTGTGCCTGGCCCTATGTCACCCTTTCCCCAGCCTCTTCCAAGCTGCCACAAGCAGTCTCGAAGCTCTCTCTGTGTGTCTCTCCTCTCAGGGAAGATCCTGGTGCATTGTGCCGTGGGCGTGAGCCGATCTGCCACCCTGGTACTGGCCTACCTCATGCTGTACCACCACCTCACCCTTGTGGAGGCCATCAAGAAAGTCAAAGACCACCGAGGCATCATCCCCAACCGGGGCTTCCTGAGGCAGCTCCTGGCCCTGGACCGCAGGCTGCGGCAGGGTCTAGAAGCATGAGGGGAGGGGGAGAGAGGTCAGGCCAGGCCTGTGGGTGGGTCCCTGGCTCCCAGCTGGAGATAGGAGGCCCAGGTGGCAGGTAGCAGGAGGCCCAGATCACCCATCCTCCCCTGGGGTCAGGAGAGGCCGAGCCCCAGGCCACTGTCACTGTTTGTGGGAGGGAATGGGGAGTGAGGTTGGGCAGTGTGGTGGATGGGCACCCAGGAAGGGTTGACCAGGGAAGGAGGCAGCTAGGCTGTAGATGAAAGATGGTCCTGGGATTCAAACACCGCTGGGATCTGGCCAGGGTGCTCCCCGGGATTCACAGTCCCTTCCCCTCTTTGTGCCCAAGTGTTCCCCTCTCTCCCTCACCAAAACAAAAGGGCCATCTCTGCCCTGCACTTGTGCAGAAAGTCAGGGATGCAGCAGGCATGAATGCAATGGTGTAGAGTTGTGTGAAACCCCTAGCATAGAGACAGACAGCAAAGAGATGGTGTGAAAAGCTTGCAGAACCAGAGAGAGAACCCCACAGAGTTTCCACTCCAAGCGCAGGAGGAGGTAGCTAGCGTGTGAGGGTTGGTACTAGGCCCATGGCTGCTGCTTGGGGCCAAAAACATCCAGAGGTGCATGGCTGGCAGTCTTGAGATGGTCACTCGCTTACTGGATCCAAGTGTCTCGAGGAAAAATAAAGATCATGAAAAAGAAGAGAGTTTCTTGAAGTCATTGGCAGTTTGAAAGAGTTCTAGGCCTCTCTCCTGGGAACCCCAGCCTTGCTGGAGAAAAGGACAGTTCCTGACTCCCTCGTATCCTCCACCAGCCTTCAAACCTCCGCCAGTTCTTCTCATGCCCTTTCTCCCAAGTCCAAGTTCCTGCTCCTACAGTGATATCTTGGTCTGTTGTTTCCAGCTAGTCCACAAAGGGGCAGCAGAGGACCAGAAATTTCAGGTTTGCAACAAACTCTGTTGCTGTTCAGAGGGCACACCCTGTACCTTCGGAGTTTAGAAGAGGTGGCTGGGCCGGGCGCAGGGGCTCACACATGTAATCCTAACACTTCGGAAGGCCAAGGCAGGTGGATCACATGAGGTCAGGAGTTCAAGACCAGCCTGGCCAACATAGCGAAACCCCATCTCTACTAAAACTACAAAAATTAGTCGGGCATGGTGGCACACACCTGCAATCCCAGCTACTCAGGAGGCTGAGGAAGGAGAATGGCTTGAACCCCAGAGGTGGAGGTTGCAGTGAGTCGAGACCGCGCCACTACACTCCAGCCTGCGTGATGGGAGCGAGACTCCATCTCAAAAAAAAAAAGGTCTCTATTCACATACCTTGGTGTTAAGAAATATAACACCACCAGGCATGGTGATTCATGCCTATAATTCTAGCACTTTGGGAAACCGAGGAGGGCCAATTGTTTCAGCCCAAGAGTTTGAGGTCAGCTTGGGAAACATGGTGAGACCCTATCTCTATAAAAATTAAAAATTAGCCAGGTGGGGTAGAGCATGCGTGTAGTCCCAGCTACTTACGAGGCTGACTTGGGAGGATGGCTTGAGCCCAGGAGGTTGAGCCTACAGTAGCTGTGATGGCATCACGGCATTCCAGCCTGGGCAACAGACCAAGGCCATGTCTCAAAAAGAAAAGAAATGAAAAGAAAAAGAAAAGAGGCTGGGTGTGGTGGCTCATGCATGTAATCCCAGCACTTTTGGAGGCCGAGGTGGGTGGATCACTTGAGATCAGAAGCTCAAGACCAGCATGGCCAACATGGTGAAACCCTGTCTCTACTAAAAATATAAAAATTAGCTGGGCATGGTGGTGCACACCTGTAATCCCACCGACTTGGGAGGCTGAGGCAGGAAAATCACTTGAACCCAGGAGGTGGAGATTGCAGTGAGCGGAGATCATGCCACAGCACTCCATCCTGGGAGACAAAGCTAGACTACATCTCAAAAAGAAAGAAGAAAGAGAGAGAGAAAGGGAGAAAGGGAGAGACAGAAAGAGGAAGGAAGGAAGGAAGGAAGGAAGGAAGGAAGGAAGGAAGGAAGGGAGGGAGGGAGGGAGGGAGGGAGGGAGGGAGGGAGAAAGAGAGAGAGAGAGAGAAGGAGGGAAGGAGGGAAGAAAGGAAGAAAGGAAAGAAAGAAAGAAAAGAGAAAAGAAAATACAGGGGACAAAAAACAATCACTTAATTTAGCTGTATATCCAGTCCCAAAGTATGGAACTCAGAACCTTAAAGTTGGTAGGTGCGTTCACAGATTATCCATTTTCACTCTCCTCAGTCATTCATGGTCTTGCTCTGTCGCCTAAGCTGGGTTGGGGCGATCTTGGGTCACTGCAACCTCCGCCTCCCAGGCTCAAGCAATTCTCCTGCCTCGGCCTCCTGAGTACCTGGGATTACAGTGCCACCACGCCTGGCTAATTTTCGTATATTTAGTAGAGAAGGGGTTCCACCATGTTGGCCAGGCTGGTCTCGAACTCCTGACCTTAGGTGATCTGCCCACCTTGGCCTCCCAAAGTGCTGGGATTACAGGTGTGAGCCACTACACCTGGCCACTTATTCAGTATTTTTGACAACAGTCATCAAGCATTTGCTTGAACATCTTTGAGAAGAGGAAACTACTATATAATTTCCACACCATCCCACCAGCTCTAAATCTTAGAAAGCTCTGTCTTGCATGCACGTAATGCAATGGTGTTATGGTGCTGCTGAGAGGAGGCTGAAAGATCTGACCAACTAGGATTCCCAGGCTGACTGTAGCACGTGCCAATTAGGGGAGGTGGGCAAGTCACTTTACTTCTTCCCCCTCTGTTTACTGGCAATTGTACAGCAGACTTCCATGGGATTGTTGTGATCATTTAATTAGATAAGAGGCTGGGTGCATGATGACTCATGCCTGTAATCCCAGTGCTTTGGGAAGCTGAGGTGGGCAGATCACTAGAAGTCAGGAGTTCAAGACCAGCCTGGACAACATGGTGAAACCCTGTCTCTACCAAAAAAAAAAAAACAAAAATTAGCTGGGCATGGTGGCAAACACCTGTAATCCCAGCTACTCAAGGGGCTGAGGCAGGAGAATTGCTTGAACCCGGGAGACGGAGGTTGCAGTGAGCCAAGATGGCACCACTGCACTCTAGCCTGGGTGACAGAGTGAGACTCTGTCTCAAAAACAAACAAAAAAAAAATCAGATAAGAGACATAAAGCCCAAACACATCAGTATTTAATAAGTGTTCTTTTTCTTCTTCCCTCCCTATGACAGCCCTTCCCATGGTTTGAAGCTAGCTGTCAGGGTTCTCCTGTGTCCTCCTACTTTTAGCCTAACAACGACGATTATTTTCAATCACCTGCATCTGTCATATTTTAAGTTGCCAACAGTGGCATTCTTTTCCAACTATGGCAACTGAAATTCCATATCTCACAAAATGGATAGGTCTCAATGCTCCAGGCTAGACCTATAAGATGGGAGGACAGCAAGATCTATTTACTGACTGTGATCTCAAAATGTGGTCACTGCTAAGGGACACATTTATCTAAGGGAGAGAGTGAGGCCTTCATTAGAAATGTTGACTCTAGGCCGGGCACGGTGGCTCACGCCTGTAATCCCAGCACTTTGGGAGGCTGAGGTGGGTGGATCACTGGAGGTCAGGAGTTCGAGACCAGCCTGGCCAACATAGTGAAACCCTGTCTCTACTAAAAATACAAAAATTAGCCGAGTGTGGTGGCACATGCCTGTAATCCCAGCTACTCAGGAGGCTGAGGCAGGAGAATCATTTGAATCAGAGAGGCAGAGGTTGCAGTCAGCTGAGATTGCACCACTGCACTCCAGCCTGGATGACAGAGTGAAACTCTGTCTTGAAAAAAAAAAAAGAGAGAGAGAAAAGAAGAAAGGAAGAAGAAGGAAGGAAGGAAGGAAGGAAGGAAGGAAGGAAGGAAGGAAGGAAGGGAGGGAAGGAGGGAGGGAGGGGGAGGGGGGAGGGGGGAGGGGAGGGGAAGAGAGGGCAGGCGAGGGGAAGGGAGGGGAGGGAGGAGAATGTTGACTCTAATTAAATGCTTTGATTCGCTGTCAGACCATGGACCAAAGGACTTAAGTATAACTAAAAAGAGCCCTCAAATCATTCAGGCTCTTAGAAGGACTGACTGTAATTATGATCTCACCTCCTTTTTCTTATTGCTCTTTTTATTTTTTTAGAGATAGTCTTGCTCTGTCTCCCTGGTTACAGTGTAGTGGTACCATCATAGCTCACTGCAGCCATGAATTCCTGGGCTCAAGTGATCCTTCCACCTAAGCCTCTCAAAATGCTGGAATTACAGGTGTGAGCCACCATGCCCTGCCAGTTCTCTTCTAGAAAATATATACCTACTAATGTAACCTAACAGTGGTAACAATATCTATCCGATCTGAATGGTTTTAGGCTCTTTGCATGTTGAATAACTTCAGAATTTAATTCTAACTTCTAGTAGGGAAGTATTGCTACTAAAGTATACTTGAGGCCTGACACAGTGGCTCACGCCTGTAATCCTAGCATTTTAGGAGGCTGATGCGGACAGATCACCGGAGGTCAGGGGTTCAAGACCAGCCTGGCAACATGGCAAAACCCCGTCTCTACTACAAATACAAAAACTAGCCGTCATGGTGGCGCGAGTCTGTAATCCCAGCTACTCGGGAAGCTGAGTCACAAGAATTGCTTGGACCCAGGAGGTAGAGGTTCCAGTGAGCAGAGATCATGCCACTGTACTGTAGCCTGGGCAACAGAGCGAGACTCCACTGAAGGAAGGAAGGAAGGAAGGAAGGAAGGAAGGAAGGAAGGAAGGAAGGAAGGAAGGAAGGAAGGAAGG
>NC_045440.1:31712366-31863896 GCF_002776525.5 Piliocolobus tephrosceles | reverse complement strand
AGGAAGGAAGGAAGGAAGGAAGGAAGGAAGGAAGGAAGGAAGGAAGGGGGGAAGGAAAAGGAAGGAAGGAGAAAGGAAGAAGAAAGGAATAAAGGAAGGAAGGGAAGAAGGAGTATATTTGACCAAAGAACAGCTTCCAGATTATCCTCATAAAAGAGTTTATACATTTGTATTATTTAACAAAGACATATTGTGGCTATGCCCAGGCACTTCTTCTGTCTTTATTATTACTATTATTATTATTATACTTTAAGTTCTAGGGTACATGTGCACAACATGCTGGTTTGTTACATATGTATACATGTGGCATGTTGGTGTGCTGCACCCATTAACTCCTCATTTACATTAGGTATGTCTCCTAATGCTATCCCTCCCCCCTCCCCCCACCCCACGACAAGCCCTCGTGTGTGATGTTCCCCATCCGGTGTCCAAGTGTTTTCATTGTTCAGTTCCCACCTATGAGTGAGAACATGCGGGGTTTGGTCATTAAAAAGTCAGGAAACAACAGGTGCTGGAGAGGATGTGGAGAAATAGGAACACTTTTACACTGTTGGTGGGACTGTAAACTAGTTCAACCATTGTGGAAGACAGTGTGGCGATTCCTCAAGGATCTAGAACTAGAAATACCATTTGACCAGCCATCCCATTACTGGGCATACACCCAAAGGATTATAAATCATGCTGCTGTAAAGACACATGTACATATATGTTTATTGCGGCACTATTCACAATAGTAAAGACTTGGAACCAACCCAAATGTCCATCAATGACAGACTGGATTAAGCTAGAAACCATCATTCTGAGCAAACTGTCTTCTGTCTTTATATATACCAACTCATTTAATCCTCATAAAAGCCCTGTGAAGTAGGTATAATTGCAATTGCTTAGGAATGGGCAGATTGAGGTTACCTAATTTGCCCAAGGACACACAAACAGTAAATAGAAAAGCTAGGATTTATACTTGGGTTCTGGGCTCCAGAATCTATCTATCTATATAAAACATCATCCTACTGTGCTTTGCCTTCAACTCCGCCATCTCATGTTGCATGTGGTGTGTGTGTGTGTGTGTGTGTGTGTGTGTGTATTGGGGGAGGGAGAAGAGGACTTGCTACTGAGACTTCAGACTGGGAAGTCCCACTCTTACTAGCTCCGAGAGTTTACAACTGGAGATATCAAGTGACTGAAGATTTCCCCATCTTTTCTAGAGATTGCCACTCTTCTAGAGGGATCTATGTAGTTCAAGGGAGAGAACTGAGAACTGGGAGGCCACAGCCTGGGTGTCACGTAGGTAGAATCAGTCCTATCCTTCAAGGGGGGCCAAGAGTGACACCTGTCACAAATGAGTCTCACTCCCACCTCCAAAACCAAAATTAAAAATCCAGTCAGCCTCCCCAATCCTGCTCTTGGGCAGTTAATCATTTGACCCCAAACAATGGACCAGAACATTAATAGGAATAAATGTGCTCTTGTATTCAGCCTGTGCTTCCAGCCCATGGAACTTTAACGCTCCGAAATTGAGATCAAAGTCAATCTTGTCATCCTATCCCTTTTTCCCTTATCACCTCCAGCCACCAAGTCTGCAAAATGTTCACTCAACTCCTTGAGCAGACCCATGGAGCCTTTGCTTTCTCTGGGGAGGTGGGGGATGTTTGCCCAGTCCTTCACCCCTGTAACTCATCCCAGCTGGGAAATTCCACAGGGATGCGGCTAAGGGAAAACTACTGATTCTGAGCCCCAGTGTGGCAGATGGAGCTGGAAATACACAGGTAGGCAGCTCAGAATTATGCTGGCTATAGTGGATTCAGCATTGCTGCACCAAAGGGCCCTGCTAGAAACGGATCTCTTTTTTTTTTTTTTTTTTGAGAGGGAGGGTTGCTCTGTCTCCCGAGCTGGAGTGCAGTGGCCAGATCTCAGCTCACTGCAAGCTCCGCCTCCCGGGTTTACGCCATTCTCCTGCCTCAGCCTCCGGAGTAGCTGGGACTACAGGCGCCCGCCACCTCGCCCGGCTAGTTTTTTGTATTTTTAGTAGAGACGGGGTTTCACCGTGTTAGCCAGGATGGTCTCGATCTCCTGACCTCGTGATCCGCCCGTCTCGGCCTCCCAAAGTGCTGGGATTACAGGCTTGAGCCACCGCGCCCGGCCTAGAAACGGATCTCTTAAAGCAAAGGAGGACTGAATAGAATAAGAATGGTCCAGGTTATAAGGAAAGATAAAGCCTGTTTATCATAAGTTTCTGTTCCTATTACTACTTTTTGGGTGGGATCAAGAGGCAAGAGATTCAAAAGTTTATGAGAAACCCCTATACACACCCAAATTCCTAGAACTTGTGAATATGTCCCCTTGCCTGACCAAAGGGACTTTGCCTTTGATTAAAATGACGACCTTGAGATGAGGATATTACCCTGGAGTATCTGAGTGGGCCCAATACAGGCATCCTTAAAAACAGAGAACCAGCTGGGTGCAGTGGTTCACACCTGTAATCCTATCACTTTGGGAGGCCAAGGCACGAGGATAGCTTGAGGCCAGGAGTCTAAGACCAGCCCAGGCATCTCTACAAACAAACAAATAAAAATTTTAAAAATTAGCCAGGCATGGTTTTAAAAATTAGCTAGGTTAAAACCATGCCTGGCTAATTTTTAAAATTTTTATTTGTTTGTAGAGATGGGTCTTGCCTCCCAAGGCTGAGGTGGGAGGATCACTTGAGCCCAGGAATTCGAGACTGCTGTGATCTATGATCCTGCCACTGCACTCCAGCCTGGGCAACAGACCAACACCTTCTCTCTATAAAAAATTAAAATTAAAATTAAAAAGTGGTGAACCTGTTCTGTGGTGAGAGGTTTGATATGAGAAGGACTGGACCCCCATTTGCTGGCTTTGATGAAGAAGACGGGCAGTGGTTCACACACATAATCCTAGCACCTAGGCTCAAACGATCTGTCTGCCTTGGCTTCCCAAAATGCTGGGATTACAGATGTGAGCCACCTAGGCTCACCTAGGCCCCATTTGCTGGCTTTGATGAAGAAGGGGGCAGTGGCTCGTACACATAATCCCAGCACATTGGGAGCCTGAGGCGGGTGGATGGCTTGAGCCCAGAAGTTCAAGACCAGCCTGGGCAACACGGCGAGACCCTGTCTCTGTGAAAAAAAAGAAAATATTGTGCAATGGAATACTATTCAGCAATTAAAAATGAATTATTTAATCAAAAAGAAGAGGGGCATAAACTGAGGAATGTGGGTGGCCTTTACAAACTGGGAAAGGCAAGAAAGTGGATTCTTCCCTCAATCCTCCGGAAAGGAACATAGCTGAGGTCTAAACTCTGGCCTTTTTCCTCTCTTGCCCAAATTCCTTTCTCTTTTTTTGAGATGGAGTCTTGCTCTGTCACCCAGGCTGTAGTGCAGTGGCACGATCTGGGCTCACTGCAACCTCCAGCTCCCGGATTCAAGTGATTATTGTACCTCAGCCACTTGAGTAGCTGGGACTACAGGCACGGGCCACCATGTGCCACCATGCCCAGCTAATTTTTTGTATTTTTAGTAGAGACGGGGTTTCACTATGTTGGCCAGGCTGATCACGAACTCCTGACCTCAAGTGATCCACCTGCCTCGACTTTCCAAAGTGCTGGGATTACAGGCGTGAGCCACACACCTAGTCCCAAATTCCTTTCTAAGGGGCCCCAGGATGCACCTTCTACAAATCGTAAAATCTCATCAGATGGGTTTTATTTAACCCTATATAACGTGGCTTACTTTCCAACCTGACTCTGGCACAACATCATATGAAAGGCAAAGAAGGAAATAGTCAGGTGCGGAGGCTCACATCTGTAATCCCAGCACTTTGGGAGGCCAAGGCAGGCAGATCGTTTGAGCCTAGGAGTTTGAGACCAGCCTGGGCAGTATAGGAAGACAAAAAAAAAAAAACAAAAATTAGCCAGGCATGATGGTGCATACCTGTAGTCCCACCTAGTTGGGAGGCTGAGGTGGGAGGATTGCTTGAACCTCGGAGGCAGAGGTTGCAGTGAGCCAAAATTGTGCCACTACACTGCAGCCTGGTCAACAGAGTGAGGTGAGGTCTCAAAAGAATAATTAATAATAATAACAACAATAATAATAATCTGTATTAACTAGATCTTTCCTCTTCCAGACCCTCCCAATCCTGAAGAGATTAGCTGGAGTGTAGCATCTTTTAAAGGTCTAAATAGGAAACATTTGCCATTTATTGTCTCTAAAGGCAGCCACCTATGAGACTTCATCTACATAATAAGAACTCTCATCTCTGCACACCCTTACCTATACTCAGACACCACTTTCTATTGATTCCAGGTCTTTAGATAATAACTCTTTCAACCAATTGCCAATCATAAAATCCTTGAATCCATCTGTGACCTGTAAGCCCTGCTTCGAGTTGTCCTGCCTTTCCAGACTGAACCAATGTGTACCTCACACATACTAATTGATGTCTTATGTCTGTATAAATCCAAGCTGTAACCCAATGACCTTGGGCACATGTTCTCAGGACCTCTTGAGACTGTCCCTTTGACCATGGTCATTCATATTTGGCTCAGAATAAACCTCTTTAAGTATTTTACAGAATTTGACTCTTCATCAACACAGCCCTACCGACAGGTTTGATTTTAGCCCAAGGAGATCTGTGTCAGACTTCTGACCTACCTACCTAAGAGAATAAATTCGTGTCCTTTAAGCCATTAAGTCTGTGGTTATTTACTACAGCAGCAATAGAGAGAATAAATAAGAGAATAAATTTGTATCCTTTAAGCCATTAAGTTTGTGGTTATTTACTACAGCAGCAATAGGGATCTAATAAGCCCCTTGACTAACCATGAAGACCTTTCTCCGCAGAAATCTAGCCACTGATTACAAATGACAAAACTCATCTCTAACATCATTTGAGAAATTGGTCATTGGTGAAGCAAAAGTACACGGAGAAGGATGTATCTTGCAAAGGCTTTAAACCCGGGGTTGCAAACGAAAAGCCCAAGAACAAAGCCTACAGAAGAGGGTGTTTTGTTTTCTGTACACTGCTTCAATACTAGAAAACTTGACATGAAATTTCGGGTTCTGGTTTCTCTTAAAAAGTTGAAAGGGAGGCCAGGTGTTGCAGCTCATACCTGTACTCCCAGCACTTTGGGAGGCCAAGGCAAGAGGATCACTTGAGGCCAGGAGTCCAAGACCAGCCTGGGAAACAAAGAGAGACTCTTATCTCTACAAAAAAAAAAAAAAAAAAAAAAAAAACAGAAAAATGGGCAGGTGTGGTGGTGCATGCCTGTAGTCCCAGCTACTTGGGAATCTGAAGCAGGAGCATGGCATAAGCCTAGGAGTTGGAGGTTGCAGTGAGCTGTGATCAAGCCTCTGCACTCCAAGCTGGGTGACAAAGCAAGATCCTGTCTCAAAAAAAAAAGTATTCATCTTAAGAGTTCATCTGAGTTCTTCATCTTAAGAACTCAGGCTAGGCCAGGCGAAGTGGCTCACCCTGTAATCCCAGCTCTTTGGGAGGCCAAGGTGGGCAGATCACCTGAGGTCAGGAGTTCAAGCCCAGCCTGGCCAACATGGTGAAACCCCATTTCTACTAAAAATACAAAACTTAGCCAGGCATGGTGGCAGGCACCTGTAGTCCCAGCTACTTGGGAGGCTGAGACATGAGAATCACTTGAACCCAGGAGGCAGAGCTTGCAGTGAGCCAAAATCACACCACTTCACTCCAACCTGGACAATGGAGTGAGACTCCATCTCAAAAAAAAAAAACACAAAAGAAACTCAGGCTAGTTCACCTTCTCTCATCTTTTTCTCCCAATCCCCACTCCTCTCCCAGCCATTCTGGGAATGTTCTTAGTTTTTGGGCAGTGGTTGCTGGCCTTCAGAATGGTCTAAGATGTTGTTTTCCCTGATACAGCAGACACTGAAGCCCCCAGCCGGATTCCCACCCAGCAACTGGAGCCAGCCTGGGAGAAGGTAGCTAACACAGGCAGGCCACTCAGGAAGGAACTTTGGAAACAAGTGGCTAGAGGCCAAGCCCTGTCCTTGGGCACCAGAGAGGGAGATGTGTTTATCAGTTCCCCGGCAGGCTTCTTTCTGAAGGTCTGTCCAGGAAAAGGCCAAATGCCCCCTCCTCCTGGTTAACTTTCTCTGGAGCAGTTTGTGTTCTGAAGAGATACCGAGATGAATTCAGGCCCCTCCTCTCTGGCCCCTGGAGTTTACTCACAAACTGAGTTGGGGCTGGGTAAATTCACATCCTCAGTCTATAACCTTGACGGAGCCTAAGCTCTTGATTCCAGTCCAAACCAATGGCAGCCTACAAGAGGATGAGGCCAGAGGGTGAGTAAAAACATTAACCAGGGGAGAGAGGCAGAGTCCGCTCCAACAATCTGCAAGTCCGACACCAGGAGAGGGGTGCAGCACAGAGGTCGGTGCGGGGGCGCATACTGTCAACCTACAGCATTCCATCTCAGCCCCACCACACTTTGACCCCTGGTCTGGGGAGGAAGCGGACCCTCCCTTGCATTAGGAGAAAGGAGAGGTATGCCCCTTCCTCATGAGGGGTGAAAGGAAGTGACGTGAGGCTGGACGGCCAGGGCATTTTCCTCAGCCAATGCATGCCAGGTACAAAAAGCTCACAGCAGCCAAGCAAGACAAGGCTGTGATCCAACCCAGTTCAGGCACAAAGGTGAATGACAACCTCAAAAATACCAGAACTGGAAGGAATCCAGGAGAACTCCTAGTTTGGTGATTTTCGGACTGTGCTTGGCAGAGCCCTAGTATTTTAAATAACTTTCAACGGGGCCACTGATGTGGAAGGGGGACAAAGAGAGAAATCCTGCTGTGATTCAAACAAAGCAGCTCTATTTTTATTTTTTTACATTTTTAAAATTATTTTAGAGACACAGTCTCACTTTGTCACTGCGGCTGGAATGGGAGTGCAATGATATGATCAAAGCTGACTGTAGCCTTGACCTCCCCGGCTCAAGCAACTTTCCTGCCTCAGACTCCCAAGGAGCTGGGACTACACGTGCTCACCATCAAACCCAGCTAATGCTTTTATTTTTGTAGAGATGGGATCTCACCAAGTTGCCCAATCTGGTCTCAAACTCCCGGCTCAAGCCATCCTTCTGCCTCAACCTCCCAAAGTGCTGGGATTATAGGCATGAGCCACCATGCCTAGATATTTTTATTTTTTATATTACAGTTTGTATATTTCACCTCAATTAAATATTTTAATTAATAAATTAATTTAATTAACTATATTACTGCACATGAGCCAGGTGCAGTGGCCCATGCCTGTGTCCCAGCTACTCAGGTAGCTGAGGTGGGAGGATTACTTGAGCCCAAGAGTTCTAGGCTGCAGTGCCCTACGCCAATTAAATGTCTACACTGAATTTGGCATCAATATGGTGACCTCCCGGGAGTTGAGGGCTATCAGGTTGCCTAAAGAGGGATGAACCCACCCAGGTCAGAAATGGAGCACGTCAACACTCCTGTGCTGATCAGTAGTGGGATCGTGCCTGTGAATAGCCACTGCATTCCCGCCTGGACAACATGGTGAGACCCCATCTCTTTTTTAAAAAATGACTGCATTAAAAGACTAAGCTACAGGCCATGTGTAGTGGCTCACACCTGTAATCCCAGCTCTTTGGGAGGCCGAGGTGGGCAGATCACTTGAGGTCAGAAGCTCAAGACCAACCTAGTCAACATGGTGAAACACCGTCCCTACTTAAAATAATAATAAGAAGAATTAGATGGGCATGGTGGTGAGCACTATAATTATAATCCCAGCTACTCGGGAGGCTGAGGCAAGAGAATCGCTTGAACCAGGGAGGTGGAGGCTGCAGTGAGCCAAGATCCCACCACTGCATTCCAGCCTGGGCAACAGAGTGAGACTCCATCTCAAAAAAAAAAAAAGGTTAAGCTGGCCGGGCACGGTGGCTCACTCCTGTAATTCCAGCACTTTGGGAGGTCGAGGCTGGTGGATTGCCTGAGGTCAGGAGTTCAAGACCAGCCTGGCCAACATTGTCTCTGCTACAAATACAAAAATTAGTTGGGCATGGTGATGGGCGCCTCTAATCCCAGCTACTAGGGAGACTGAGGCAGGAGAATCACTTGAACCTGGGAGGCAGAGGTTGCAGTGAGCCAAGATGGTGGCATTGCACTCCAGCCTGGGCGACAACAGCAAAACTCCATCGAAAGAAAGAAAGGAAGAAAGAAGGAAGGAAGGAAGGAAGGAAGGAAGGAAGGAAGGAAGGAAGGAAGGAGAAAGAAAGAAAGAAAGAAAGAAAGAAAGAAAGAAAGAAAGAAAGAAAGAAAGAAAGAAAAGAAAGAAAGAAAGGAGGGAGGGAGGGAGGGAGGGAAAAGGTTAAGCTACCAAAAAAAAAAAAGAAATCGAAAATCACCAATCTTATTCTTTACTTTATAAATGAGAAAACTGAGATACAGAGGTGAATAACTGGAAGTCACAGAGAAAGTAACCAAACCAGGACTCAAGTATGGAGAAATTTCTAGACATCCATCAGATTCCATCCTCCCCTTCTTCCTTTCATTGAAACACCTGCCCCAGGCTTTAACCAGACACATAACTATCGGACTAGAGACCACAGTCCATAGCCTCCTTTGCAGTGACTAAGTTCTCAGCAATGTGAATAAAAATAATGCTCTGTTTCTTATAAGGAAAATGCCGTTTCTTTGCTCTTTCGTATCCTTCCTTTGGGTTGGAACATAAGATATCTAACTGTTGAGCCAGACAAGACCTTATGAACAAGGGACACATCTCAGGACACACCCACATAGAAAAAGAACCCGGATCTCCCGAAGGCTTTGTAAATCAGAACCACCTCCTTGCCCTGCACTTTCTACTTTCTTTGGAATATTTACGAGACAGAAATATGCAAGTAAAAAAAAAAAGAAATAAACTGGATTGTTGGAACATTCTGGTATTTTTATGTCTCTTTATTACAGTAGCTATGTCATTTATCAATTGCTTAGTAACAAATTACCCCACAACTCAGTAGCTTGAAACAACAAACATGGGAGTCCCAGGCAGGAGGATCACTTGAGGCCAGAAGTTCAATGCCAGCCTGGGCAACATAACAAGAACCCGTCTCTTCGAAAAAAACAAAACCATTAACAATTAGCTGGGCATAGTGGCTTGCACCTGCAGTCCTAGCTACTCAGGAGGCTGGGGCAGAATGTTTGTCAAGCCCAGAAATTTAAGGTTGCAGTGAGCTATGATCACACCAGTACACTCCAGTCTGGGTAACAAAGTGAGACCTTGTCTTAAAAATAAAAATTTGCCAGACACAGTGGCTCACACCTGTAATCCCAGCACTTTGGGAGGCCGAGGCAGGCGAATCACCTGAGGTCAGCAGTTCCAGACCAGCCTGGCCAGCATGGTGAAATCCTGTCCCTAATAAAAATACAAAAATTAGCCAAGTGAGGTGGCAGGTGCCTGTAATGCCAGTTACTCGGGAGGCTGAGGTAGGAGAAAATAAATAAATATATCAAAAATAAATAAATAAATAAAAATTAGGCCTGGTGTGGTGCCTCACATCTGTAATTCCAGCACTTTGGGAGGCCGAGACTGGTTGATCATTTGAGGCCAGGAGTTCAAGACCAGCCTGGCCAACATGGTGAACTCCAGTCTTTACTAAAAATACAAAAATTAGCCTGGCATGGTGGTGCATGCCTGTAGTCCTAGCTAGCTGGGAGGCTGAGACATGAGAATCATTTGAACCCAGGAGGCAGAAGTTTTAGTGAGCTGAGATTGAGCCCCTGCACTCCAGCCTGGGCAACCGAGTGAGACTCTGTCTCAAAAATATAAATTATATAATTAATTAAAATTAAAATTAAAAACATTTTTAAAAATTTCTTGTCTCATAGTTTCTGTGGGTTAGGAACTCAGGAGCAGCACAGCTGCCTCAGGATCCCTTCTGAGGCCGCAGCCAGAGTACTGGCCGGGACCACAGCCATCCAGAACTGCTAGAACTGCTAGCTCAGGACTAGAAATTCACTCCCACGTTCATCCACTCTGGCTGTTGTCAGAGACTTCAGCTCCTTATCACATGGCTTCTCCACAGGTGAGTGTCTTTGTGAGGCAGTTCTTGGCTTCCCCCAGAGCAAATGACCAGAAATAAGGAGTGGCCTAGAAGGAAACTGCAGTGCATTTTTATAGCCCAGTCTCCAGTCCCAAGTCAAGCACTGTCACCTCCCACTCATTCTATTTGCTAGAAGAGTCACCAAGTTCTCTGTAATCCCAGCACCTTGGGAGGCCAAGGTGGGAGGCCAGGAGTTCAAGACCAGCTAGGCAACATAGCAAGACCCTATCTCTACCCAAAAAAAACAAAACAAAATAAACAGCCAGGCATGGTGGTGCACACCTGTAGTCGTAGCTACTTGGGAGCCTGAGGTGGGAGGATTGCTTGAACCCAGAAGTTGGAGGAAGCAGTGAGCTAGAATTGAGCCACTGCACGCCAGCCCGGATGACAGAGCAAGATGCTGTTTCAAGAAAAAAAAAAAAAATTAAAAACAAAAAATACAGCCAGGCGCCGTGGCTCATGCCTGTAATCTCAGCACTTTGGGAGGCTGAGGCAGGCAGATCACCTGAGGTCGGGAGTCCAAGATCAACCTGACCAAAATAGAGAAACCCCATGTCTACCAAAAACACAAAATTAGCTGGGCCTGGTGGCCAGCTACTTGGGAGGCTGAGGCAGGAGAATCGCTTGAACCCAGGAGGTGGAGGTTGCAGTGAGCCGAGATTGCGCCATTGCACTCCAGCCTGGGCAACAAGAGTGAAACTCCATCTCAAAAAAAAAAAAAAAAAATTAAAAAATTAAAATAAATTTCTTTTTTTAAAAAGGGTCACCAAATCCTGCCCAAGCTCAAGGGGGTGAGAACTAGGCTCCACCTTCTAAAGGGAAGACTATCAAAGAATGTGTGGACATATTTTCAAACTACCATAGTGACTCAGCCTATGTCCTAACTATTATCATGTTTAACTCATCAACTTTTTGTGTTTTTTCTTTTTTTGAGACAAGTTTTGGCTCTGTCCCCCAGGCTGGAGCACAGTGGTGCCATCTTGACTCACTGCAACCTCCGCCTCCCAGGCTCAAGCGATCGTCTCATCTCAGCCTCCAGGGTAGCTGGGGCTACAGGTGCATACCACCACGCCAGCTAAATTGTATGTGCGTGTGTGTGTGTGTGTGTCTTCTTTTGTAGAGATGGGGTTTTGCTATGTTACCCAGTCTGGTTTCAAACTCATGAGTTCAGCTGGGTGCAGTGGCTCACACCTGTAATTTCACCACTTTGGAAGGCCGAGATGGCTGGATCACCTGAGGTCAGGAGTTTGAGACCAGCCTGGCCAAAGTGGTGAAATCCGGTCTCTACTTAAAAAAAAAAAATACAAAGATTAGCCAGGCGTGATGGCGGGTGCCTATAATCTCAGCTACTCAGGAGGCTGAGGCAAGAGAATCACTTGAACCTGGGAGGCGGAGGTTGCAGTGAGCTGAGACCACGCCACTGCACTCCAGCCTGGACAACAAGAGCAAGACTCCATCTCAAGAAAAAAAAAAAAAAAACAAAAACAAACAAACTCATGAGCTCAAGCAGTCCATCCGCCTCGGCCTCCCACAGCACTGGGATTATCAGGATGAGCCATGGTGCCCATCTGTAATTTTTATAGAATTTTTTTTATCGTGCATCCTAATTAATATGCTAAATCTACCAACTCCTATCCCTGTGCATATTCTGAGCCATAATGCCTCATGATGTAGTTCAAGGACAATAACTGACATCATTGGGGGCTTTTTATGTGCAAGGCACATGCCAAGAGTTTTTCTAACATTTTGTCCTTCATGAGAACCTCTGTGGTAGATTCTACGACAAGCCTTAATTTTTTTTTTTTTTTTTTTAGACTGAGTTTCACTGTTGTTGCCTAGGCTGGAGTGCAATGGCGCAATCTCGGCTCACTGCAACTTCTGCCTCCTGGACTCAAGCAATTCTCCTGCCTCAGCCTCCTGAGTAGCTGGAATTATAGGCATGCACCACCATGCCTGGCTATTTTTTGTATTTTAGGTAGAGACGGGGTTGTGCCATGTTGATCAGGCTGCTCTCAAACTCCTGACCTCAGGTGACCCATCCACCTCGACATCCCAAAGTGCTGGG
This sequence comes from Piliocolobus tephrosceles, assembly GCF_002776525.5. Taxonomy (NCBI): domain Eukaryota; kingdom Metazoa; phylum Chordata; class Mammalia; order Primates; family Cercopithecidae; genus Piliocolobus; species Piliocolobus tephrosceles. The sequence goes on along the minus strand of NC_045440.1, from coordinate 31,851,735 downwards.
ATTACAGGTGTGACCCACCACGCCCTGCCAACATGCGTTAATTTTATAGGTGAGGAAACAGGTTTAGCAGAGTTCATAGGCCAGGCTCCCAAGCCTTACCCTTTTTTTTTTTTTTTTTTTTTTTTTTTTGCACTCTGTTGCTCAGGCTGGAGTGCAGTGGCGCAATCTCACCTAGCTACAACCTCCACCTCCCAAGTTCAAGCAATTGTTGTGCCTCAGCCTCCCAAGTAGCTGGGATTACAGGGGCCTGCCACCATGCCCAGCTAATTTTTGTGTTTTTAGTAGAGACAGGGTTTTTTCACCACGTTAGCCAGGCTGGTCTCAAATTCCTGGTGGGTGATCCACCCACCTTGGCCTCTCAAAGTGTTAGAATTACAGGTATGAGCCACTGCGCCTGGTCCCAAGCCTTACTCTTTATTTTTAGATTTTTAAAAAATTATTATTATACTTATTATACTTTAAGTTCTGGGGTACATGTGCAGAATGTGCAGGTTTGTTGCATAGGTAAACATGTGCCATGGTGGTTTGCTATACCCATCAACCCATCATCTATATTAGGTATTTCTCCTAATACTATCCCTCCTTCAAGCCTTACTCTTAATCACTACACTAGTGCTGGAGAAAATGTGTGCTTTATGGAGAGAGGCTGAGATTGGTTGGAATTCTGTCACCAACACTTAAGAATGATCTGATTTTGGGTGGGGCATGGTGGCTAACACTTGTAATCCCAGCACTTTGGAAGGCCAAGGTGGGTGGATCACCTGAGGTCATGAGTTCAAGACCAGCCTGGCCAACATGGTGAAACCCCATGTCTAGTAAAAATACAAAAATTGGCCGGGCGCGGTGGCTCAAGCCTGTAATCCCAGCACTTTGGGAGGCCGAGGCGGGCGGATCATGAGGTCAGGAGATCAAGACCATCCTGGCTAATACAGTGAAACCCCGTCTCTACTAAAAAAAAAAAAAATTACAAAAAAAACTAGCGGGCGAGGTGGCGGGCACCTGTAGTCCCAGCTACTCGGGAGGCTGAGGCAGGAGAATGGCGTAAACACGGGAGGCGGAGCTTGCAGTGAGCTGAGATCTGGCCACTGCACTCCGGCCTGGGTGACAGAGTGAGACTCCGTCTCAAAAAAAAAAAAAAACAAAAAAACAAAAATTAGCCAGTCATGGTGGAGGGCACCTGTAGTCCCAGCTACTTGGGAGGCTGAGGCAGGATTATTGCTTGAATCCAGGAGGTGGAGGTTTCAGTGAGCCGAGATCGTGCCACTGCACTCCAGCCTGGGCGACAGAGCAAGACTGTCTCAAAAAAAAAAAAAAAAAAAGAATTCTGTTATTTTTCTTTCTTTTATTTGCTCATCTTTGTTAGGCAAGAATTATGTGATTTTTGGTGAGACCTAATCTTCTTGGGCTTTATTTTACCTTATAGAAAAATAGATAAAAAGAGAATCCCTTAACAGTTATGCTGAGGAATAAATGAAACTATCCAAAGACCTGAGCACAGGGCTTAGCACAGATAGGGGTGGTCAGTAAAAGGTGGTCTTCTCCCCTCCTTCACTTTTTTCTCAAATCTCCACTTTCATTCATACATGAGATGGTTCAGCTGTGGCCAGACTGTTGGCTTCGGTCCAGAAAGCAAAACGTAGCAGGACTATGCGGAATTCCTGGGAAACCAGGTACGCCTGAACTCCATAGCCTTTGTTTCCTCCCAGCCTCTGCTGACACTTAGGAAAAGCATCAGAGCATTTCCTAAAGAAATGCTTTAATTAATAAAAGCCCCTGGCACCATCCCAGAACTGCCCCAGCTTCTGAAGAGAGAAAGTGTTTTCCTCCTTAGTCACACCAATGCCTTTTTCTCTGATTGCATTTTCCACGTGGTTTTCGAGCTGACAGGAAGGGTGGGAAATTGCTGCTTTGTTTTCCTGGAGAACCACAGACTAGGACCTGGGGACATTGCTGGGTAGATTATGAACACCTTCGGCCAAGAATTGCATCAATCCCCTAAAAAAAATCCATGTACTGCCCAGGCGCAGTGGCTCACGCCTATAATCCCAGCACTTTGGGAGGCTGAGGCAGGCAGATCACCTGAGGTTGGGAGTTTGAGACCAGCCTAATCAACATACTAAAAATACAAAATTAGCCGGGCGTGGTGGCACACGCCTGTAATCCCAGCTACTCAGGAGGCTGAAGCAGAAGAATCGCTTGAACCCAGTAGGCAGAGGTTGTGGTGAGCTGAGATCATGCCGCTGCTCTCCAGCCTGGGCAACAAGATCAAAACTCTGTCTCAACAACAACAACAACAAAATCCTGTTACTGAGACTCTAGGGTATCTGGACAGAGGAAGCCTAGATCTTCTAAGAATAAAAATTGCAGCCAGGGAGACAGAGCAAGATCCTGTCTCAAAAGAAAAAAAAAAGAAAAGAAGAAGAAGAAGAGGAAGAAGAAGAAGAAGAAGGAGGAGGAGGACGAGGAGGACGAGGAGGAGGAGGAGGAGGAGAAGGAGAAGGAGAAGGAGAAGAAAAAGCAAAGGGCTTCATTTGCCCAATATACAATGCATGACTCTCAACACCTTCAAAGAATTACATGCCCCTCCCATGAAAACGCTCCTTATACAAAATTTAAAAGTTTTGGAAAATATTGTGACAATTTGTCTAATTCTGAGGTATGACATGTTTACTTGGGGTTATATATCTTTTTTTTGGTGAGGGATTGGGGGAGGAATGGGTCTCACCCTGTCACCCAGGCTGGAGTGCAGTGGCACAATCTCAGCTCACTGCAACCTCTGCCTCTCAGGCTCAAGCCATCCTCCTGCCGCAGCTTCCTGAATAGCTGGGACTACAAGTGCACTCCACCATGTCCAGCTAACTTTTGTACTTTTTGTAGAGATGGGGTTTTGTCATGTTACCCAGGCTGGTCTTGAACTCCTGAGCTCAAGCGATCTGCCCACCTTGGCCTCACAAAGTGCTGGGATTACAGGCGTGAGCCATGGCCCTCAGTCATTTATCATTTTTTATAACCAACCATGGTTAGCATTCTCTGTGCTACATTATCGGGCCGCACTTGAAGGCCCATGGAAGAGGGTATTTTACTGAAGATGAAAGGAGGTGATTCAGGCTTCTTCCCCCATGCACCTCCACAGAATTGACTGCCTCTCTCCAGAGTGTTTCTCTACTGCTCACAAGGCCTCAAAACGAGGGGGGCTCACGGAGTGTCTAAGAGGAAGCTGGAGTCGGGCGGTGGGAATAAAAAGAATCCCTTGACTCCTGAGAAGCCTTTCTAGGCCGGGCATGGTGGCTCCCACCTGTAATCCCAGCACTTTAGGAGGCCAAGGCCAAGGGATTGCCAGAGTTCAGGAGTTTGAGGCCAGCCTGGGCAACATGGCAAAACCCCAGAAAATTGGCCAGGCATGGTAGTATGTGCCTGTAGTCCCAGCTAGTGGGGAGGCTGAAGTGGGAGGATCACTTGAGCCTGGGAGGTGGAAGTTGCAGTGAGCCGAGATGTCACCACTGCACCACTGGGTGACAGAGTAAGACCCGGTATAAAAAATTAATTAATTAAAAAAAAAGTTTTTCCGGAGGTTTAGTATTATTTTTTCTCTTTCCACAGAAGATTTTAAAACATATTTCTTTCTTTTCTTTTCTTTTCGTCTTGCTCTGTTGCTCAGGCTGGTGTCTAGTGGCACAATCATAGCTCACTGCAGCCTTGAACACCTCAGCCTCTGGAGTAGCTGGGACTACAGGCATGTGCCACCATGCCCAGCTGATTTTTATTTTTTGTAGAGATGGGGTCTTGCTATGTTGTCCAGGCTGGTCTCCAACTCCTGCCTCAAGCTCCTTCACCTCAACCTCTCAAAGTGCTGAGATTACAGGTGTGAGCTACCACACCCATCCTAGAAACATATTTCTACTTTGTATTTATCAAGTGGCTTTGAATATATGGCCCATCATCTTCTTTACTGTTTCAGTTTCTTCCCCAGTAAACCAGCCTAGTCTTCCTGACTCAGGTGGAGCTGAGTCACCTGGTGGTGAGGGTGGAGGAGTGAGAGATCTAAATTTAGTTGATATGATGCGAGAAATCAGTTTATCTTCCATAGAACCCTTCAGTCCAGGAAAATGCTGGGACTGAACCAATCATTTCAAAGATGCCCAGAACTAAAGCCCTTCTACCAACATATAACTCCCAATGTCAACCATCAGTGGAGATCCTGTGGCCACACTGGCCAGGAGGGACGAGGGGAGGAGAGTGTGAAGGGATACACCAGTGTTTCCAAATTGGAGTCCTTAAGTGCCTCGGGAGATCTTATTGAATTCTTAAATATCATGCTTAAAATATAAATTGTTGCACCTGTAATCCTAGCTACTCAGGAGGCTGAGGCAGGAGAATCACTTGAACCGGGAGGCAGAGGTTGCAGTGAGCTGAGATCAAGCCACTGCACTCCAGCCTGGGTGACACAGAGCAAGACTCCGTTTCAAAAAAAGAATTTCCATCGTTCCTACCTTTAAGGGTGTTTTCCTACCAAGAACCTCTGGTCCAAAGGGGAATGGGATGGGAGGTGTTCCTCACTTCCTGTCAATTTCCCCTTCAAAGGCTCTCCTTCTTTCACAGTCTGGTGCTGGAGGCACTTAGCAGGAGAGCCTTAATAAAATTAGGATCACCCATCACACCTCTCCCCTGAGCCAATGAATAGAAAGAACTATTGGATAAGTTACCATTATGCACACTTTTTTAAAAAAAACTTTATTTTTCAGCATAGTTTTAGGTTCACGGCAAAATTGAGAAGAAGGTAGAGTTCTGACACAACCCCAGCCCCACCCACACATGTATAGCCTGCCCCATTAATCCCAGCACTTGGGAGACCAAAGCAGGCAGATAGCCTGAGCTCATGAGTTTGCCACCAGCCTGGGCAATGTGGTGAAACCCAGTCCCTACAAAAAATAAAAAATTAAAAAAAAAAAAGTTAGCCGGGCATAGTGGTGAGTGCCTGTAGTGCCAGCTACTCTGGAGGCTGAGGTGGGAGGATGGCTTGAACCCAGGAGGTGGAGGCTGTAGTGAGCCAAGATCACACAACTGCATTCCAACCTGGGCAACAGAACCAGACCTTGTCTCTAAATAAATAAAAACAACAAAACAGAAAGCATATACACAGACTATGTTCAAGGAAGAGTAACAAAAAGGCTGTTGAATAGTGTGTGCTGAAGGGGAGTATTTGAGTATGAGGAAGACTGAAACAAATAAGGCTAGACTGAAACACTTTATTTAAAAAAATTTTTTTTTTTTTTTTTAAACAGAGTAGTCTCGTTCTGTCGCCCAGGCTGGAGTGCAGTGGCACTGTCACAGCTCACTGCAGCTGCATCCTCAACTTCTTGAATTCCAGTGATTCTCCCACCTCAGCCACCAGAGTAGCTGGGACTGCAGGTGTGCACCACCAGGCCCAGCTAATTTTTGTGTTTTTTATACATGTGGCTTCACCATGTTGCCCAGAATAGTCTCAAACTCTTGAGCTCAAGCAATCCATCTACCTCAGCCTCCCGAAGTTTTGAGATTACAGGAGTGAGTCTAGACTGAAACACTTTGAATGTCACACTCTACTTTACAGAACTTTATTCTGTAAACACTGGAGACCAACAAATGTTATTAAGCAAAGAAATGTTCAGATTTACATTTTAGAAAGATAACTGTGACCGGAAGGGATGAACTTGAGAGTGAAATCAGAGCACTGTTTCTTTCAATAGACGCATGAGAATCTGAGGGGTGGGGAAGACAAGGCACATTAAAATGAAAATTTCTGAGTCCACCCTTTATTGAATCAGAATCTCTGGGCTCAAGGCCTGAGAATCCGCACGTTACATCTCAAAGGTAGGAGTGATTCTTGTAGGCTCTAAAGTCTGAGCTATAGACTAGAATCAGAATGGCCAGTTAGGAAGCTTTTGTAATTATCCAATTAAGAAATGAGATGTCCTGGGCGCCAGGGCTCATGCCTATAATCCCAGCAATCTGGGAGGCTCAGGCGGGAGAATCACTTGAGACCAGCCTGAGCAACACAGTGAGACCACTCATCTATACAAAACGATTAAAAAGTGGGTGGGCTTGGTGGCAGGCACCTGTGATCCCAGGTTCTTTTGGGAGGCTAAGGTGGCAGGACTGCTTGGACCCAGAAGTTGGAGGCTGCAGTGAGCTATGATTGCGCCACTGCCCTCCAGCTGAGTGACAGAGCAAGACTCTAACTCAAAAAAGAAAAAGAGGGCCGGGCGCGGTGGTTCAGGCCTCTAATCCCAGCACTTTGGGAGGCTGAAGCAGGAGGATAATTTGAGGCCAGGAGTTCGAGAACAGCCTGTCCAACATGGCGAAACCCCGTCGCTACTAAAAATACAAAAATTATGTGGGCATGGTGGTAAGCGCCTGTAATTCCAGCTACTCTGGAGGCTGAGGCAGGAGAATCACCTGAACCGAAGAGGTGGAGGTTGCAGTGAGCTGAGATCATGCAGCTGCACTCCAGCCTGGGTGATAGAGGGAGACTCTGCCTCCAAATACCTAAGTAAATAAATAACAGATCTGTAGGCGGAAAACAACGTGTCAGTAATTGTTCCGTTGCTTTGGTGTCCCTGGGCAGTAGGCGGGCCCCAACCCCGGGGCATCGCACGACGCAGCTCCCTTCTCTGCAGACGGAAGTTTCCCCAGGCCTGGGAAGACGAAGTGGGAGGGACCCACCGTGCGAAGATCCTCCTAGCTTCCAGGGAAGGGGGGGGCGGGTCTGCAAATAATAGCCGGGGGCAGGAGAAAGGCTCCGATTGGTCAGAGGGCGGGTGACGAACAAGGGGCGGAGTTTTCCTGGGGGGGGGCTAGTGGGGGCAGTAAAAGGGAGGGGGTGTGCACCGCCGGGTGTCAGTTTCGGAACCCCAGCCAGCTCACCTCCGCGCCGCTGAACCAGAGCCGTACCTCCGGCAAAGGTTTTCCCACCTTTGGGCTGAGGGCTTCTGCCGCCCGGGCACCCCCGCCCCGCGGTGCCCCACATTCCCCCAGCCAGGGGCCCTTGGCGCGTGCGCTCCGTGCGGCTCTGCTCCGCGGGACTTTGTTTGTTTCCTCCTGGTCCCTCTTTGTTGGGCTGAACACCGGCCTCGCCAAAGCCCCCCACTCCGGAGGGAGTTCGACTTCTCCAGCAGGGCGGCTGCAGCGCGCTGCCCCGACCCCGCCTGCGGCCCCTCACGCCGGCAGTGCTCCCACCCCGCCTTCCTGGCACCCCGCCTGCGTCCGTTCGCCCTAGGAAGCCAACCGCGACTTCATTGATGCACCCATTCCAGTGGTGTAACGGTGAGTCCCCGGGGCGAGGGCCGAGCCTACGTGGGGCTGCTGGGAGCCGCGGCGCGAGGCGCAAGGTCGGACAGCAGCGCGCTAGTCCTCCCTCGGGAACCAAGTTTCTCCTGAAATGGGACGGTCGAGAAGGCGTCCTGGCGCCCCACTCTGCTCTGCACAGCGCGGAATTTGAAACTATCCAGGTTTCACGCCAGGGCCTGGAAGGGGCCTTCGGACGGGCGGCGGGCCAGGGGCGTGGGAGCCGAGGGGTTCCTGGCCTTTGTGTGGCGGCCCCGCTCTTCTACCCCCTTCCCCTGCCTTTGTGCGCTCAAACTCTGTTCTTTGTTGTGGTTGTTGGAGGAGAATTAAATCCGCGCTCGGGCTGGGATCTCCTAGAGGGAGCTCAAGTTCCCGGCCTGAAACTTTGCAGGCTATTGTAAATATGTATACCGTGCAGCGTGCGGGACGGGGCGCGGGGGTGGCTTCCTCTGGCTTTGTTGGTTTCCCACGGGCTGCTGGCATGGCTTAGTGCCTGTGGAAGACTGGATTAAAGAGTCGCTTTCGGCCGGGCGCGGTGGCTCACGCCCGTAATCCCAGCACTTTGGGAGGCCGAGGCGGGCGGATCACCTGAGGTCGGGAGTTCGAGACCAGCCTAACCAACATGTAGAAACTCCGTCGCTACTAAAAATACAAAATTAGCCGGGCGTGGTGGCGCATGCCTGTAATCCCAGCTACTTGGGAGGCTGAGGCAGGAGAATCGCTTGAACCCGGGAGGTGGAGGTTGCAGTGAGCCAGGATTGTGCCATTACACTCCAGTGGGCAACAAGGGCACTTGTTGCCCAACAATGGGCAACAAGAATGAAACTACATTTAAAAAAAAAAAAAGCCGTTTTCCTGAGTTGATAAACCCTTGCAGAGAGCTCCGCTCCCGGCTGTCCCTGGGATGCCAGGCTGGCCTGGCGGGAGCCGTCCTTTCTGGCCCCAAAGCCGGATTGGGGTGTCTGCTCCTGAGCCCAAGTGAAGGCTGCACCTCCAGACCCGACAACCCCTCGCCCCATTTCTCCCCAGGCCTGGGTGATGCTTCTAAGTTAGTTCATTTCACCTGAGGCTTTTTGGAGGTTCAGGTGATACTGGGTTAGGCTGGAATCTGATTCCTCAGCCAGCTACCCAAATGTAGGTGTTTCCGAGCGGGACACTTCAAAACCTTGGATACTAATCGCCCCCCTGGGGTCCCACTCTCGACCGCGTTGTTCCGATGCTTGGAGAGTTTCTGGGAGACAGAGATGGGAAGCAGCTGGCCTTATCTGTCAGTATGGCAAGCAAGCTAGTTACAAGGGAAAAAAAAATCATTCTTGAGAGTACTTCTGCCAGATCTTGGATTAATTATGTCAAGAGGCTTTGTTTTAAGGCACGGTTTGGGTAGCATGTATACCCCACGTCCCCCCACCCCGCCTTCCTTCTTTTGCTGGTCAGATCTCATTTCCTGAAAATGAACCAAGCCGTATGTGATAGGCGGTTTTGTGGGAGAGGGGGCAGAGGATGGGGGTTGAGGAAGGCCCGTGCATCCTAGCATCTGGGAAAGATTCCCGTTGGCTGGGAAAGAGAAGCAGTTCCCAGATCCCCTGGTCTTTCTTGGCCAGCCCTTGTCTGACGTCATTCCTGCTCCCAGCCTGCCAGATGAGATGAGACATTCTGATGTCAACGCTTTCATAGGTTGGCGGAGACAATGGAACAGAGACTTAGGGAGAAATGAGGCAGCTGTTAGTAACACTGCCCTTTCTGGGCAGCCCCCTTTCATATCAGGTTTTAGACTTGCTTTTTTTTTTTTTTTTTTTTTTTTTAATTTTCTTGAGATGGAGTTTCACTCTTGTTGTCCAGGCTGGAGTGCAATGGTGCGATCTCCGTTCACCACAACCTCCGCCTCCCAGGTTCAAGCGATTCTCCTACCTCAGCTTCCTGAGTAGCTGGGATTACAGGCATGTGCCACCACAGCCGGCTAATTTTGTATTTTTAGTAGAGACGGGGTTTCTCCATGTTGGTCAGGCTGGTCTTGAACTTTTGACCTCAGGTGATCTACCCGCCTCAGCCTCCCAAAGTGCTGGGGTTACAGGTGTGAGCCACCGGACCCAGCCCATTTTAATGTTTTTTTGAGAGAGGATCTCACTCCAACAGCCGTGCTGGAGTGCAGTGGCATGATCATGGCTCACTGCAGCCTCCAACTCCCAGGCTCAAGGGATCCTCCTGCCTTAGCTTTCCAGCATAGCTGTGACCATAGGTGTGTGCCACCACACCTGGCTACTGGCTAATTTTTAATTAGTTAATTTACTTTTACTGATAGGGTTTCACTACATTGCCTATGCTGGTCTTTAACTCCTGGGCTCAAGCAATCTTCCCACCACAGACTCTCAAAATGCCGGAATTACATGCAGGAGCCACCTCGTCTGGCCCTCTTTGCACTTCTTAGAAAAGTGACTGAGAGGGCCGGGCGCGGTGGCTCAAGCCTGTAATCCCATCACTTTGGGAGGCCGAGACGGGCGGATCACGAGGTCAGGAGTTTGAGACCATCCTGGCTAACACGGTGAAACCCCATCTCTACTGAAAAATACAAAAAGCTAGCCGGGCGAGGTGGCGGGCGCCTGTAGTCCCAGCTACACGGGAGGCTGAGGCAGGAGAATGGCGTAAACCCGGGAGGCGGAGCTTGCAGTGAGCTGAGATCCGGCCACTGCACTCCAGCCTGGGCGGCAGAGCAAGACTCCGTCTCAAAAAAAAAAAAAAGTGACTGAGAGATCCTGTCCTTTGACTCCAGTGAAGAAGCAACCCCTCCCCCACCCCTTCAGAAACTACCTGGAGTCCCTCTTTCCTGGGGCTGGTATTCTCTGTCCTTATATAGTTTTAAAGAAAAACCTTACTGCAATGTCAGCTTTTGACCAAGAGACTATTTTGCCATTTCTTTAATAGTAACACAAGCAAATGAACCATCTCCTCTTGACTATGCTCTTCCCACCAACCTCTTTTAACATGTAAAATACCAAGCTCACTGATTCAATCAGTGGGGAGATAAAGGGGAAGCCTTTATCAGACGGGATAAGATGGTGGGGATAAACTGATCAGAAGACTTCCGGGGGGCCATCGTGCTTGTGGAGTGCACAGATATCCTCTGTAATAGCTCTGACCAGGTTCTGCAAGTTCCCAGAACTGGAAACCAAAGGAGGTTTCAGCTCATAAACGGTGCCTGGAAGAACTAAGGCAGATAGGGGGTCAGACCCTCTTGTAACATCAAATACTGCTGAGGAAGGAGGTGAGAAGACAGCTGGGAGCACCGGGTCTCGTTGGAAGGGAAGTCCTAAGGCCCTTTTCCAGCATAGACTGAAGTTTGTCACTCTAGCCAGTCTGCCATGATGTCCTCATGGAAAATTGTTCTTCTTTGACCCACAGAAAGTAAATATTTGGGTGGGAGTGGTGGTGAAAACCACTTTCTCTCTAACCCCTGCTGGAGCCTAGACACAAGGGACTTCCTGTTGAGCAAAGCAAAGTTTAGTAGCTAATTATTTCTTTCATTTCAACTTAATCAAAAAGTCTTTCAGAACAAGAACTTTTACTTTCTGTTTTCCCACAATGTGTAGGTCAGTGCATAAAGCAAGCCCTCAATCATACTCGCTGGTTGACTGGTGATCCATTAGTGGAGTGCAGTTTCTGGGCAGTTTTCCCAAACATCAGTCCTGCTGCTTTGAAGTGGGAGGTTTTGCCAAGGGGACCAGGTTATTTTAAGAAAATGGGGAATTATTTATCTGTTAACTAGTTATTGAGAACAAGCCAAACCCTAGGCTAGGCCGGACACTGGAGAATATACAAAAGTCCAAGTTGGAGTCAGCAAACCTAGGAGGTTCAGACTTTTTTAAAATTTTTCTTGAGATGGAGTCTCGCTCTGTCGCCCAAGCTGGGGTGCAGTGGTACAATCTCAGCTCACTGCAGCCTCTGCCTCCCAGGTTCAACTGATTCTCCTGCCTCAGCCTCTGGAGTAGCTGGGACTACAGGCGTGCACCACCATGCCCAGGTTTTTTGTTTTTTGTTTTTTTTTTTTGAGATGGGAGTCTCTGTTGCCCAGACTAGAGTACAGTGGCGCGATCTCGGCTTACTGCAACCTTCGCTTCCCAGGTTGAAGCAGTTCTCCTGCCTCAGCCTCCCGAGTAGTTGCGATTACGGGCGCCAGATACCACACCCAGCTAATTTTTGTATTTTAGTAGAGATGGGGTTTCACAATATTAGCTAGGTTGGTCTCGAACTCCCGACCTCAGGTGACCTGCCCACCTCGGCCTCCCAAAGTGCTGGGATTACAGGCGTGAGCCACCACGCCTGGCCTGAGCCTCACTTTCTATGGTGAAAATCTTTGTGTCTTTTTTTCCTATGTGGTAAGATCATCTAATCATTCTTCTGTCCTTTTCTTTTCTTTTTTTGAGACAAGGTCTTACTCTATGACCCATGCTAAGTGCAGTGGTGCAATTGTGGCTCACTGCAGCCTCGACCTCTCATACTCGAGTGATTCTCCCATCTCAGCCTCCTGAGTAGCTGGGATTACAGGCACTTACCACCACACTTAGCTAATTTATCATTATTATTATTTGTAGAGGTGGGGTCTTACTATGTTGCCTAGGTTAGTCTTGAACTTCTGGCCTCACATGGTCCTCCTGCCTCAGCCTCCCAAAGTGCTGGGGTTACAAGTGTGAGCCACCACACCCAGTCTGTGCTTTCTTATAATAGTACTTATCATATAATCAATGATTAGTGCACATTTGAGTTACAGTAACTGAATGATGTAAGACAGTTACTGAGTAAGCAGGGGCCAGAACAAATGATGGAGGTCATGAGTGCTGTAGAATTCAAGGAAGAGAGGTTATTGGACTATCACAGGCTTGATGGGCCTCAGAAGAGCGTTTCAGGCAGGGAAAGCTGTGTGAACAAAGGGAAGCAGGTAAAGACAAGGTGGTGCAAGAAATAGTGAAAAAGACTGGCCCACGTGGGGTAGTATTTGAGAACTTTTAAATAGGAAGTTGTGAAGGGACAGGGTGAATGTTTTAGGAGGACTTGAAGCCAGTCATGAGTTTGGAAAATACAAGATCAAAACGACTAGGCGGGGGTAGGGTACAGCGGCTCATGCACTGTAATCCCAGCACTTTCTTGGGAGGCCAAGAGGGGTAGATCACTTGAGGTCAGGTATTCAAGACCAGCCTGTCCATGGTGAAACCTAGTCTCTACTAAAAATACAAAAACTAGCCAGGCGTGGTGGTGTACACTTGTAGTCGTAGCTACTCAGGAGGCTGAGGTAGAAGGATTGCTTGAACCCAGGAGGCGGAGGTTACAGTGAGCCAAGATAGTGCCACTGCACTCTAGCCTGGATGATACAGTGCAAGACTCTGTCTAAAAATAAGAAGAAGAAAAAAAAGCAACCAGGAGGATGTGTCAGGCGTGTGGGGTAAATGAGAGAAGGAACTAGAAACAGGGATGACATCAACTAGGAAACAGTAGGAGGCAATGAGTGTTTGCAATAGGGCTGTGGCAGTAGAATTGGACACAGTCTGAAAGAGGTTTGAATGGAGGCTCGTTGTATACTCATCAGTAAGGGATGAAGAGGACTGATGTCCAAGTTGACTTCAGTCTTTCAAGCCAGCGTTGTGCTAAGTTGTGGTAGCACTGGTCATTAGCGTATAGAATTCTGTGGCTTGTGAATGCATCCTGGCTCCTAACCAAGATGTCAGGAAAGTGCCTGGAACCCAAGGCCTGGGTACAGAAAACCCTTTGGAGCTGGGCTTTCCTAGCTATTTGACTGTGGGCGGGTTGCTAAATGACTGAGTCTTTTTCCCCTTGGTGGGGGAAGTAACCTTTACTGTGGCAGTACAAAGATTAAATTGATAGCATGAGAATATGCTTAGGATGTAGCAGGTGGACAGCAAATTCCAGCTCTCTCATTCATCAAGGACTCCTCTCTTTCCCTTTCCTTTCTGCCATCCTCAGCCATTTTACTTTTCTTTTGTGTTTTTTTTTTTTAGATGGAGTCTTTCCCTGTCTCCCAGGCTGGAGTACAGTGGCACGATGTCGGCTCACTTGCACCCTCTGCCTCCCAGGTTCAAGTGATTCTCCTGCCTCAACCTCTGGAGTAGCTGGGATTACAGATGTGTGCAACCATGCCCAGCTAATTTTTTAATAGAGATAGGGTTTCACCATGTTGGCCAGGCTAATCTCAAACTCCTGACCTCAAGCCATCCACCCACCTCAGGCTCCCAAAGTACTGGGATTACAGGCGTGAGCCACCAGCCACCATGCCTGGTCAAGTCATTTGACTTTCTACTGGGCTGCTCTCTTTCCAGCTACAGCTTGACTATCACAATTCTAGGTGTCTCTGAGAGACATGATCACCCCCCCCCCCCCCCCCCCCCCGGCTATGACTATAGCTTCATGCCTATAGTCCCAGCACTTTGTGGGGCTGAGGCAGGAGAATCTCGTTGAGGCCAGGACTTGGAGGCTACAGTGAGGCATGTTTACACCACTGCACTCTAGCTTGCAGGGACAGAGTGAGACCTTGTCTCCAAAAACAAATGAAGTTCCTTTTCCAGCAGATCTCTTTGTTTCTTTGCTCAGAACCTGGTCACATACCCACCTGAACATCAAATACTGGCAAGGGGGAAAGGGAGAAGTGACTGTCATGATGGGTAGGCCAGTCAGTATTTATCCCTGAGTCCTGTGAGAAGGGATGCATCTAGTGGCTGGCCAGTGCTTTTCAAACTGAATGTGCAGGAGAATCACCTGAGGAGCTTGTTAAAACGTAGGTCCTGGCTGAGTGCCGTGGCACATACCTGTAATCCCAGCACCTTGGGAGTCCAAGGTGGGTGGATCGCCTGAGGTCAAGAGTTCAAGACCAGCCTGGGCAACATGGTGAAACCCCATCTCTACTAAAAATTCAAAAATTAGCCAGGCATGGTGGCGTGCGCCTATAATCCCAGCTACTCGGGAGGCTGAGGCAGGAGAATCTGGGATTCTTGAACCTGGGAGGCAGGGGTTGCAGTGAGCCGAGATCGCGCCATTGCCCTCCAGCCTGGGCAACAGAGCGAGACTCTGTTTCAAAAAAAAAAAAAAAAAAAGCATAGGTCCTGATTCATTTAGGCCGGGATGGACCCGAGAGTGTGTGTTTCTAAAAAGCTCCCAGAGGATGCTGTTGCCATTGGGACTGCACATTGAGGCTTTGAGTAGAAAGAGGGAAGGTGACCACAGTAAGGGAAGTTGCAACCTCCTCCCCACCCCCATCGCCACTTTCTGGAATGCTGGCCCAGGACTTGGAGTGAACAATTTCTATTCTAGTCCTGGCACAGCTTGTCTTCTGGAGCAGGTGGCTTAATAATGACAAATGACCTTTGCAATTGTCCTTTGCAATTTATAAAGCATATTTTCTTACACACTCATTTTCAGTCCTCTCTCTATTTTGCTTGTTTTTATATAACAAAGTGAAGCTTAGAGGTAACTTCTTAAAGGTCATATGGCTAGCTAGGGAGGGGGGAGTTGGAACCCAAATAATAATTTCTCAGCTAAGGCTATATGGGTTCTGACCTGATAGAATTAAGTTCTCCAGTTTCTGCTCATTGCCTAAATTCTTTTTTTTTCTTTTTTTTTTTTTAATAGAGATTGGGTCTCAACGCTGTCACCCAGGCTGGTGTGCAGTGGTGTAATCACTGATCATTGCAGCCTTGTATTCCTGGGCTCAAGCGATCCTCCCACCTCAGCTTCCTGAGTAGCTAGCGGGGACTACATGGTAGTACATGCGCTACCATGGCCACCTAATTTTTGTATTATTTTTTGTAGAGATGGGGTCTTGTGTGTTGCCCAGGCTGGTCTTGAAGTCTTGGCCTCGAGAGATCACCTGCCTCAGCCTCTCCAAAGTGCTGGGATTACAGGCGTGAGCCATCGCACCCGGCTTGCCTGAATTTATTATCTCTTAGATGGGGATATTGTTTTAAGTATTTTGGATAGTATTCAATTTTGTAGATCAGATGTACTCAAGATTACATAGCTAGTAAGTGTTAGAACTAGGATATAAAACTGGAGCCACTGAATCTGAGGCTTAGGTGCCCGGAGCCTGCCAGTTATTTCTATCCTGCTGACACAGTGCCATCAGCCCAGCAGTACATTTCCAACCCTAATGATTTTTTTTTCCCTCTCCCTTTGCAGGGTGTTTCTGTGGCCTGGGACTGGTTAGCACCAACAAGTCCTGCTCCATGCCACCCATCAGTTTCCAAGACCTTCCGCTCAACATCTATATGGTCATCTTCGGCACGGGCATTTTTGTCTTCATGCTCAGCCTTATCTTCTGCTGCTATTTTATCAGGTACGTGGATCCCTGGCTGAGCGGGGTGGGAGTCCAGCAGGAGGGAGGAGACCAGGGCTGTGGGGTAAGGTGAGCAAGGATCCCACAGCAGAGTCACCGGTCTTATACTGGAGGCACTGCTTTGAGGACATGGCTGAGCCTGCTTTTCTCTAGGCCCCTGAGGGTCTGGTGTTTCTATTTACATCAGCCTATCAAGTTGTTCCTGAACATATAAGGTCACCACGGGTTGGGCTGCATCCCACCACCTCGCCAGTTATTCTAAGGTTGCCTAGAATTTCTGTGTGACTGAGTCATAAAGTTAGCCGTCCTTTCCTTGTCTGTCTGTCTCTCTTCCTACTCATGCCCTTTGGGTGGTCGGGAATAGGTGGGCATCAGTTATGCCAGCATCATGTTCCTTTGCCCTCCTGGGACCTGTTGTTAGCCCTCCAGATACTAATATTAGGAAGCAAGCCAGTGTCTAGAGAGCTACTTGGGGTTTTGTTTTGTTTTGTTTTGTTTTTTTGAGATGCTCAGGCTGGAGTACAGTAGTGCGATCTCAGCTTACCGCAACCTTCACCTCCCGGGTTCAAGCAATTCTCCTGCCTCAGCCTCCCAAGTAGCTGGGATTACAGGCGCATGCCATCATGCCTGGCTAATTGTTGTATTTTTAGTAGAGATGGGGTTTCACCGTGTTGACCAGGCTGGTCTCGAACTCCTGACCTCAAGTGATCCACCCACCTCAGCCTCCCAAAGTGCTGAGATTACAGGCATGAGCCACCACACCCAGCCAGAGCTACTTGTTTATTCTGCCTTATAAGCTCTTATTTTTAAGAGTGGAAAAAAATAAAACCAAAACAAACCTAAAGAACTGTCATTTATTCTTAATTGCTTAGGGATCCAGAGGAAGACCTGGAGTTTGGCAGGGCTCTTCACACTCCAGGAATGCTTTCTGTCTCCTGCTGAAGGACTTGGGAACTAGTGGCTGGTTTTTTTTGTTTTTTGGTTTTTGTTTTTTGAGATGGTGTCTCACTTCATCACCCAGGCTGGAGTGCAGTGGCAGTCTTGGCTCACTGCAACCCCTACTTCCTGGGTTAAAGCGATTCTCCTGCCTCAGCCTCCCTAAGAGCTGGAATTACGGGTGCATGCCTAGCTAATTTTTATTTTTAGTAGAGACGGGGTTTTGCCATGTTGGCCAGGCTTGTCTCGAACTCCTGACCTCAAGTCCAAGTCATCCACCCGCCTCGGCCTCCCAAAGTGCTGGGATTACAGGCATGAACCCTCGTGCTTAGCCTCTGGTGGCTGTTTTCTATAAAAAATTTTGAGCATGACTGGTATTTAGAATGGGAATCAAAGTAGTAGTGTTTCTGACTGGCGTTTACTGTTGGCATTGACAATTCCTCATTGTGTGGGACTCTTCTGTGCTTTGGAGAATATTGAACATCCCTGGCCAGTAGGGCATGCTAGTAGTCTTTAGGGCCATTGTGGCCATCAGCTGTCTCCCCCGCCACCCACACATTACCAGATGCTTGGGTAGACATCAGCTGGAGTCTGGGCTGGTGACAGGTCAAATAATTTAAGAAGATTAAATTAAGATTAAGGAAAAGGAAAAGGCTTTGCTGGCTTTATTCCTAAAATGCCCTTCTGGGTTTGAGTGCTTTGCTGGAAGGCAGCTACAAGAGAGGCAGGTACTAGTCCATCTTCCCCAAGGCTGGAAGAACTCCCTCTAAGAAGGGGAAGTGCCGTCAGGCACATCTCCCCACCACTCCCAGGTGCTACCTTGGACGTGTTCTTTCTCAGAACTTTTCACATAGGTCCCTGAAACTGGAATTTTCCATGTAAAAATCTATGCAGAAGAGATACTGGTTTATCTTCCCTCTTGTACAATTAGGTCTGAAGATTGCATCTAACCATTAAGTGGAGGTAAGGGTAGATTTCTGGTATCTCTTCTCTCTTCCTGTCTCCTCCCCTTTCCTGAAGGCTGTTTTTTTCCTCAAATTCTTCCCGACCACCAGCCTCCCAACTCCCGCACCGCCGTGTTAAGCAATTCACACTTAAATCCTGGAGACAGAGGATGAAGATATACCAAATACCAAAGATTTCTTTATGATGAGGCTGAGAGGGGTTTGTAAAACCAACTCTCTTTGTTCCCTTTCCTCCCTGCTCCCCTTGCCCACCACACACACACACACACAGAGGCATACATATGCCAAGCAGCAAAGGGCTTCAAGAGACCATCTAGGCCAGGCATCATGCCCTTACCTGTAATTGTAGCACTTTAGGAGGTCAAGGCAGGAGAGTCGCTTGAGTCCAGGAGTTTGAAAGCAGCCTGGGGAACAAAACTCCATCTCTACAAAAATGACCTAGAGAAAATTACTCTGGGCTAGGAAGTGGGTGACCAGGGTTCATTTCCTAAATCAACCAATAATAGGTGTGACCTTAGGTTTTCTTTTTTTTTTTTTTTATTTTTTGAGACAAGGTCTTGCTCTGTCGCTCAGGCTGGAGTGCAGTTGTGAGATCCCGGCCCACTGCAACCTCCACCTCCCGGGCCCAAGCCATCCTCCCAGCTCAGTCTCCCAAGTACAGGCGTGTGCCACCATGCCCGACTAATGTGTTGATTTTTTGTAGATAATTTTTTTATTTTTTTTGTAGCGATGAGGTTTCACCACATGACCCAAGGTGATCTCAAACTCCTGAGTTCAAGCCATCTGCCTGCCTCAGCCTCCCAAAGTGCTGGGATTACAGGCGTGAGCCACAGTGCCTGGCCTTTAGCCACTCTTTACCAAGGACTTTCCATAGGCCAGCCATTGTGGTCACCATTTTATAAACCATTTAGCTCACTTAATCCTCAGTTTAGGTATTAGCCCACTTTATAAATGAGGAACTTCATGCTCAGACAGTTTAGGATCTGCCCAAGGTGATACATAGAGGAAGATACAGAGGTGGACAAGTCTGGTAGCAGTGAGCTAGGGTCTTGCCGAGTCCTTCCAAGTGTTTGCCTTTTGAGTCGTATTCCTTGAAGTAGAGGAGTTGCTGTAGGCTCCACGGCCACCCGCTTGCAGGTCAGGGTCAGATCTCGCAGAAGGACAGGCTGGAGAGCTATGGATTGCTGATTTCTTTTTCTTTGGCTATAGTCAAAGAACAGAACAGGGCCGGGCATGGTGGCTCACGCCTGTAATCTCAGCATTTTGGGAGGCTGAGGCAGGTGGATCACCTGAGATCAGGAGTTTGAGACTGGCCTGACCAACATGGTGAAACCCCGTCTGTACTGAAAATACAAAAATTAGCTGGCTACGGTGGCAGGCGCCTATAATCCCAGCTACTTGGGAGGCTGAGGCAGGAGAATCGCTTGAACCCAGGAAGTAGAGGTTGCAGTGAGCTAAGATCATGCCATTGCACTCCAACCTGGGCAACAAGAGTGAAACTCCATCTAAAACACACACACACACACACACACACACACACACACACACACACAAAACAGAACAGTAACCACATGATGCTAAAAGCTGCCCCCACTGTGGTGCTACTCAGCACCACCTGTTCCTTCAGTAATCTGCTCCTTCGTCACCCTGCCCTGTTCTGTAGCCTGCCTGAAGCCTGCTGACCCTGAAGTTTCACAGTCCCAGAGGCTCACTGGTACATGGTAGCCTGTGAATGTCTATATATAGAAAGACACACAGGCTCAGAAACCACCACTTCCTCTCCCTGCTTCTCGGTTTCCTCCTCAGCCAAAATAGGCCTCACTGCTCCTGACCTGGTGAGCTCAGCAGCCAAGGCCAGCCCCTCGCTCATTCTTTCCCCTCTCTCAGAGCTGACCTCTGCCCTACACAGGAATGGAGGGGCCGGGGAAATACAAATAGGCAGGAAGGGAAACATTATTTTCAGGACCTGGATGCATTGTTTGTTCTAAAAGGGAAAAGAGGAAAGGGAGAGCCACTGGCAGCGGCTAGAAATGGTCTCATTGAAATCGGGGTATTTTTAGTTGCTGTGCTCACCCAACAGCTGAGAAGGCCACCTGTCCAGACTGGTTGGTACTAGGCCCCCAGCTGGGATTGCCCAGGGTTTTTGCTTTTTACTCTATTTTCCTTGCAAGCTTTTCGACCACATTTCATCATGATCTCATCCTTTCTGAGCTGAAATCTACACTCAGGATGAGGGGGCAGCTCTGAAGCTTCCCTGTTCTGAGTTTTGGAGGATCCCTGGGCAAAATCACTGAAGGATCCAGCCAGACAAGAGGCATGAGGGGTGGAGAAGTGGTATTCTAGGTGCCTGGGGTACAGAAAACAGAAAAAAACAGCGTCTACTACATAAGTATAGCCACGTTGCAGGTGAGACATTAGTGCCTCAAAGATGCATAGCAGTCCCTCATTCCCCAGACAGTTGAAAACACTGGCTTTTCACCACTTCCTTATTTACTCTGCACGTACCTCATAACAGAGCAACAGTGTCTTTCTCCCTCAAGGTGGCTGTGAGCTCCCTGTCCATGGGAACACTTCCTTTCCACCTCAGCTGAACCCAGTGTCAGTCAAACAACAGTAGCCACCTAAGCGTTGGGTATGTCCTGCCCTGCTCATTTGGAAATTGGGACAGAGACACATGTGTATGTACAAAGACCTTTTCTGGACCAAGGAGCTGTCTGCAAAGTAAAGGATGGGACAGTGGGAGCCTTGCTTAGGCCTTTAGCCCAGCCCTGCATTAAGCAGAAAGGATATTGTTGGGAGAAGGGGGAGGGGAGGGGATGGTGGATGTGCTGCCCTAGCGCCCAGGCCTGTGGCATGAGTCCACTTGGACTGGAACTCTCAAGAGGCTCCAGGAACATGAACCTCGCCAGGTCACCTGACTTCCCATTAGGAACAACGGAGGAGGCTGGCAGCCTGATCTTATCTGTCCTGCACTGTGTTGTGGGCCTGGCTCTGCCCCCATCTTCTGCCTCTTTCATCACCCAGGCAGCAGCTTTAGCTTCTCACCACACCATCTTCCACTGGGGCTCTTTGTGACTGGAGCCTCCCTTTTTTTGACTTGGGTCAGCCATCCATCTATCCACTCATTTGTTTATTTATTAAAAAAAGCTTTTTTGACAGCGTCTCACTCCGTTGTCCAGCCTGGAGTGCAGTGGGGGCAATCCTAGCTCATTGTAACCTCTGAACTCTTGGGCTCAAGTGACCCTTCTGCCTCAGCCCCCCGCAAGTAGCCAGGACTACAGACATGCACCACCATACCCGGCTAATTTTCTTTTGTTTATTTATTTTTGAAGAGACAAGTTCTCTCTGTATCACCCAGGCTGGTCTCAAGCTCCTGACCTCAAGCCGTCTGCCTGACTTGGCATTATTCTTTATTTCTGTTTTCAGCCATTTAAGAATAAAAACCACTCTTAGGCTGTGGACCCTGCAAAAACAAGTAGTGAGCTAGATTTGGTCGTCAGACTGAAGTTTCCCGCTTCTCCTGGCTTGCTGGGTTTCTGTGTTTCCTTCCACATAACCGAGGACTATGTTAAGAAGTGATCACCAGGAAAAGCCCCATAAGGTTCCCCCATAGCACACATACAGGAGGCTGTGGGTTTTTTTTTCTTTTTTTTTGAGACAGGGTCTTGCTCGTCACCCAGGCTGGAGTGCAGTGGTGCGATCTCTGCTAACTGCAACCTTCGCCTCCTGGGTTCAAGAGATTCTCATGCCTCAGCCCCCAACTAGCTGGGATTACAGGTACATGCCACCATGCCGTGTGAATTGCCCTATGAATTTTTGTATATTTTGTAGAGTTGGGGTTTTGCCATGTTGCCCAGGCTGGTCTCAAACTCCTGAGCTCAAGCAATCCGCCCACTTCAGCCTCCCAAAATGCTGGGATTACAGGCATGAGCCATCCCACCCAACCCACATACAGGAGGCATTCTAAAGCTACCCGCAGAGTTCAGCATGGAAGATCCTCCACCCCTTCCTTGAAAATAATATGGCACCAAAGCCAGTGTATAATTATGGTCTCGGCCATTTACACAGCAAGCCATTCAGAGTTATAAACTTAATAAAAGGTAGGGTGTGTCCCAGGACCAGATCAGATTCTCAGGACTATGATGTATTCCACCTGATTGGGGAACAGACCACATTATATGGTAAAGAGCTTGGACTCTGTCATCACACCAACTTTGATTCACATCCAGACTCTGCTACCAATTAGCTCTGTGATGTTTGGGCAAATAAATTCACTTCTTTGAGCTTCATTTTTCTTTTTCTTTTTTTATTTTTTTTGAGACAGAGTTTCACTCTTGTTGCCCAGGCTGAAATGCAATGGCGCAGTCTCGGCTCACTGCAACCTCCATCTCCCGGGTTCAAGCTATTCTCCTGCCTCAGTCTCCTGAGTAGCTGGGATTACAGGCATGCCACCACGCCCGGCTCATTTTGTATTTTTGGTAGAGACGGGGTTTCACCATGTTGGCCAGACTGGTCTTGAACTCCTGACCTCAAGTGATCCACCTGCCTTGGCCTCCCAAAGTGCTGTGATTACAGGCATGAGCCACCGCACCCAGCCAGGCTTTATTTTTCTTACCTATAAAAGCGAAGGTATCTCACTGTTAGAGTTTGAAATCGTTAACATATATGAATATGTTAAGTGTCCCAGCGACACATAGCAAGTGCTTCATAACCGTTATATTATGCTATTGCCATTAGAAATGGCATGCCATGTTTTGGCCATTGAGAGTCAGCCCGTATGCAGGCCACCAGCTTAAAATGAAAAGCAGAAAACAAAGGAGGCATCGTCTGTGTTGTCTGGCACAGTGAAGGGAAGAGTGTGCTTTGGTTCCAGAATACTTAGGTTCTCCGTGTGGAAAATTCCCCAGGGTCAACAGAGACTTATTTATCCTGGCTTAACAGAAATAACCCTTTTATGCTTATCTGTCTAACTTCTGCACACTCAGTAAACACAGTGTTGATTTCTATACAGTTTGGGTGACTGAAGGAATTTGCCGACCAGAAAAAGGCAGGGTGAGTGAATGAGCTATTTGGTGGTGCTGTGCTGGAGAGTCCCCCAATCTGTGGATGAGACCTGGTGGTGAATTTTGAGGCTGTCAAACCCGAGTAAGAGTCTTAGTGCTTCATCAACCCTTGTTGGCCCGCATAGGTCCAAAGTATGCCCTGTGGTGTGTATGGGACAAGCACCCCTGCCTGCCCTCCGAAGAATGCCCAGGCAGCCAACCAGCCTCTCCTGCTTTGAATCGTTCTGTTTAACATGCTTTCTCCAATTTTTTTTTTCTCTTTCCCCCAGCAAACTCCGGAACCAGGCACAGAGTGAGCGATACGGATATAAGGAGGTAAAGTGCTGTGTATTCCCCCAGAAGCTTCCTTCTCTGCCTGACCTGATAGGAAGAGGCAAAGAGGGCAGGCTCAGGCTCGCCTGGGCAGGAATCCCCCTGGCCTCACCTCTGGGCCTCCCTGAGGCTAACCCCCTTCAGTGTCTGAAGTCTGGCTTGCCCCAGGCAGTCCAGGGGACTCCCTTCATTGGTTGATACTACCTGGCTGGCCCCAGTGGTTGGTTTATTCTTCAGACATCATGCCTCCTCTTTCTTTTCAGGTGGTGCTTAGAGGTGATGCCAAGAAGTTACAATTGTATGGGGTAAGTGTGCCAGGAGAGTGTGCAGGAGGGCCCCCACAGGTGAGGCAGACAGCACCTCCCTCCAGCTCTCAGCCTGGACGCTTTTCAGAAAACTGCTTAGTCTATGCTTTCATATCTCCTTTGGCCAAATAATAGACACATCTCAGCAAGTAATTAACATGTTGAATTGATTACATCTGGAACAGCCTCAGGCAGAAGACATGAAGGGTCACAGAAGGGTTTAGATGAGTAGTGCCCCACGGCCCCAGGAATCCCACAATGCATAGTTTTTACCAGGAGGATGGTCACACCCTTTTATGCCATAGACAGAATTCAGCTAACTTTCCCTGTGTTCAGCCCCTATGTCCTGGTTGTTACCATAGAAAATGAGGTCCTTTTACCTTTGTGTATACCCCATCTTAACAGACTAGAACTGACTAGTGTGTTGATTCCCGTGGCTCTCCCATTTCTCTCCCACCAGATTCTCACCCATACACCAATTCTTTGAGTCCCCTCAACTCTGACTTGAGGAATCAGTTATATCCTATTCCTTTCCTACCTATGCCTCTAAGGTCACCTAACCCATTTCCCAAGCCTCCTGATCATGACCACAGACACTTCTGCTCTGAGCATGTTTGTGGTTGTCTGGGAGCGGGGAGGATCACAGTTCCACAAAACACGAGACCGCCTAGACATGGCCTCATTTTGTCTGTTATGCCTCAGCAAGTGCAGGTGTTTCCCAAGCCCTTCTCTAGGAGAATAATTCAACTGAGATCAAGGGAGTTAATATGTAGGGATGTGGGAAGTCTGGATTTAAAGACTGTAACTGGGCCGGGCGTGGTGGCTCATGCCTATAATCCCAGCACTTTGGGAGGCCGAGGTGGGTGACTCACCTGAGGTCAGGAGTTCGAGACCAGCCTGACCAACATGGTGAAACCCCATCTATACTAAAAATACAGAATTGGCTGGGTGTGGTGGCGCATGCCTGTAACCCCAGCTGCTTGGGAGGCTGAGGCAATTGCTTGAATCTGGGAGGTGGAGGTTGTGGTGAGCCGAGATTGCGCTGTTGCACTCCAGCCTGGGCAAGAAGAGTGAAACTCCATCTCAAAAAAAAAGAGAAAAGAACATAACTGATCACATATACCATGCCCCCATCCTTACCTCTGGTTGGTATTAAGTGCCACCTCACCAAATGTGTTGGGCAAGAAAGGGTCGAAAACCATTCTTTTTTTTTTTTTTTTTTTTTTTGAGATGGAGTCTCGCTCTATCACCCAGGCTGGAGTGCAGTGGTGCGATCTCGGCTCACTGCAAGCTCCATCTCCCAGGTTCACGCCATTCTCCTGCCTCAGCCTCCCGAGTAGCTGGGACTACAGGCTCCTGCCACCATGCCCGGCTAATTTTTTGTATTTTTAGTAGAGACAGGGTTTCACCATGTTAGCCAGTATGGTCTCAATCTCCTGACCTCATGATCCACCCGCCTCGGCCTCCCGAAGTGCTGGGATTACAGGCGCGAGCCACCGCGCCCGGCCAAAAACCATTTTATTAGGACAGTACTTTCCAGTGCAGTGGAAACTTCTGTGATAATAAGAATGTTCTTTATTCGCACCATTCAATGTGGAAACCATTAGCACCATGTGGTTGCTGAGCACTTGAAATGTGGTGAGTGTAACTGAGGGATTGAATTTATAATTTCATCTAATTTTGGTTAATTTAAATTTAAACAGCCACATGTGGTTAATGACTACCATGCCATCAATACAGTTTTGTAAAGGATGGCTAAAAAGTTTCCCTGCCTTGTAGAACAGACTGGGCTAGAGCTTAGTTTTCTTGTCTGGTGATGAATGAATGAGATGCTTCCCCAGTTTCCTCACACACCTGCTCCTTTCTCTGCAGCAGACATGCGCAGTCTGTCTGGAAGACTTCAAGGGGAAGGATGAGTTAGGCGTGCTCCCGTGCCAACACGCCTTTCACCGGAAGTAAGTGGGAATGTGTCTAGGGTGCCTGTCAAAGGAGAAATAATCAGGGGTCATCTTCCGGAACCTTCCAGTCTCTGCCACTTTCTATTTACCCCTTGCCAGTGATGTCCCTGGTCCTGCGTGAACACAGAGCAAAGCCCAGGGGGATTAGGTTGGGACAGGTATAGGGATATTCTTCTGTTGTTTTTTTTGAGATGGAGTTTTGCTCTTGTTGCCTAGGCTGGAGTGCAATGGTGCGATCTCAGCTCACTGCAACCTCTGCCTCCCAGGATCAAGCAATTCTCCTGCCTCAGCCTCCCAAGTAGCTGGGATTACAGGTGCCTGCCACCATGCCTGGCTAATTTTTGTATTTTTAGTATAGATGGGGTTTCACCATGTTGGCCAGGCAGGTCTCGAACTCCTGACCTCAGGTGATACACCTGCCTCAGCCTCCCAAAGTGCTAGGATTACAGGTGTGAGCCACCACGGGATATTCTTGTTTCGAGAGACAACTGGAGCAGTGTGGTCTGTCTTGTTAGAGATTACCGTTCTTCATTTGTTCCCAGGTGTCTGGTGAAATGGCTGGAAGTTCGCTGTGTCTGCCCCATGTGTAACAAGCCCATTGCTGGGCCCTCAGAGGCCACGCAGAACATTGGGATTCTATTGGATGAACTGGTGTGAGTGCTGCCACTACACCGAGACCTGGAGAAGACCTCTTGCCTCATGGATGCCTGGTCCCTCTGCACAGCTCCAGCCAACAGGACTGTAGGGTGATGATGATCACTTTCCCAGTGATGGGAAGGGTGGTCTAGGGCTGGGTTTCCACCCTCAGTTCGAGACCAGTGCCAGACGTGCCCCCACTTCCTGCCTCCTGAAGCCTTCTTCCCTGCTACTCCATGCTGGTGGCCTCTCCCATCAAGACCACTGTCTCCCGGTACTGGACTATCTACCTGCCTTGTCCCTGTAATGGGGGGAGGCATTCACCCCGATCAAGAACATGGAGAACATCCTCTTTCAAGGCTCCCCTTAGGAGGATGAGCT
Organism: Piliocolobus tephrosceles; assembly: GCF_002776525.5. NCBI lineage: Eukaryota > Metazoa > Chordata > Mammalia > Primates > Cercopithecidae > Piliocolobus > Piliocolobus tephrosceles. The sequence goes on along the minus strand of NC_045440.1, from coordinate 31,825,524 downwards.
GCCCTGATCCAGAAAGGATGAGATGGGCTCTGCCCTCTCTACAACCTTCCCTCCCTTCCCACTCCTTCCAGAGGAAGATTAGAAGGGAAGGAAGGAAAGATCAGGGAACCAAGCGCCTCCACGGGAGGCAAGGGAGGCTCTGTAGAAACCAGAAGAGCAGGGACATAAAGGAAAATGTCAATGTTTACAAGGGACCTATGGAAACAAAGGCTGGCCGTCGCCGGCTGACTCCAGGGTAAGAGAGGGCCCGTCCCCTGCCAGGACCCACGGTGCTATCCATTCAATCTCTTCCTCAGTTAATCTCGGAGCTTCCTAGTCTATGTTGAGGTTTGCGGGCCCCTCTAGAGGAGGGCTAGTTCTATGCTTAAATTGATTCCCAGGGGCCTTTTTTTTTTTTTGGATCAAAAGGGGTGTGGGGATGGGGGTGTCTACGGTTAAGCAACAGATACCTCCTTCCCTTTGTAAATAGTATTTTTTTACTTCATCCTCACCACTCAGGCTTTAGATATGAAATCCCCAGAATGGAAGGGGGTGGGGATTTTCTATTCCTCCCTGGAGTGGGTGAGGGTGGAAGAAAGTTACATATTTAAAGAAAAATAAATTTAATAACAAGTTTCTCTAACCTACTTTTGCTTGTGGTTGTGGCTGCCTGGCCCTTTTCTGCCAATAGAGGGGAAAAAGTTCTCGAATTGCCTCTTCTCACTTCCCCATACCCAAATCAAACACACACACACACATTCCTGATCCTTTTTAAATTTCTTTATCTTTTTGAGGCAGGGTCTCACTCTGTCATCGAGGTTGGAGCGTAGTGGCATGATCACAGATCACTGCACCCTCCCCGGCTCAAGTGATTCTCCCACCTAACTTCCCAAATAGCTGGGACCACAGGCGTGTGCCACATGCCTGGCTAATTCTCTAACATTTTTTGTAGAGACTAGGTCTCCCTGTGTTGCCCAGGCTGGTCTTTAACTCCTTGCCTCAAGCAATCCTCCCACCTCAGCCACCCACAGTGCTAGGATTACAGGTGTGAGCCACTGCACTCAGCCTAAAAGTTCCTAATCCTTAAGAACAAAAATCGATCTTAGATTATTAGCTGAACAATATATGTTAGGATTAACACTAAGGTACATTAAGACCTTGCTAAACCAGACCTTGCTAGACCTTGCTCTGTCTCATTTGTAGCATATTTTTAAAGGAAGTCAATATTTTCAGTCACAGCATTCCATCAACTAAGACTTGAAACTAAGAATTCTCCTTGTAATTCAAGCAATTGTCAGTGCCCTTAACACAACTAGTCACAACTAAAAAGGTCTAGATGGCTACCATACAGGCTTTGATCTTTTTTGTTGGTTTTGTGGTGACAGTCTCTGGAGTGCAGTGGTGCAATCCCGGCTCACTGCAGCCTCCACCTCCTGGCCTCAAGTGATTCTCCTGCCTTAGCCTCGTGAGTAGCTGGGACTACAGGCATGTGCCACCACACCCAGCTAATTTTTTGTGTATTTAGTAGAGACAGGGTTTAACCATGTTGGCCAGGCTAGTCTTGAACTTCTGGCATCAAGTGATCCACCTGCCTCGGCCTCTCAAAGTGCTGGGATTACAGGCATGAGCCACTGTGCCCAGCCCTTAATTTTTTTTTTTTTTTTTTTTTTTTTTTTTTTGAGATAAGGTTTCACTTTGTCACCCAGGCTGGAGTGCAGTGGCACAATCATGATTCACTGTGGCCTTAAACTCCTGGGCTCAAGCAGTCCTCCCACCTCAGCCTCCAAGCAGCTGGGACCGGCACACATACCATGCCCAGTTGGGTTTTGTATTTTTTGTAAAGATGGGGTCTCACTGTGTTGCCCAGGCTGGCCTCAAACTCCTGGGCTCAAGTGATCCGCCCACCTCAGCCTCCCAAAGTGTTAGGATTACAGGGGTGAACCACTGTGTCCAGGCCTCTTATTTTTTCTTAGCTACTTGCTGACAATTGCTGCCACCTCTGCCACCTCTAGCAGTGTTACATGGTGATGCTTTATGGTCCTGTGTGCACTCAGACCTTGCATCCATGCCCTCCAGCTTTGTTCTGCCCATGGCCCAAGGAAGCACTGAGTTAGGAGGGGGCATGCAAAGTACATTAAGAGTGTTGGGAATGGCCTGTAATACCAGCACTTTGGGAGCCCGAGGCAGGCAGATCACTTGAGATCAGTTTGAGATCAACCTAGCCAACATGGAAAAACCATGTCTCTACTAAAAATATGAAAATTAGCTGTGTGTGGTGGCGTGCACCTGTGACCCCAGCTACTTGGGAGGCTGAGGCACGAGAACTGCTTGAACCCGAGAGGCAGAGGTTGCACTGAGCCGAGATTGCACCACTGCACTCCAGCCTTGGCCACAGTGAGACTCTCAAAAACAAAGTAAAAATGTTGGGAATGATTTTCGTGACCATAATAAGCATGGAACAGCTGGCCCTATGTTGCCCCCGAGTGTTGAACACAGAAGGAGCATTTGCTGAGTGAGTATACTGTTCTGGTGAGTCATAGATAAGCAGGAGATGCCCATGCACCCAGATGTGGCAGGCCCCACGGTAGGTGCGAAGCCCTCTCACCCCTGTGGTTGTGCCATGGAGGCTGTCAGCACAGTGTGTGCTCATGCTGGGCAGCCCCAAGGTGCAGCTGGGGCACCTGGCAGTCCTGGTGCAGTTGTTGATACCTGTCTTAATGGAGTTCTTTGCCCAAGGGTACGCCTGTTCTTACCACCTGTTTTTTCCTCAGAGAGAGGTAACCCCTGCTCTTCCTTGAAGCCACCAGCCCCAGCTTGCTGCTGCCAACCCTGTGGAGCCTGATCCTTTCTTTGTTGGGGATACCACATCATCTCCCAGCACCCCTCAGCTTGCTTTAATGTGGGAAATAAAATGCATTTCCTAAGCAAAACAGAGCCTTCCCTCCAGCTCCTGCTGTAGCCTTGTGGTAGAGGCACTGCTGGGATCAGATGGAGCAAGCATGATCAGTAGGCTGGCTTCAACTTTCCTGCCTCAACCATCTCCCCTTCCTGTTAAGGAAAATGTATCGGTGTTGAATTCATCAGATTAGCATAATTCTGATTGAATTTTCTTTTTTTTTTTTTGAGACCGTCCTATGTCACGCAGGCTGGAGTGTAGTGGTGCGATCTTGGCTCACAGCAACCCCCACCTCCCAGGTTCAAGTGATTCTCCTGCCTCAAGTGAACCTCCTGAGTAGCTAGGATTACAGGCATGCGCCACCGTGCCCGGCTAATTTTTGTATTTTTAGTAGACACGGGGTTTCACCATGTTGGCCAGGCAGGTCTCTAACTCCTGAACCTCAGGTGATTGATTTGTTTTTCTAAGACCACCAGAGTGGGCACAAAAGAACCAGCGAGTAGGCAAGGCTAAAAGCAAAACTGCAAATTTATTCTTTGGTCATCTAGCTTCAGGGACCGGAGCTGGGGGAAGGGGGGGGGTTTCTAATACAGTCCCGACAAGAGTGGGGGCTGAGAAAGCCCGCCCCCGGCGCATCTGCTGGGAGCGACTTTTCTAGGAGTGGAAGGGCAATAGGCGGGGCACTCTGCAGGTGCCACCAGGTAAATCTTGGTCTCCTCGGATTCACATCACCTGGTGCATGCCTGATTAATCTGCACCTTCCCGGGCGTCAGCTGCATTCTCGCACACATGGGAAGAGTTGGTGGTGAAGAACCCGGAAGTGCACCATCTTGCCTCCGTTCGTCCAAACAGTCCAACCTTTTATTGATAATAGTGATAAAGGGGCGCCGTAGTCTGGCTACTTCCTGCTGTTAAGGGGCGTCGTTAAGGTCGGGGCCCATGGTTGGTATTTGGACGTATGGATGAAGAATAAAATAAGGCACAGTATTAGTATAGGAATGAGGAATGGAAGCATTTGTTGGAATATGGGCAAAACCCAGAAGGAAGGTCCTGGCAAGGTTGGGGAGTATGAGATAGTTAAGAAAATTTAGTAAGTTTGAGGCGAGTGGGGGAAAGCCAAACTGATTTCCACTGATTGCTTTCGGTGGGGGCCCTTTTTAGCTGGGAATGAGGAACGACTGCGCAAAGTAATTGTTGGCCAGGCAGCAATTAAGGAGTGGAGTTTTTCGTGGAGTTGGATGGCTTTCCGCTTACTCCTACTACAGAGATATTGGATGGAAGGCTAGGTCCAGAGAAGGACGGCAAAACAGAATAGGTAGCCTCGCTGTTGATTAAAAAATTGTCTTACCCTCTACCAGGAGAGTTACCTGCGGCTTGGCGAGGGTGATGGGGGTCCCCGAGTCTCGGCACCTTCAGTTGTCATCGTCCAGATGTAGGAGCTGGAAGGAGCTCCCAGGATCCTGGGAAAGGGGGTCACATAGAGGCGCGGCACCTGTTCTCAGGGTGGGGCAGACTTCCAGTTTCCTCCCTGCTGGCAAGCAGGGCAGGGGGTTGCTGGTGGACGAGGGTTAGGACATTCACTGGCCTAATGTCCTGATGCCTTGCACTTATAGCAAGGCTGCGTTGGGGCTCGGGGACCTTGCGGACACCTGTTGGCATAGTGTCCTGCCTTGCCGCACTTATAGCAGGCAGGCTCCTTTTGTAGCCTTGGAGTCTGCGGAGTATGTGCTCTCTGGCCTGGGGTTACGACTGGGCTGTAAAGCCGCTGCTAGGAGCTGTAACTTCTGTTCAAGGCAAGCCTGCCGTCTCCTCTCTGGAGCTATAGACCTTAAAGGCTAATTTAACCAGGTCTTGTATTGGTGTCTGAGGACCATCCTCTACCTTTTGAAGTTTTTTACGAATGTCAGGAGCTGATTGAGAAATGAAATAAGATGCCAAAATGGTGGCCCCTGTGGGGGAGGCCGGATCTAACCGGGTATACTGGGTTAGAACCTCAGTCAGTTTAGGGTAGAGGTTAGGATAACCTGGAGGTCATGCCAAGCTAAATCATAGGCCTGACAAAGGTGTCTAAATTCCTCCATGTATATGGTAGGATTAACTGAGAAATCACCCAAACGCTTCTCAATTTTGGAAAGATCGGCCAATGAAAAAGGGACATGTACTCTGACTACCCCCTCTGCCCCAGCCACCTCTCGCAAAGGTGCTAACACTGTAGGAGGGTGTGGGCAGAGATAGGGGACTCAAGACAGCCAGTTGGGGGCCCCAAAGGAGGCATGGGACCGAGTGGATTACTAGTAGATAAGGAGGAGGAAGGAGGAGTCTGGGCAGGAAGGGAGGGGGTGGAGAGAAGGAGGAGTATAGGGACGAGAGCTGAAGGCCCAAAAGCCTTGTACGTAATTAATTTCGGACCACTTGCCTAGCCGCTGGCAGAAATTGCTGAGGTCGATCATGCCACAGTGGAAAGGAAAATTAACCGCTTCCTCCTAAGGTCTTGTTCAAGCTGTAAGGTTTTTAAATTGGCTAGGAGGCACCCTAAGGGGGTGCTCTTTAGAAATTTGGACTGGGGGTTTCCCATTTGTTTCCTCTTTACCGACACAATGGACACAATGGAAATGGAAGTGGATCTCTGCCTGGCTTCAAAGCGTCCTTTGGAACCAGCAGAGACAGACTGGAGGCTCTTGAAGCCAAAGTGGAGATTACCTTCAGGCGGACGTCTCCGTCCTGAACAGGTCTCCCGAGCCACTTGGTGGCTCAAAATGGACCTCGGACCTGCGCAGGATTTTGGCCGAGGGAGGTAAAAGAGGAGACAAGGACACTTACCCCAGAGAGGCCGTGAGAGTGAGGGAAGCGGGTCTCAGGTCCTGGTCCGTCTGCGGTGTGGAAGCAGGAGGAGGTTCCTCAATACCTAGAGGCCTGAGGAGGGGTCTCCTCCCGGGTCTTCGGCACCAACTGATTTGTTTTTCTAAGACCACCAGAGTGGGCACAAAAGAACAAGCGAGTAGGCAAGGCTAAAAGCAAAACTGCAAATTTATTCTTTGGTCATCTAGCTTCAGGGACTGGAGCTGGGGGAAGGGGGGAGGGGGGGATTTCTAATACAGTCCCGACAAGAGTGGGGGCTGAGAAAGCCCGCCCCCGGCGTATCTGCTGGGAGCGACTTTTCTAGGAGTGGAAGGCCAATAGGCAGGGCACGGGCATGTGGGGGGGGGGCGCTCTGCAGGTGCCACCAGGTAAATCTTGGTCTCCTCGGATTGACATCACCTGGTGCATGCCTGATTAATCTGCACCTTCCCGGGCATCAGCTGCATTCTCGCACACATGGGAAGAGTTGGTGGTGAAGAAGAACCCGGAAGTGCACCATCCTGCCTCCGTTCGTCCAGTGATCTGCCCACCTCAGCCTCCCAAAGTGCTGGGATTACAGTCATAAGCCACCATGCCCAGCCAATTCTGATTAAAATATTGGCAGTAAATTGTCTGTGTTCACAAATTTCAAAAGTCAATGTCCTGAAGTCAAGAGGACGGGAAAAATGTCCTTGCATTATTTCTAGTGCTTCCACAAAGTTAGGTAGAATGTCGTGATGGAGCACCGAGAAGGGAAAACTGGATATTGTTTAGCTGATCAGGTATGACTTGGCAGCAGCTGAAAACAAGTTAAATGATCATAAATCAACTCGTAGTCATTAGTGTGGTCTTGTGACTCAGTTCAGTGTTTCTGAAGAACCTACTACCTGGGCCAGGTGCTGAGATAGGATAGCTCCTGCCTCATAAAGCAGTGTAAGCAGTGTATTTTAGGTGAGCAGGCTTGTATGGCAGAGACCCTTAGCACCACGTCTGTGAAAACTGTGAGGGTACCTGCCGGGATATGACACCCAAGTCTCGAAAGCAGTGTGGGCAAACTCACACAGGATTAATAGCGTGTTGGGTAGATCTATACAACAGAGTGCAAACTGTAGAGAATAAAGTTGAGGTGGGCAAAGGCTGGAGAAGAGAAGTCTCTGTTGGAGCCAGACACCTGGGACTTGATAGAGTGAGAATCCTGAAGTTTCTTTAGGTTGGGCTTTTTAAAAATTTGGGCACCACTGGCCAGGTGCAGTGGCTCATGCCTGTAATCCCAGCACTTTAGGAGGCCAGGGTGAGTGGATCATGAGGTCAGGGCCTGGCCAACATGGCAAAATCCTGTCTCTACTAAAAATACAAAAAATTAGCTGGGTGTGGTGGCAGGCACCTATAATCCTAGCTACTCAGGAGGCTGAGGCAGGAGAATTGCTTGAATCTGGGAGGCGGAGGTTGCAGTGATTCAAATTTGCACCATTGCACTCTAGCCTGGGAGACAGAGCGAGGCTCTGTCTCAAAAAGAAAAAAAAAAAATTGGGCATCATTTGGGAGCTAAGGCCATTATTTTCCTCTCTATTCATGAAATGATCATGGGCAGCTACAGGGTATTTAGCTCTATTCACATTACTGAAGGATAATTTGTACCCTGAATGTGTTTTAATGGGTAAAAAACTGGGTCAAGCATGGTGGCTCACGCCTGTAATCCCAGCACTTTAGGAGGCCGAGGCAGGTAGATCACTTGAGGTCAGAAGTTTGAGACCAGCCTGGCCAACATGGTGAAACCCTATCTCTACTAAAAATAAAAAATTAGCCAGACATGGTGGCGGGTGCTTGTAATCCCAGCTACTGGGGAGGCTGAGGCAGGAGAATTGCTTGAGCCTGGGAGGCAGAGGTTGCAGTGAGCCAAGATTGCACCAGGGCATGCAGTCTCAAAAAAAAAAAAAAGTAAAAATCTGAAGGAAGCTGGGTGATAATCATAGGTACCAGAATTACAACTTCAGTGATCTTATCTGTGGCAAACAAACACCAATCAGTCAAAGATAATAAGCATTTACACACCAAATTGTTTCACAAAATGCATTTCCCGCCTCCCCCTGCCACTGCCATATATATCCCTGTGAGTTTCGGATTAGGAAAGAATGTTGAGAAAAGCAACACTTACCTGTAACTACACAGATAATAAGCATCAGAGTCAAGGCACAAACCCAGATTGTATAGATCTAAGTTCAATATTGGCTTTGCTGCTTCATATAGCTTCAGAAGCAGATTGCTCGCTGCAAAGAAAAGAAAGCGGCAGGTGCTATTAATGCCCAGACTGATGCAATCTGGGAAAACAAAAACCCCAGAAAATTGTCAAGTGATTTGTGTGCTTGTCATTATCTAGGGCCATGGGGTGTGAGTGTTTCTTTTTATACTATTTGTATGTGCTTTGGGGGTACATATGATATCTGTTACGTGTACAGAATGTGTAATGATCAAGCCAGGGTATTTAGGGCATCCATCACCTCAAGTATTTACCACTTCGATGTATGGAAACATTTCAAGTCCTTTCTTCTAGCAATTTTGAAATATACAATACATTGTTGCTAATGTGAATCAATCTACTCTCCTGTGGAATATTAGGACTTATTCCTTCTAACTACATGTTTGTTTCCATTAATCAACCTCTCTGTGCACTCCCCACACATACCCTTCCCAGCCTCTGGTATCTATCATTCTACTCTACTTCCATGAGATGTTTGTTGTTGTTGTTGTTGTTGTTGTTTTAACTCCATAGTGGATTACTTCTTTTAAAGAAATCTATGTATGTTTGATTGTTTCTTTTTTTTTTGAAATGGAGTCTCATTCTTGTTGCTCAGCTGGAGTGCAGTGGCGCGGTCTTGGCTCACTGCAACCTCTGTGTCCCAGATTCAAGTGTTTCTCCTGCCCGAGCCTCCCAAGTAGCTGGGATTACAGGCACCCACAGCCACACCCAGCTAATAAAGAATCTGTGTTGAAGCAGCATTTATGAAATGAGTAGTTGGAGCGTGGATGAGAATATGAAAAATCCTGAGTGATAGACTGAGACAATGGGTCTCTTCAAGGACTGTGCCCTCCCATTCCTCCATATTCCCTCCCATCAGTTTTTGTTTTTGTTTTTGTTTAAAGACAAGGTCTGGCTCTGTCACCCAGGCTCAAGTGCAGTGGCACGATCTCGGCTCACTGCAACCTCTGCCTCTCAGGTTCAAGCAGTTCTCCTGCCTCAGCCTCCCAAGTAGCTGAAATTACAGGCACTCACTACCATGCCCAGCTAATTTTTGTGTTTTCAGTAGAGATGGGGTTTCGCCATGTTGGCCAAGCTGGTCTCCAACTCCTGACCTTAAGTGATCCACCTGCTTCGGCCTCCCAAAGTGTTGGGATTACAGGCGTGAGCCACCGTGCCCGGCTCCTCCCATCATTTCTTATGTCTGTCACCCATCCCTCAACAGGGCTTTTCCCCATTCTCACCTGGGGTTCTTATGTTTCCCCAGTTTTGCATGTTCTCCCCACTGAGGTAGGACCCAACCTCTGCCTTCCATTCTACTACCCTCTTGTATCTTTGTGGGTGTCAGTAATATCCTGCATGCCCTTCACTCACTCAGAGGGAATCTTCTGTTGAAGCCATATGCACAGGTTCAGAGGGACAGATGTGATCAAATTCGAGACAAGAACAGACTGACCAGTAATGCAGGCATGTGTAGCCAGTGCCATTCATGGGAAAAAAAAAAAAAAAATCAAGCTGTTTACGACACCCTAGTCAGCACTGGATTCCTACTTATCTTATTTTTAAAATCATGCCCATTTAATTCTTTCTCTAATAAACTAGTCAAGCAGGGAAGCAAGGAGGACATGACCAATGTCACTTTTGTGCATGGGCACAGCTTCCTATTTTGTTCCCATGTGAAAGTCTCAGTAAGAAACCAGGGCAGGCCAGGCACGGTGGCTCACGCCTGTAATCCCAGCACTTTGGGAGGCCAAGGCAGGTGGATCACAAAGACAGGAGTTCGAGACCATCCTGACCAACACAGGGAAACCCCGTCTCTACTAAAAATACAAAAATTAGCTGTGCGTGGTGGTGGGCGCCTGTAATCCCAGCTACTTGGGAGGCTGAGGCAGGAGAATCGTTTGAACCTGGGAGGCAGAGGTTGCAGTGAGACGAGATCACGCCACTGCACTCCAGCCTGGGCAACAGGGCGAGACTCCATCTCAAAAAAAAAAAAAGAAAAAGAAAAGAAACGAGGGCATGTGCTCTGTAGAGGAGGGAGAACCTTCAAGAAGAGCGCCAGGAGGACTAGAAGATGTTTGTGATGGCTCCTGAGCACTCTTCCCCATCTTCGGCATCTCTCTGGTGCTAAACATCTACACATCTCTCTTTTTTTTTTTTTTAACATGAACAGGAAGTAGCATTTATTGGTGGGTATTAAGAGGGAGCAGAGGCCAGGTGCAGTGGCTCACACCTGTAATCCCAACGCTTTGGGAGGCCGACGTGGGCGGATCACAAGATCAGGAGTTGAAGACCAGCCTGGCCAACATGGTGAAACCCCATCTCTCCTAACAATACAAAAAATTAGCTGGGCGTGGTGGCAGGCGCCTGTAATCCCAGCTACTTGGGAGGCGGAGGCAGGAGGATCGCTTGAACCCAGGAGCTGGAGGTTGCAGTGAGCTGAGACCACGCCATTGCATTCCAGCCTGGACAACAGAGCGAGACTCCATCTCAAAAAAAAAAAAAAAAAGTTTGGGAGAGGGGGGCAGCGCTGTGGAAGCCCTCACCAGTGCAAGACCTGCCACTCATCCAGAGGGCCATGATTGGGGATGTACTTGACCCTGTAGCCATCTGGGATGAGCTGCTTCTCAGCCACCATGTCTTCACATTCATCCACATTGAACTTGGTAAAGCCCCACTTCTTGGAGATGTGGATCTTCTGGCGGCCAGGGATCTTGAACTTGGCCCTGCATAGTGCTTCAATCATATGCTCCTTGTTCTGCAGCTTGGTGCAGATGGACATGATAACTTGGCCAATGTGAACCCTGGCCACAGTGCCCTGGGGCTTGCCAAAGGCACCTTGAATGCCTGTTTGAAGCCTACACTGGGGGTAGTACAAGGTCAGAGACATGAACATACATTTGAAAGGCCCGTCTCCAAGGACCCATAAAGCAACCCATATAAGAAACAGGCCATGTACACCACCAAGAGAGCTGCTGTTTGCAGCCATTGCACACTGGGATTAGAACTTTCTTATCAATCGCATCTCCTCTCCCATTCATTTTTTCTCCCTCTTCCTTTCTTTCCTCTTTTTTTCCCCTTTCATCCCAGTCTAGTCTCTATCATGGCTGAGAACGCCAAGTCATTGCAAAACCCTCCTGATGGGCCACGATGGTCATGAATAGTTCAAAGGATACACAGATTACTAAGAGTACACCCAAATGGTGGTTTAAGCCCCCACAGCAACCAACTCTGAGCTTCTGAATGTTTACTTATATATGTCTATTATTTCTCAAGAAGATGCTGATACCCTCAAAGAGAGGAATAGAACCCATGGCGACTTTGGTGCAATGTGAGGGCGGCCATCAAATAGCAACCCAAATGAAGAAAAAACTAGATTTGCTTAAGTGTAGGAGAAATTGATTTGGTAGCATAGTGGATTGTTCAAGCTGTTCATAAGGCAGAAAAAAATCAAAACGAATCAAAAATGCAATAGCACAATTATAACATGCCGGGAAGAAGTCCTCTCTGCCTTCAATATTGTCCACATTTCTACTGGATTCCTTTACTCTCATTTTACATCTGCAGAAAAACAGAGAGGCTGTAAAAAGTGCCATGAGGGGCCAGAGACAGTGGCTTACACCTGTAATCCCAGCACTTTGGGAGGCTGAGACAGGAGGATCACTTGAGCCCAGGAGTTTGAGACCAGTCTGGGCACCATAGTGAGACCCCAGCATATATATATATATGTAAAATAACTATATATAATATATAAATACATTTATATACTATATAAATATATATATATAATAACTGCCATGAGGAAGAAATTGAAAGAATATTTTTAAATCTGGAGGGACAAAGACCAAGAAACAAGCAAGTTGGTGGTCATCAGTATTATGTTATAAGCATGAATCTCCATTGCAAACTCAAACATTCTAGAAATTACAGTTTTCCTCCCATTAAATTGCTGAGCTACCAACCTTCTGAGATCATGGGAAATCCATACCCTGTCTGCAATGCTTCTTTCTTTCCAGAAATATTCATGTACCTCAGAGTCACACAGATCAACACTCCCCGGCCATCCTGTACACACCATTTAACCACTAAGCTGCTGGTTTCCTGGGCACTTTTTCTGGCCCCTGCCCCATCTGTCTCCCTTTGTGCCTAATGTGGAATGCAAGAAGCTTACTGAAGTGTCAAAGGCCCAGACACTGGGTGACAGCGCAAGACCCTGTCACCAAAAAAAAAAAAAGAAAAAAATGCATTTCAAAGCAAGCTTCAGATACCAGTAAGCTTCTTCTATTAACTTGTGCTGCTAACTTCTCTTTTTGTGAGTTAACTGAGGATGACTAGAAATCTGCCTTGAATATGAAAATGAGCAGATAACTTGCTGACAGATTTTTGAAGAGTAGCTGTGACTTCAGGATGGTTTCAGGAATAACTCAGGTATATGGCTGGGTGTAGTGGCTCCCAACTGTAATCCCAGCATTTTGGGAGACCAAGGTGGGAGGATCACTTGAGCCCAGAAGTTAGAGACCAGCTTGGGCAACATAGTGAGACCCCCACACCTGCAAAAAGTTTAAACAAAGGTGAGCTGGATGTGGTGGCATGGGCCCGTGGACCCAGCTACTCAGGAGGCTGAGGTGGGAGAACTGACTGAGCTTAGGAGGTCGAGCCTATAGCGAGCTATGATAGCACCACTGCACTCCAGCCTGGGCAAAAGAGTGAGACCCTTTCTCCAAAAAAAAAAAAAAAAAGAGTAACTCAGGTATGAAACAATTTCATATTTATTTATTTATTTATTTATTATTTGGCATGGGGGGGATGGAGTTTCGCTCTTGTCACCCAGGCTGGAGTACAATGGTGTAATCTCAGCTCACTGCAACCTCTGCCTCCTGGGTTCAAGCGATTCTCCTCCCAGAGCCTCCAGAGTAGCTGGGATTACGGGCACCTGCCACCACGCCCAGCTAATTTTTGTATTTTTAGTAGAGACAGGGTTTCATGATGTTGGCCAGGCTGGTCTCGAACTGCTGACCTCAGGTGATCCACCCATCTTGGCCTCCCAAAGTGCTGGGATTATAGCCATGAGCCACTGCACACAGCCCATTTCGTATTTAAAATGTGGTTGCAGTGGCAAAGAGTTGACTGCCTCACTTAGCTTTTCTTTTTTTATTTTATTTTTATTTTTTCAGACACGGTCTGATATGGTTTGGCTGCTCCCCCACCCAAAACCTCATCTTAATTTGTAATCCCTATAATCCCCATAATCCCCGTGTGTCAAGGGCAGGACCAAGTGGAGGTAATTGGATCATGGGGGTGGTTCCCCCATGCTGTTCTCATGATAGTGAGTCTCACGAGATCTGATGGTGGTTTAAGCGTCTGACATTTCCCATGCTTGCACTCACTCTGTCCGTCCTGCTGTCCTGTGAAGAAGGTGCCTGCTTCTCCTTTGCCTCCTGCCATGACTGTAAGTTTCCTGGGGCCTCCCCAGCAATGCAGAACTGTGTCAATTAAACCTCTTTCCTTTATAAGTAACTCAGTCTCAGGTATTTCTTCATACCAGCATGAGAACAGAGTAACACAGGGTCTCAGTCTGTCACCCAGACTCTGTAGTACAGTGGCACAGTCATGGCTCACTGCAGCCTCAACCTTCTGGGATCAGGTGATTCTCGCACCTCAGCCTCCCAAGTAGCTGGGACTACAGGTTTGTACCACCACACCTAGCTAATTTTTTTTTTTTTTAATAGAGACAAGGTCTTGCCATGTTGCCCAGGCTGGGCTCAAGCAATTCACTTGCCTCGGCCTCCCAAAGTGCTGGGATTACTGGCATGAGCCACCACGCCTGGCCCTCATTTAACTTTTAAACTTGATAAATTGTATGTTGTATGTCAAGGCAAAACGAAAGACAGAAAGAGGCGGGCAGAGGCAACCATCAGGAGGGTAGAACACCCTCCCCTTATCACACATATTAACATTTCTTGCACAATTACCCAGTGAATATTCTCGTTTTGGACTTTTTCCACACCCTAAATTTAGTGAGCTAGAATTATCTTTATTTATTTCGTGTTTTTTTTTTTCCTAAGTCACTGTGTTTTAGGATAGAATTATCTTTGAAGCACCACTTTAAGCAACCTTTTTGAAAGGAAGAATGCTGACAAAGAGATCTGTGTTTCCTTGTGGTTAGAATGCAATATCCTTAACTTCATCATTCTGCCAAGAGTCTCTATATGCTGACAATAGAGCAAAGACAGTAATCCAACACATTCATTACAGGTTTGTAAGATTTAAAAATTTATACATTCAGATTGGAAAACATGAAAAACAGACTTGCTGCCAGACCATTAATTCCAGGCATCTCTGCATTCTGTGTTCTGGAAGCTGTGCACATTGAATTGAATAATGGCCTGAAACATGCCAGGGGTTTTCATTATCTAAAGAAGTCCATGTCGAGCCTTTTTATGACTAAAACACTTTCTAAAATGATACTTAAGGAGTTTTTTTACCTAATTTACAGACTTTAAAACACTAAGATATGTACATAAAATGTTTTTCTTTAAGTGAGATGTGCCTACAGAATAAAACAATTAGAATTAATTTCTTTGGTTTTCTTCTTATTATTTTTTAGTAGAGATGGGGGCCTCAATTTTTTGCCCAGGCTGGTGTCAAACTCCTAACCTCAAGTGATGCTCCTGCCTAGGACTCCCAGATTGCTGGGATTACAGGCATAAGCCTTTGCTCCTGGCCTAGAAGTAATTTATTTAAAGTCTTGTTTACAAAGAGAAATGCATGAAGCACGTACAGAGGAAGAAAGAGCACTTCCAAGTGAAAGGTTTTTGTTCCTAGTATTTGAGAAACAAAAGGTTCACTGGCAAGAGTCAGTGATGAAATGTGGCTGTGTTTTGGGAAAACATGGGATATTTCCCTTCCATGCCTCATTATGAGATTAATTTGTAGTGTGGAATAAACAAAGCTAGCCCTGGAATTCAAAGAATGGGTTTTAAACCCAGCTCTGCCTCTAATTAGCTGGGAGACCTCAGCCTGTTCCTTTATCTCTCTAAGCCTCATTTTTCTCCTCTATAAAATGGAGATATAGTAACTGCCTCAGAGTGTGATTAAGAAGAGTACATAAAAAAAAAAAAAAATATATGAAAGATTCAAAGTCATGCTAATTATAAGCTATTTTTGTTTCTAAAGTCACAGGGGGCAGGACGCAGTGGTTCACACCTGTAATCCCAACACCTTGGGAGGCTGAGGCAGGTAGATCACGAGGTCAGGAGATCAAGACCATCCTGGCCAGCATGGTGAAACCCCGTCTCTACTGAAAATACAAAAACTAGCCAGGTGTGGTGGCGAGTGCCTATAGTCCCAGCTACTCAGGAGGCTGAGGCAGGAGAATGATCTGAATCCGGGCGGCAGAGGTTGCAGTGAGCCAAGATTGCACCACTGCACTCCAGCCTGGGTGACAAAGTGAGACTCCATCTCAAAAAAAATGAATCAATAAAATAAAATAAAGTCATAGAAAGCCATGCAACTAAACAAGGGGACTAAGTGAAAAGTCTGTAAGAAATAAGGAAGTTGGTGTGTATTCCTCACCTGCCATTATCCCAACTAATACAGCTGTCCCTTATTGAGCCTGTACTAATGCACAAGCACTGCATTCCGGGTTTGCTCTCTCTCACTGGGCAGAGCTGATGCCCACTGAATATACAATTTGTAGAGAAGTCTGATGTGGATGATTGTACTTAGAGTCAAACTTCTCAAATTTATTAAAAGGCCAACACATATTGAGTGCCTACTACATGCCAATCATTATGCCAATGAGCAAGACCAAAATGGCTCCTACTCCCAAGATGTTTACAGTCTAATGGGGGAGATGAAGCCTGAACAAGCATACTCATATTACAAGGACCAACCATTGTGAGGTATCCAGTGACTACCTTCGTAAAACCAGAGGAGAGGGATGGACAAGGAAGGTCTTCCGAGCAAGAGATGTTTAAGCTCAGATCACAAGAATGACAAGAGGTAGGAAAAGGCCAGACAGAAGAGTGTATGTAAGAAATTGAGGGCCAGGGCTGGTGGCTCATGACTGTAATCCCAGCACTTTGGGAGGCCCAGTGGTCGGATCACCTGAGGTCAGGACTTCAAGACCAGCCTGGCCAACATGGCAAAACCCCGTCTCTACTAAAAATACAAAAAAATTAGCCGGGCATGGTGGTGGGCCCCTGTAGTCCCAGCAACTCAGGAGGCTGAGGCAGGAGAATCGCTTGAACCTGGGAGGCGGAGGTTGCAGTCAGCTGAGATGGCACCACTGCACACCATTCTGGGTAACAAGAGCGAAACTTCCTCTCACAAAAAAAGAAAAGAAAAGAAATTGTGACAAAATAGAGCTTGAGCTGTTGGCAAACACATCCCATGTAATTAAGCTTAGTGAGATATGGGGAAGGGAGGTACAAAGTGAGGTCAAAGAGACACAGGAGCAGATCAGGGAGGGCCTAGTAGCCATGTTAGGGAATTCTAACTTATAATGGGACTGAAGCAGAAAAGTGACATTATCTGGGTTAAGTTTTCATTGGAAATGGAATTGTGTACAAGAATGGAAAAGAGGCCGGGCACGGTGGCTCATGCCTTTGATCCTAGCACTTTGGAAGGCCGAGGCAGAAGGATTACTTGAGGTCAGAAGTTCAAGACCAGCCTGGGCAACATGGCGAAACCCCATCTCTATTAAAAAAAAAATATATATATATATATATATATATATATGTATATAAAATAATACAAAAAATTAGCCAGGCATTGGGCTGTGTGCCTATAGTCCTAGCTACCCAGGAGGCTAAGGTAGGAGGATCACGTGAGCCCGGGAGGTCAAGGCTGCAATGAGCCATGATTGCGCCACTGCCCTCTAGCTTGGACAACAGAGTTGTTATCATTGGAAGGTATTTGAGTCACATGGCACCAAAATATGTTAGACAAGGCTAATTTGTAGGGGTCTGCAGCAACCTCAAATCTTGCTTCCTCAGAAGAAGGAATTCAACCGAGGGACCTAAGGCAGAAGGAGAAACCAAGGCAAGTTTTAGAGCAGGAGTGAATGTTTATTGAAAAGCTTTAGAACAGGAATAAAAGGAAGTAAAGAACATATACTTGGACGAGGAGCAAGTGTGTGACTTGAAAAACAAGTGTGAAGTTTGACCTTTTGACTTGGGGTTTTATACGATATGCTGGCATGCTTCTGGGGTCTTGTTACTTCTTCCCTGATTCTTCCCTTGGGGTGGGCTGTCTCCAGGCACATTCCTGAGCCCACTTGCCCAACCCCTGAGGTCTTCTCGAGAAGCCAATGATCACATTTCAGGTGTTTTCTATTTGTTAGGATCTGGCCTTTCCTTGGCACCAGCTGTGACCAATTATTATTTTAGAAAGACATTTAACTACCTGACCATCACCTGATGGTTGCCTGACATTCCTGATTATTTGTGTGTGCTGGGCGGAGCCCTCTCCTGCCCTGCTCATGCCTGACCAGCTAACTACTGTAACAAAGTGAGACTTTGTTTCAGAAAAAAAAACAACAAAAAAGAATGAACCCAGCAGGGCGGCAGGCACGGTATCTCATGCTTGTACTCCCAGCACTTTGGAAGGTCCGGGTAGGCCGATCACCTCAGGTCGGGAGTTCGAAACCAGCCTGGCCAACACGGTGAAACCCCATGTCTACTAAAAATAAAAAAAATTAGCCAGGTGTGTGGTGCGCACCTGTAATCCCAGCTACTCGGGAGGCTGAGGCACGAGAAGTGCTTAAACCCAGGAGGCGGAGGTTGCAGTGAGTCGAGAGTGTACCACTTCACTCCACTGAATGTGGCAATGAGGAGGCTATTGGGGGCCTGAGAAAAAGCAGTTTTGCTGGATTCGTGGGGTGAAGGAAAAATTGAGTGTGTTGAAAAATGAATGAGCTGGATACACTGGCTCATGCCTATAATCCCAGCACTTTAGGAGACTGAGGAAGGAGGATCACTTGAGACCAGGAATTCAAGATCAGCCTGGGCAACACAGCAAGACCCCATCTCTACAAAGAAAAATAATAATAAATGAGAAGAGACAAGCCATTCCTAGAAGATTGAAAAGAAACAAAAATGCATATAAACGTATATCAAGTTCCTCACATAGCCATTGTATAAGTCAGAATTTTCCAGATAGGTAGATAAGAGGGGATTTATTAGGGGAACTGGTTCACATGACTATGGATGCTGAGAAGCCCCACGATATACTATCTGCAAGCTGGAGAACCAGGGAAGCCAGTGGCCTAATTCAGTCTGAGTCCGAAGGCCTGAGAACCTGTGGGCCCCTGGTGTAAGTCCCAGAGTCTGAAGGCCTGAGAACCTAGAGTTCATATGTCCAAAGGCAGAAGAAAATGGGTGTCCCAGCTCCAGAAGACACAGTGAATTAGACTTTCCTCTGTCTTGTTAGTCTATCCAAGCCCTCAACAAATCAGATGATGCCTGCTCACATCAGGCAGCTCTTCCTTACTCAATCACTGAGTCAAATGCCAATCTCTTCCAGAAACACCCTCACAGACATAACCAGAAATAATGCTTTACCAGCTATCTGGGTATTCCTTGACCCAGTTGAGTCGAAACCTAAAATGAATATCACAGCCATACAGAAAGAAAGCCTATTTCAAGTGACTTGAAACATAGCATTTGATTGAAATTATTATTTAAGACAGAGTCTCGCTCTGTCACTCAGACTGGAGTGCAGTGGCCCAGTCATGGCTCAAGCAGCCTCAACCTCCTGGGCTCAAGTGATCCTCCTGCCTCAACCTCCCAAGTAGTTGGGACTATACGTATGTGCCATCTCACCTGGCTAATTTTACTTTTTGTAGAGATGGTAGGGGTGGTCTAGCTATGTTGCTCAGGCTGGTCTCAAACACCTGGCCTCAAGCAATCTTCCTGCCTTCACCTTTCAAAGTGCCGGGATTACAGGAGTGCGCCACCATGCCCAGGTGATTGCAATTATTTACTCGGTATACCCTAAAGACAAAAACAAATAGCAAAGAAGTCTTAAATTATATTCAATAATCTTACGGGGTTTTTTTCTTTCTTTCTTTTTTTGAGATGGAGTCTCTTTCTGTCACCTAGGCTGGAGTGCAGTGGTGCGATCTTGGCTCACTGCAACCTCTGCCTCCTGGGTTCAACTGATTCTCCTGCCTCAGCCTCCCAAGTAGCTGGGACTACAGGCATATGCCATCATATCTGGCTAATTTTTGTATTTTTAGTAAGGTGGGGTTTCACCAATGTTTGCCAGGCTGGTCTGTAACTCCTGACCTCAGGTAATCTGCCCACCTCAGCCTCCCAAAATGGTGGGATTACAGACGTGAGCCATCAGGCCCAGGTAATCTTATGTTTAGTAATAACAACATTGCTATTTTAATACTTTTATGTGTATATTTTAGAATAAAGCAAGTAAGTAATTACATTAATGTTACTATGAATCAAGATTTTTTGGCCGGGGGAGGTGGCTCATGCCTGTAATCCCAGCACTTTGGGAGGCCAAGGTGGGCGGATCACAAAGTCAAGAGATGGAGATCGGCGGGAGGCGGTGGCTCACGCCTGTAATCCCAGCACTTCGGGAGGCTGAGGTGGGTGGATCACGAGGTCAGGAGATCGAGACCATCCTGGCGAACACGGTGAAACCCTGTCTCTACTAAAAATACAAAAAAATTAGCCGGGCGTGGTGGCGGGCGCCTGTAGTCCCAGCTACTTGGGAGGCTGAGGCAGGAGAATGGCGTGAACCCAGGAGGCGGAGCTTGCAGTGAGCCGAGATCGCACCACTGCACTCCAGCCTGGGCGACAGAGCGAGACTCCGTCTCAAAAAAAAAAAAAAAAAAAAAACAGAGAGAGATCGAGATCATCCTGGCCAACGTGGTGAAACCCCGTCTCTACTAAAATTACAAAAAAAAAAATTAGCTGGGTGTGGTGGCGGGTGCCTGTAATCCCAGCCAGGTGGGAGGCTGAGGCAGGAGAATAGCTTGAACCTGGGAGGCAGAGGTTTCAGTGAGCCGAGATCGTGCCATTGCCCTCCAGCCTGGGCAGTAAAAGAGAGGAGAGATACAAGTCCTATTTTAAAGAAGTATAAGCCTGAAATCTTAAATCTGAATTGGATATATTAATACAGATTTATGATTTTTTTCTGCTTTTAAAGATTATATATTTCCTAGATGTGTCATCCACTGAGACCTAGAAAACTAAAATCAATACGAATTCAAGAGCAATGGCATCTCACTCTTCAAATTGTAGCCCTTAAATAACCTTTCTTCTTAGAAGGAATTGGGGCTCCTTGGAGACATGGTTGCTTCAATCTTGCCATTCTAGAAAGAAAGGAAGCAATCCGCGACTACTGGGTCATGTTAACAGGGCACAGCAGTCAAAATGAAAAGACCCCCATTGGCAAAAGATGGGACGATTTGAGTACAACAAGAATAATTACAATGGAATACAACTCATTACATGTATAAAATTCCTTAAGATCATATAAAACTAGTAAGAACAGGCTGGGTGTAATGGCTCATACCTCCCAAATCTCAGCACTTTGGGAGGCTGAAGTGGGAGGATTGCTTGAGTGCAGGAGTTAGTTGACCAGTCTGGGCAACATATTAAGACCCTGTCTGCACAAAAATAAAAATAAATAAAATAAAATCAAAACTAACAAGAACAACAACCAAATATCAGGTATTCATTGACAGTCGCTAAGGCACTAAATTCATTATTCTAAAAACTGATTAATGAAAGGAAAATATCAAGCATTTATCCTGCTTTTCCTGTGCAAGTTGTATTCAGGGTGATCAGATAAGTGGTTGCTGGGGGAAAGTTCTATTTAAAGCAGAGTTCCAGGTAAAGATGCAAAAGGAAATAACAGAATGAGGAAATTGCCATTTGGTAACTCTAATGAAGTAATAAAATTAAGCAGTGATTATTCATGGCTCCTGTAGCCACCAGGGGAAAGATTGATGGAGACTTTTGTAACAGATCAATCTGTCTTATCATTAGTAAAAGTGGGACAATCAGACATCACATGCCTCCTGCGATACAGTAAGAAGTATACAGCCCCACCCCAAAGGCTGATCCTAAATTTCATTTTATCTCTAGATCCAACCACCCCTTTCCAGGAAATGGGTTAGATAGAGGAACAAATTAACAATAATATCAAGAGCGCCTGTAATCCCAGCTCTTTGGGAGGCCAAGGCAGGCGGATCACTTCTGGCCAGGCTAGCCAACATTGTGAAATTCTGTCTCTACTGAAAATACAAAAAAGTAGTCAGGAGTGGTGGCGCAAGCCTGTAGTCCCAGCTACTCGGGAGGCTGAAGTGTGAGAATTGTTTGAACCTGGGAGGTGAAGATTGCAGTAAGCTGGTATCGTGCCTTGGCGACAGAGCGAAACTCCACCTCAAAAAATAAATAAATGGCCGAGTGCGGTGGCTCACGCCTGTAATCCCAGCTTTGGGAGGCCAAGGCGGGAGAATCACCTGAGGTCAGGAATATGGTGAATATGGTGAAACCCCATCTCTACTAAAAGTACAAAAAATAGCCGGGCATGGTGGTGTTTGCCTGTCATCCCAGCTACTCGGGAGGCTGAGGCAGGAGAATCGCTTGAACTCAGGAGATGGAGGTTGCAGTGAGCCAAGATTGTGCCATTGCATTACAGCCTGGGCAACAAAACCGAAACTCTGTCTCAAAAAAAGTTTATAAATAAATAAATAAATAAGTAATAACATCAAGAGGAAGCAATCTGCTAATCTAGAGTTTCAGACATTTTACAGGACACATGGCTTTATTTCTTCAACAAATAAATGGCATTTCTTAAAACAGAGGGGGACTTTATAAAGTTTTTAAAACTTAAGAAACATTCCAGGGTCAGGTGCAGTAGCTCATGTCTGTAATCCCAGCACTTTGGGAGGCCGAGGCAGGAGGATCCCTTGAGCCTGGGAGTTCAAGACCAGCCTGGGTAATGTACTGAGACCCCATCTCTGTTTTTAAAACAATTTTAAAAAGAAATATTCCAGGATAACTCTAATTTCCAAAAAATAAAAAAACTAAAACTTAAGAAACATGCTCAAGTAATAAAAATTTTTAAAGTTGAGTGGATAATTGGGGACAACAGGTGTAGATTTGTTGTCTTTGTTTTTTAGAGGGTCTTACTCTGTCACCCAGGCTGGAGTGCAGTGGCATGATCATGACTCACTGCAGCCTTTAATTCTTGGTGTCAAGTGATCCTCCCACCCTAGCCTACCAATTAGCTGGGACTGCAGGTGTGCAGCACCATGCACAGCGAATATTTTTTACTTTGTAGAGATGGGGGTCTCCTTAATTACCAGATTGGTCTTGAACTCCTGGGCTCAAACAATCCTTCTCCTTTGGCCTCCTGGAGCACTGCGATCATAGGCATGAGCCACTGAGCCCAGCCTGTTTTTGTTTTAAGACATTTTGCTGAGCAGAGAAATAGCAATTGCTGGAGAGAAATATGGCACATAGAACATTTCAACAATGAAATTGAACATTTTGGAGCACTAAAGTAAAAAAGAGTGTGGTCTTATCATTTGGGTAAGATGTTCTTAGATAATGTACTACCTACCCTAAATACTTGTAAAAATATTATTTTTCTTTTCTTTTTTTTTTTTTTTTTTTTTGAGACGGAGTCTCATTCTATTGCTCAGGATGGAGTGTAATGGCACAATCTCAGCTCACTGTAAACTTCGCCTCCCAGGTTCAAGCGATTCTCCTGCTTCAGCCTCCTGAGTAGCTGGGATTACAGGCACGTACCACCATGCTTGGCTAATTTTTGTATTTTTAGTAGAGATGGGGTTTCACCAATGTTGGCCTCGAACTCCTGACCTCATGATCTGCCCGCCTCGGCCTCCCAAAGTGCTGGGATTACAAGCGTGAGCCACCACGCCCAGCTAAATACTTGTAAAAATACTAAACTGAAAGAATATAGTGGTTGCCTCATTCTTGGCAGGCATTCAAGCATGACAAATATTGTAATATTTTTCAATTTGGCCTATAATCAGAAAAGTAGCTCTGCTACAATCAGTAATTATCTTACAGTGTGTTTCTTTGTTTTTTTATTTTTTGAGACTGAGTCTCGCTCTGTCGCCCTGGCTGAAGTTCAATGGCACAATCTCGGCTCACTGCAACCTCCACCTCCAGGGTTCAAGTGAATCTCTTGCCTCAGCCTCCTAAGTAGCTGGGATTACAGGTGTGTGTCACCAAACCTGGCTAATTTTTATATTTTTAATAGAGACAGGGTTTCACCATGTTGGTCAGGCTGGTCTCAAACTCCTGACTTCGTGATTGGTCCCCCTTGGCCTCTCAAAGTGCTGGGATTACAGGTGTGAGGCACTGCGGCCAGCCCTTATAGTGTGTTTCAAACTCCTATTATTAACCATGTTTAGACCACATGAACCTTGAAAGCTGTGGTTGGTATATTTGTCACGCTTCAATTCCATTAGTCTGTTACTCTTAGAATGAAGGGGAGTAAATACTTCCTTTTTTACTTTCTCTCACTTTTGTTTATCCTTATGAAGAAATCTTCATCTAAAACTGTTGATCGTATGGTCTTTGGAAAGCTAAGAGGTATTGCTTACCATTTAGTCATCAATTCCCAGGAATTTATTTCAGCCTTCCATTTCTGTTGGCCAGGCTGGTCTCGAACTCCTGACCTCAAGTGATCCACCCACCTCGGCCTCCCAAAATGCTGGAATTACAGGTGTGAACCACCACACCTGGCTCACAAATCTTACATTCACCATTTAACAATACCTTATGGAAACCTCTCCTTGACATCTGGCTTAGCTCCATGTCATTCTTAAAAAAACAAACAACAACAAAGAAAAACGGCTGGAGAATTCCCCAGTGTGGATGTGCCATTGATGAGCAAGCTTTCACTGTTTGACGTTTATGCATTATGAATAGGGATGTGATAAAACTACTTCTTTATCTTTATGGTCTTGAATCCATATCCTTACATATGGTTATTTGCATTTGCTAGTTACAGGAGAGTTGCCATTGAATTTATTCTTTTTAAGAGATGTTGCTTCCCAAAACCTTGAGAAAGAAAGTCAAGACAAGGAAGGCAAACTTGAACAGAAATGCCTACTCCATGAATTTTTTTTTTTTTTTTTGAGACAGAGCCTCACTCTATCGCCCAGGCTGGAGTATAGTCGTGTGATCTCGGCTCACAGCAACCTTCGCCTCCCAGGTTCAAGCAATTCTCCTGCCTCAGCCTCCCAAGTAGCTGGGACTACAGGCACCCGCCATCATGCCCGGCTAATTTTTGTATTTTTAGTAGAGACAGGGTTTCACCATGTTGGCCAAGGTGGTCTCAAACTCCTGACCTCAAGCAATCCTCCTGTCTCGGTCTCCCAAAGTGCTGGGATTATAGGTTGTGAGCCACCCCACCCAGCCCCTACTCCGTGAGTTTAAATTGTGAGGATTGAATGAGGACATAGGTACAGTGTAAAGACCAACCTGGCTGATAATATTTTTTGTTCTCCTAAAGACTGTGGGCTCCTTTAGGCCACCAGCTGGGCCTCTGATGAGTGCCATTTATGTGGTACACAGTGAGAGTGACGTTCCAGGATTGTGTAACTGAAAGGTGACTGACTCCAAAGCCGTGAAAAGCACAGGCTTTGGAGTCAACAGACCGAAGTGTAAGTTGCAGCTCTACCACTTTCTGCTGTGAGATCTTGGGCAAGTTACTCAACTTCTCAGAACTTCAGTTTCCTCCTCTGCAAGATGGAGATAATGATACCAGTCTGAGAGGGTTGCCTTGAGGAGGAAGTGCATGTGAGGCCCTCAGCAGAGCGCCTGGTGCTTGTTAAATGTGATGGGTTCTTTATCAGATGTCTTCCTTACAGTTCTTTCCAGCTATGCATCATTGTTTCCCCTCATCAGATGAAAACCTGTTGAATGCAGGAACTGTCTCTAATTCATCTTTGCATCTTTACATATCCAGTCCTTAACATGGTTTTTCCTCCTACCAACTACCTCCACGTCTTTTGCTCTGTTAAATAGCATTGATTGAAATAAGAGCAATAACAACAATATTTTTGTTTTTGTTTTGTTTTGCGACAGCAACCTGCTCTGTCACCCAGGCTGGAGTACAGTGGTGTGATTACAGCTCATTGCAGCCTTGACCTCCTGGGCTCAAATGATCCTCCCGCCATAGCCTCCCAAGTAGCTGGAACCACAGGCATGTGCCACTAATGCCCGGCTAATTTTTTTATTCTTAGTAGGGATGAGGTCTCACTATGTTGCCCAGGCTGGTCTCAAACTCCTGAGCTCAAGTGATCCTCCCACCTCAGCTTCCTAAAGTGCTGGGCTTACAGGCATGAGCCACTGTGCCTAGCTAATAACAGCTATTTTTATTATGGGCAATTTCAGAGTTACACTAAATAAGCGAGATTAACAGAGGACATCTGTGATCCATCACCCAGCTTCTACAATTGTCAAGATGTTGATAATCTTTTTCATCTAGCTTTTGACCACTCCTTCACCACCATCCCCTGTCATGGAGAATTTTATTTTTCAAGTTTTTAAACTTTTTATTTGCCTATTTTAAAAACTGAGCCAGGTGCGGTGGCTCACGCCTATAATCCCAGCACCTTGAGAGGCCGAGGCAGGAGGATCACCTGAGGTCAGGGGTTCAAGACTAGCCTGGCCAACATGGTGAAACCCCATCTCTACAAAAAAATACAAAAAAAATTAGCTAGGCATGGTGGCAGGTGCCTGTAATCCCAGCTACTCAGGAGGCCGAGGCAGGAGAATCGCTTGAACCTGGGAGGTGGGGTTGCAGTGAGCTGAGATCGCACCATTGCACTCCAGCCTGGGCAACAAGAGCAAAATTCCATCTCAAAACAAACAAACAAACAAACAAAATGCATTCCCATAATTAAAATTATTTGAACAATAACCAAAAAAAAAAAAAAAAAAAGCACTCTGATTAAACTGCATTTTACAACCCGCAGGACGCCTTGGGCCAGCTTGGTTTTATTCTAGATTTCACTGTCATCCTACCACACTTCTTCCTTCACCAACATGCAAGTTCTTTTCTTTCCCGCCAGCTAGACAGGCAGGTAAGAGAGGCAGGCACAGCCATCAGCAGCAGCAGTTATTTGATGTGAAAGGGGCAGCACAATCATTTAAACTTGATTTAACCTCTTTGCATCCTTCAAAGTTAAACAGCTAAAAGAAGCAAAATAGAAAGCAATGTTTTGTGGAATGAACAGTGCATATTGGTGCTGCACGCCTCATTACGAAGCCTGCTTACTTCTCCTGTTCGATCCGTTCCTTGGAAGGCAGTGGATTTTTCTCTTGCATTTCTGTCTTCTTCAGTTTCGGCTTATTTAATTTCTCGATCTCATCCACATTGGACTTGCCAGATATGGTCACAGAGGAAGCTGAGCCATGCCCACGAGCGATTGGAATCTGGTCTGCTCGGTGTCTACTGCCCAGTGTTGGGAATTTTAAAGCAAATCCCAGACATTGCATCATTTTAACAATTAATACTTGTGTGTGTTTCTAATAATACTTCACAAAGTGTGGCCTGGATTCCTGGGACTTACCAAGACCCTGTCAGGCAGTCTGCTAGGTCAAAACTATTTTTATAACAATATTAATATATTGTTTATCTTTTTGTTCTCATTATCTCGTGTACAGTAGAATTTTCCAACATAGATTGAATGCAGCCACAAATCTGAAAATCCAGCTGTCTCCTATTAAACCAGATATGAAAGAGTTGCAAATTTTTACAAATCTGTTGACAAAAGTGCAAAACAATGTCACTTGTCATGATGCTGTTTAAAAAATATACTTATTTTCATAAAAGTAAGTCCTTAACATGTAATATCTTTATTATTACTATGTTTTTTAAATTTATTTATTTATTTTCTTGAGGTGGAATCTCGCTGTGTTGCCCAGGCTAGAGTGCAATAGCACAATCTCGGCTCACTGCAACCTTTGCATCCTAGGTTCAAGCAACTCTTTTGTCTCAGCCTCCCAAGTAGCTGGGACTATAGGTGCTTGCCACCACACCCAGCTAATTTTTAGTAGAGATGAGGTTTCACTATCTTGGCCACGCTGGTCTTAAACTCCTGACCTCAGGTGATCCACCCGCCTCGGCCTCTCCAAGTGCTGGGATTACAGGCATGAGCCAATGCACCTGGGCCGTTTTTAAAAATCAAATGAGTATTTAAAAAATTTTTCAGTTTTAATTTCTAGGGTAGAAAATAATCCATTTATCTGAATATTTATCCATCACACATAAAGAAAAGCTCTTTGGGGTCCTTAATACTTCTAAAATATTTTTGAGATTTAATTCATAAACCACTAGATTCATAATTTTATTTATTTTTAATTATTTTACAGTTGGGGTCTCACTTTGTCTCCCAGGCTGGAGTGCAATGGTGCAATCGTGGCTCACTGCAGCCTCAAACTTCTGGGTTCAAGCAATCCTCCTGCCTCAGCCTCCTGAGTTGCTGGGATTATAGGTACGTACTACCATGACCAGCAGCTTTACTATTTTATTTTATTTTATTTTATTTATTTATTTTTTGAGACGGAGTCTTGCTCTGTCGCCCAGGCAGGAGTGCAGTAGCTGGATCTCAGCTCACTGCAAGCTCCGCCTCCCGGGTCTACGCCATTCTCCTGCCTCAGCCTCCCGAATAGCTGGGACTACAGGCACCTGCCACCTCGCCTGGCTAGTTTTTTTTTTTTTTATTTTTTAGTAGAGACAGGGTTTCACAATGTTAGCCAGGATAGTCTCGATCTTTTGACCTCGTGATCCACTCGTCTTGGCCTCCCAAAGTGCTGGGATTACAGGCTTGAGCCACCGCGCCCGGCCAGCTTTACTATTTTAAAATGTATACCTCAGGAACAAAAAGCAAGAAAAATAAAATAAATAAATAAAATGTACATCTCATGGTCAGGCACGCTGGCTAACACCTATAATCCCAGCACTTTGGGAGGCCAAGGTGGGCAGATCACTTGAGACCATGAGTTTGAAACCAGCCTGGCCAATATGGCAAAACCTTGTCTCTACTAAAAAATACAAAAAGTAGCCGGGTGTGGTGGCACATGCCTTTAATCCCAGCTGCTCTGGAGGTTGAAGTAGGAGAACTGCTTGAACTGGGGAGGCAGAGGTTGCAGTGAGCCAAGATCGCACCACTGCACTCCAGCCTGGGTGACAGAGTGAGGCTCTGTCTCCAAAAAACAAAAAAATAAAGTGTACACTTCAATAGGTTTTGGTA
Organism: Piliocolobus tephrosceles; assembly: GCF_002776525.5. Taxonomy (NCBI): domain Eukaryota; kingdom Metazoa; phylum Chordata; class Mammalia; order Primates; family Cercopithecidae; genus Piliocolobus; species Piliocolobus tephrosceles. Next base: position 31,797,306 of record NC_045440.1, on the reverse strand, counting down.
TATTTGCAAGGTTGGGCAGCCACTGCCACTAGCTAATTCCAAAACCTTTTTATCACCCTAAAAGAAAACCCTATACCCATTTTAGTCACTTTTTTTTTAGACACAGTCTCACTCTGTTACCCAGGCTGGAATGCTGTGGCATTATCTTGGCTCACTGCAACCTCTGCCTCCCGGGTTCAAGTGATTCTCCTGCCTCAGCCTCCCGAGTAGGTGGGACTACAGGCGCCCGCCACCATGCCCAGCTAATTTTTGTATTTTTAGTAGAGACGGGGTTTTACCATATTGGCCAGCCTGGTCTCAAACTCCTGAACTTGTGATCTGCCCACCTCGGCCACCCAAAGTGCTGGGATTACAGGCATGAGCCACCACGCCGGGCCTATTAGTCACTTCTAAATGTCCCCTCCCATTATCTCCTGGCAACCACTAATGTACTTTCTGACTCTACAGATTTGCCTATTCTGGGCATTTCAGATAAATGGAATCATACAATATGTAGCCTTTTGTTTCTGGCTTCTTTCACTTAGCATAATGTCTTTAAGGTTCATCCGTGTTGTAATATGTATCAGAACTTCATTCCTTTTTATAGCTAAATAATATTCCATTGTATGTATATACCACATTTTATTTACCCAGTCATCAGTTGACTTTTGGGTTGTTTCCACTGGATATTACAAATAATGCAGCTATGAACATTTGTAGCCAAGTTTTTGTATGAATACGTTTTTAGTTCTCTTGGCAATATATCTAGGAATAGAATTGCTGGGTCCTATGGCTAACTCTATGTTTAACTTTCTAAGAAACTGTCACACTGTTTTCCATAGCAGCTGCACCATTTTACATTTTAATCAGCAATGTATGAGCATTCCAATTTCTCTACATCCTTGCCAAAATTTATTTTCAGTGTTTTTCATTCTAGCCATCCTAATGAGTATGACTCAATAATTTTTAAGAGTGTAAAGGATCCTGAGACTAAAAGCTTTCAGAACTGCTTTTCTGACTAATAGCTTTCACAAAAACATAAATGTGCTAACATTATCAATCTAAAATACTCCACAAAATTGTGTAATACCAGGATAATCATGTTTGCCCGGGACAAATCCAGTTTACACCTTTGTACCAACAGAATTGTTAATAGCGCCTTCTTGAACTCTCAACATATTCTGCTTAGATGACAAATTATATGAACACCGTAATAATTAATCTATATTCATGTTTCTCTGATTGTCTTAAATATGTCTTTTTACAATTTGGGTGGGTTTATTTTTTACTTTTTTCTGGAGACAGGGTCTTACTTGTTGCCCAGGCTGGTCTAGAACTCCTGGGCTCAAGCATGAGACACTGCACCTGGCCTACAATTTATTTATTGAAAATAAGATCTGGGCTGGATGTAGTGGCTCGCTCCTATAATCCTAGCACTTTGGAAGGCTGAGGCGTGTGGATCACCTGAGATCAGGAGTTCGAGACCAGCCTGGCCAACATGGCAAAAACCCATCTCTACTAAAATTACAAAAATTAGCCAGGCACAGTGGCACACACCTGTAATCCCAGCTACTCGGGAGGCTGAGGCAGGAGAACTGCTTGAACCCAGGGGGTGGAGGTTGCAGTGAGCTGAGATCATGCCACTGCATTCCAGCCTGGGCAACAGAGCAAGACTCCGTTTCAAAAAAAAAAAAAAAAGAAAGACGCCAGGCGCGGTGACTCACACCCTCACACCTGTAATCCCAGCACTTTGGGAGGCCAAGGTGGGCAGATCACCTGAGGTCAGGATTTGGAGACCAGCCTGACCAACATGGAGAAACTCCATATCTACTAAAAATGCAAAATTAGCCAGGTGTGGTGGCGCATGCCTGTAATCCCAGCTACTTGGGAGGCTGAGGCAAGAGAATTGCTTGAACCCAGGAGGTAGAGGTTGCGGTGAGCTGAGATCACGCCATTGCACTCCAGCCTGGGTAACAAGAACGAAAGTCTATTTCAAAAAAAAAAAAAAAAGAAAGAAAGAAAGAAAATAAGATCTGGTGGGGCACAGTGGCTCACGCCTGTAATCTCAGCACTTTGGAAGGTCCAACTGGCAAGAAAGCTAGCCCTTGCCTCTAAAAAAAAAAACAAGAAGAGAAGAGGAAGAGAAAAGGAAAAGAAGAGGAAGGGAAGGGCAGGGAAGGGGAGAGAGAGGGAGGAAGGAAGGAAGGAAGGAAGGAAGGAAGGAAGGAAGGAAGGAAGGAAGGAAGGAAGGAAGGAAAAATATGCAACATTGTTGGTTGAGAATATCTTAAAACTTTCAATCTATATCAGTTCTCATCCTTGGCTTGACTGATTATATTATCTTGGTGTCTTAAAAAAATTATTTATTTATTTATCTTTCCTTGAATAAATCAATTAAATTTCTTGGTGTCTTTTGCTTCTTTACCCTCCGTGTTTCTTGTCATTTGGTAGTAGACCTAAAAATGTGATTAGATTTAGGGTCCATTTTTAGGCAAGAATATTTCGTAGGTGGTGTGTACTTCCTACCTTATTGCATTAAGAGGTGCCTGGTATCTGGCTGCCTTGCTTTTAGTGATGTTCAATAAATCAGTAGTTCAGTCATACAGTTCCCCATCAACCCTCACCTCGTAATTGTAATCACACTGGATGACAGTTGCCTTGACTCACTGTTTCATTAGGAGGTGTGAATAGTGACTTTATAATTCTACCATTTTGTTGCATGTATTATCCTTACAAATGATTTGGGTACCCTGAAACAGAAGAATAAATGCTTGATTTTTTTTCCTCTTATATAATAATTTTCAAAATAAACATTTGTTTTCTTAAGTGATCCAAAGGTGAATGATTAGTGATTTTTTTTAGTATCATTATGAACTCATGGATTTGTATATATCTGTTTTAATTCATTACAGTCATGACTCCTTTACAAGACCAGTGCTGTAATCCCTGAGCTATAGGGCCTTGGGTGTGTTGTTTTTTTTTTCACATCACCTCAGCAGCAATTTTTTTTTTTTTGAGATGGAGTCTCGCTCTTGCCCAGGCTGGAGTGCAGTGGCGCAATCTCGGCTCACTGCAAGCACCGCTTCCCAGGTTCATGCCATTCTCCTGCCTCAGCCTCCCAAGTAGCTGGGACTACAGGCACCTGCCACCACACCCAGCTAATTTTTTGTATTTTTTAGTAGAGACGGGGTTTCACCATGTTAGCCAGGATGGTCTTGATTTCCTGACCTCGTGATCTGCCCGCCTCGACCTTCCAAAGTGCTGGGATTACAGGCGTGAGCCACTGTGCCTGGCCACCTCAGCAGCATTTGATAGCAACCTTGCTTTCAGGCATAACAAAACGCCACAGGCCCACCTCGTGCAATTCCTGCCCTAGTTCTGAAATCAAAATTAATCATTTCCTAAAGCCTCACTGGTTCCTTTCAGTGGGAAATGGCATTTAAACTCTGAATTTGGACATCCAGGGTGCTCACAGCCATTAGACTGTCATTCTTCTAGGCCTTTCAGTGAACACAACCAGGAGATACACACACACACACATGTACATATGTATATATGTATATATTTTGTAGAATGAGGAAAATTACTTATAAATTCATACCAACATTGCCAATTCTAATTTCAGATTACAGATTTTTTTACTCAAATATGTCACTCAATCGGATTACAGAATTTATAGCTAACTTCATTGATTTGATACTAGTATCTCTTTTATCTTTAACTGAAAATCTGGGTTTCTAACAATATTGAGTTACTTGTTATTTTATACACATATACAAGTTATACAAAATACATGTAATAACACCTAAACAGGCCAGGCATGGTGGGTCATGCCTGTAATCCCAGCACTTTGAGAGGCCGAGGCTGGTGGATTGCTTGAGGTCAGGAGTTCGAGACTAGCCTGGTTAACATGGTGAAACCTCATCTCTACTAAAAAATACAAAATTAGCCGGGCATGGTGGCACACACCTGTAATCCCAGCTACTTGGGAGGCTGAGGCAGAAGGATCGCTTGAGCCCAGGAGGCAGAGGTTGCAGTGAGCTGAGATCATGCCACTGCACTCCAGCTTGGGCAAAAGAGGGAGACTCCGTCTCAAAAAACAAACAAACCAAAAGAAACACACCTAAACAATAATATTAGTATTATTACAATACCATTATTAAATGCAGTTAATTTTTTTCTGTTTTTAGGCTTTGTCACACTAAGGATATAGAGTCAAGTTAACAAGTTTTACAGTCTGTAATTTCTATGTGGTTATGCCAGTGACTCCATGTACACTTTGACTGTTTCTTTTCTTTTAGGAAATGCTTTGTTATTTTCTTTTAAAACATAGTTATGTAGGCTCTTGAGCCGCTTACTTTGGCCCACTCCTGCCCTGTGGAGTGTACTTTCATTTTCAATAAATCTCTGCTTTTGTTGCTACAAAATATATATATATATATGTGGCTGGGCACGGTGGCTCAACACCTGTAATTCTAGCACTCTGGGAGGCTGAGGTGGGTGGATCGCGTAAGGTCATGAATTGCAGATCAGCCTGGCCAACATGGTAAAACCCCATCTCTACTAAAACTACAAAAATTAGCTGGGTGTGGTGGTGGGCGCCTGTAATCCCAGCTACTTGGGAGGCTGAGGCATGAGAATCACTTGAAACCCCGGGTGGCAAAGGCTGCAATGAGCTGAGATCGCACCACTGCACTCCAGCCTAGGCGACAGAGCGAGGTTCTCTCTCAAAAAAAAAAAAAAAAAAAAAGTAAAACATTTACATGAATCCAAAGTTGAAGCTATTAAACACAGTGTATACAGAGAAATCTAGCTTCCATTCCTATTTCCTTCACCCTGTTCTTTTCTTACATGTAACCATTTTTCTTAGTTTATAATTTACACTTTATTGCTTCTTTAACATGTAAGCAAATGCACACATCATTATTTCTATTTCTTTCTTACAAAAAAGGCAACATTTCAATACGTGTGAAAAGGGGGAAAAATAAAAATAAAGGCAACATATACATGGCCTCTGTCCTGCTTTTTTCACCTAACAATACATCCTAGATTTCCAAAGCAGTCCACAGAGATGGTTCTCTTTCCTCTGTACAGCGTCATAAAACTGCATTGTATGGATGTACGTAGCTTATTCAGCCAGCCCTCTGTGGATGGACGTGTGAGTTCAACATTTATTCCATGACCAAATTGTGCCAGGCACTGGGAATAAAGACGTGGTCTCTGGCTTCAGGAAACTCGGACGTGCAGATGGGGAGATCTCCACAATACAAGTGCTTTCTTTGTAAAAAGGAATAGCTTGGGTCCACTTAGCACAAGTGGCACATGGATCAGGGAAGAGACGCTTGCACACAGGAGGGATACAATAACTGTCTATTGATTGGCATCTTGCTTCCACTTGGGCCTACAAACAGGAGAGTCCCCTCGGGAGGAAATGGTTACCAGTGGTTGAAATTGCTTAGAAAATCATGAGTGCCGCCAATTGGTCAGAGAAGGGAAAGCTGAATGAAAGAGGCCGAGGGAGAGTCCTAACCACAAAATTACCCTGGAAAGAGGAAATGTAACAACACAGGAGCTGTGGTTTAACATGACCCAACACCTGTGTAGAACTTTCTGCTGACCAGATATTGTTCTAAGCAGTTTACATATAACTCCTTTCTTACAACACTCCTAAGTGGTACGAATTATTACTACCTGCATTTTTCCGATAAAGAAATTAAGGTGGCTGGGCAAGGTGGCTCATGCCTGTAATTGCAGCACTTTGGGAAGCTAACGCAGGTGGCTAACTTGAGGTCAGGGGTTCGAGACCAGCCTGGCCAACATGGTGAAACTCCGTGTCTAGTAAAAATACAAAATTAGCTGGGCGTGGTGGTGGGTGCCTGTAATCCCAGTTACTCGCAAGGCTTAGGCATGAGAATCGCTTGAACCTGGGAGGCTATAAGCCAAGATCGCAGTACTGCACTCCAGCCTGGGGGACCAAGCGAGACTTCCTCTGGAAGAGAGAGAGAGAGAGACAGAGACAGAGACAGAGACAGAGAGAGAGAGAGAGAAAATAAAAGAAAAAGAAAAAAGTTAAGGCACCAGCGAGATGGGTGGCTCACATCTGTAATCTCAGCGCTTTAGGAGGCCAAGGAGGGATTGCCTGAGGCCGGGAGCTCGAGATCAGCCTGGGTAATACAGTGAGATCCCATTTTTACAAAAAACAAACAAACAAACAAACAAAACAGAAAATATTAGCAGGGCGTGGTGGGACGCGCCTGTGGTCCCAGTTACTGGGAGGCTGAGGCGGGAGGATCGCTTGAACCCAGGAGTTTGAGGCTGCAGTGAAATATTATGACGCCACTGCACTCCTGCCAGGGCGACAGAGCAAGATTCTGTCTCTAAAAATTTTTTTTAATTAAATAAAAAATAAAAAGAAATTAAGGCACAGAGAGTTTACCAAACTTTTGCCCTAGGCCACACAGCAAAATGGAAAGAAGGGCAGGCGAGCAGACAGCAAGACACCGCAGATGGGACAATTGCAAGTAGTGCACCAAGAAGCTGGTGCCCTCCCCAAGGTGGGAGGAAAGTACTGTATGTCCCTCTGCCCCATGACCACCTCCTGGCGAGAACAAAGGACACCGGACACATCACCCCTCCCTCGCCCCTGCGCGCACACACGCCCCTCAGCCTCCCCCAGGTCAGAAGACCCCGAAAGGCTTTCTCTGGACTCCTGGGCCCCTGGATGCGCGGCTGACGCCTTAAAGGAGTCCCTCTCCGAGCAGTGGCCGACACATCTCTCTCGCGCCACCCCTCCCAGGGTCCGAAGCTCCCGCCTGTGCAGTGGCACAAATGAAGTTTGCCTCCTCGGGCTCCTGCGAAACCGTGGAAGCTATGAGAGTCACAAGTTCCTAAATGTGACCAGCCCCTCGGGAACTGAAGGCCAATCGGGCGCAATTCCACCCTCCAGGAAGGCGCAGGAAGAGGGAACAAGATATGCCGACGCGGCGTGGGGGACTTAACACACGGCGGTCGCACAGGCGCGACCCTTCTCGCGCCTTCTCAAAACCCAACCAAACACGGCTGGTTCCTACACCTGCCGGGGCCAGAGCCAGCAGCCTCCGGCTCCCCGGCCAGTTCCGGGCGCCGCCTGCGGCGCATGTCCAAGACTGCGCTCTGCTGTCCCTGCGCACTCGGCGCCGACATCGGCGGGGAGGGCCCAAGCCGGATTCTCCAACCCGACGACCCGCCTCCCTCGGGGCTGCCCCAAATGCCAGCTGGGGCCTTCTACCTTGACGCTAGAATTTGAATTTTCAAACGCTTGTGCATACAGGCTTTAGAACGCTAGCTCCAGAAACCAGCTCAAGTATTGCATTGAACAGAAAACCAAATACCGCATGTTCTCACTCCTAAAGTGGGAGCTAAACATTGGGAACACGTGGGCATAAAAGTGGCAACAACACTGAGGTCTACTAGAGGGGGTATTGAAAACGGGCCAAGCTGCACTCCAAATCCCAGCATCACACAATATATCCAGGTAACAAACCTGCGCAGGTATCCCCCAAACCTAAAAAATTGTAAGCCATTAAAACACACTGCACAGGCCAGGCGCGGTGGCTCACGCCTGTAATCCCAGCACTTTGGGAGGCTGAGGCGGGCGGATCACGGGTCGAGAGATCGAGACCATCCTGGCCAACATGGGGGAAACCCCCCTCTCTACTAAAAATACAAAAATTAGCTGGGCATGGTGGCGCGCACCTATGGTCCCAGCTACTCGGGAGGCTAAGGTAGGAGAATCTCTTGAACCCGGGAGGCACAAGTTTTTACAGTGGGCCGAGCTCGTGTCACTGCACTCCAGCCTGGCGACAAAGCGAGATTTCCACTCACAGTGGAACAAACACACACCTCACAGTTGGACAACAGAAGAGCACCCGTAGAGGTGTCTTAGAGCTGGAGAATAAAGACACCCAACAGTAGCAACTCCTGAAACCAAGTTACATATTATTACAACTAACGAGAGGATCAACAGGATCAACAGCTATATAAAACGATCCTCGCAGTTCAGGTCAGACAGGGGATGTGCCGAGGTCGTAACAAAGTTTTAGGGTGGCACATCTCACACAAACGCGTGAACACCCAATCATCACACTCATGAACTACAAAAGGATCACATTGCAGTGCCCATTAAGGAGCTCCAAGCATGTGCCACTAATTTTACAGATAGGGTGACTACCGTTTTGCGACATATCTAGTCTTCATGTATAAAATCCTGGATGTTTTCAAAGCCACAAGGAGATTCTGTGATTATTCTTTTGTTTCTACCTTAGCAAAGGAAAGCAGAAACGCAATTAGCGAGCGGATTATTATATATGCAAATTTATTCTCCATCGTTCCACCGCTCGGTCTTGTTCTCGAGCATGATCTTTATTGCTTTACGACCATACGTCGTGAAATAAGAAGGTGTTGCGGCAGTACTGCAGTACTGGCGGAAGCTAGCCTTGTGCTTTGCGGCAGCAATATGAGCTAGGTCCGGATCCTGCTATACACCGACGGGCGCGAGCGGTTGCAAGTACCTGGCGGTGGTTGCGTTGGTGATATGGCTCAGAAGTTTATTTCTTTAAACTTTTAAGGTTTTTTTTTCTTTTCTTTTTAGTCTTCAGAAAGCAACGGTAGTTTTTTTGACGTCGCCGTTACAAGAATAAGACTCTTTTACTCCCCGAGAGTCCCCTTTCCTTTCTTGTGTCTCTTCCTTTCTCTTTATTCTTATCCCGGTCAGACTCGCCCCCTCCTCCGTTTTATTTTATTTGACTTTAGTTCTCGTTGAGTGATAGCTCCTTCCCTCTTCAGCGGATCCCTCCCCCACTCCATCCTCGTCCTGTGGGAGAGACCAGGCTTCTGGTGTTGCAGTCAGGAATGGAGCTTGACAGCGCCCTGGAAGCCCCGTCGCGGGAAGAGTCTTCTTTGTCCGGGGAGTTGTCTCCCTCCGCCCTTGGACAGGCCTTCTCCAAGATTTTACACTGTCTTACCCTCCCGGAGGCACGACGAGGCAACGTAAAAGATGTAGCTCTTAAAGACCTCGGTGATCTAATAGAAGCCACCGAATGTGATAGGTTATTTGAGGGGAGTGGTGCACGGCTCCGCGGAATGCCGGAAACACTGGGGCAGGTGGCAAAAGCCGTGGAGAAGTATGCAGCCCCCCGCAAAGAGGAGGAAGGTGGAGGTGATGGGCACTCTGAAGTGGCCGAGAAAGCAGCCAAAGTTGGGTTACTGTTTCTTAAGCTGTTGGGGAAAGTTGAGACTGCTAAGAATTCCGCGGTCGGCCCTGCATGGCAGACGGGCCTGCATCACTTGGCAGGACCGGTTTATATTTTTGCCATCACACACAGCTTGGAGCAACCATGGACCACTCCGAGATCTCGGGAAGTTGCTAGGGAAGTGCTCACCTTACTGCTTCAAGCTACTGAATGCAGTTCTGTGGCAGGATTCTTACGTGGAGAAAACGAAGATGAGAAAGGGAGTCTTTCGGTGATATTAGGGCTTCTCAAACCCGACTTGAATAAGTGAGTACTCCTGCCCTTTGCCACCGACTTGAGCCTCACAGTTTTTTATTTTTATTTTTTATTATTTATTTATTTTTGAGACAGTGTTTCACTCTTGTTGCCCAGGGTGGAGTGCAATGTTGCGATCTCGGCTGACTGCAACCTCCGCCTCCTGGGTTCAAGCGATTCTTCTGTCTCAGCCTCCGGAGTAGCTGGGATTACAGGTGGCCGCCACCACGCCCGGCTAATTTTTTGTATTTTTAGTAGAGACAGGGTTTCACCATGTTGGGCGGGCTGGTCTCGAACTCTTGACCTCAAGTGATCCACACGCCTCAGGCTTCCAAAATGCTGGGATTACAGGTGTGAGCCACTGCACCTGCCCTATCTAATTTTTTTAGAGTGTTAGACCTCAAAGGAAGCTCAGTTTCTTCATCAGTAAAATAAGGGTGCTGTAACCACAGATCTCTTAAGGCCCAGAAACGTGATTTGATATAAATGACATAACCGGATAGTGGCAAATTGGAGGTCATAACTGAGGTGTTCAGGCTCAGTTGTCCAGTGCTCTTTCCAGCCCTTAGGACGACTGCCTAGGAAAATTGGAAATTCTGTGCCACTTACTTGGAGTTAATAATTACAAAATGTGGCCGGACGAGGTGGTTCACTCCTGTAATCCCAGCACTTTGGAGAGCTGAGGCGGGTGGATCACTTCAGGTCAGGAGTTCGAGACCAGCCTGGCCAACATGGTGAAATCCCATCTCTACTAAAAATACAAAAATCAGCTGGGCATGGTGGTGGACGCCTGTAATCCAAACTACTCGGGAGGCTGAGGCAGGAGAATCCTTTGAACCCGGGAGGCAGAGATTGCAGTGAGCTGAGATCGGGCCACTGCACTCCAATCTGGGCAACAGAGCAAGACTACGTTTCAAAAAAAAAAAAAAATACTGCAAATTACTGGAATTTGGTTGGATTTGGAGAGGATTTAAACGTACGGTTTGAATTTAGACTTGGGGATCTTGAATGTCATTACCAGTTGTTAGATAAGGATGACTGTCAGCTAAGGAAGCCATGTTTACGATAAAGAGTGAAAAGCGGCCGGGCGCGGTGGCTCAAGCCTGTAATCCAGCACTTTGGGAGGCCGAGGCAGGCGGATCGCGAGGTCAGGAGATCGAGACTATCCTGGCTAACACGGTGAAACCCCGTCTCTACTAAAAAAATACAAAAAATTAGCCGGGCGTGGTGGCAGGCGCCTGGAATCCCGGCTACTCGGGAGACTGAGGCAGGAGAATGACGTGATCCCGGGAGGCGGAGCTTGCAGTGAGCTGAGATCGCGCTACTGCACTCCAGCCTGGGCAGCAGAGTCAAAAAAAAAAAAAAAAAAAAAAAATGAAGAGCACCTTTAGATTGCTATTAGCTAAAGTTCTTTCAATGAGTTTCCACTTGCTACTTTGTTAGCACTGGAGTGGTGAGAGAAAAAGTATCTGTAACTGTCATTTTACCAGGAACATGGAGTTAAAAGGCTTGATTTTGAGTTTTGTGCTTCTATTTGTTGCTCTGAGTAGGACCAGATTAGACAGTTTTCTGAATCCATTTGTTTCTAATATAAAGATAATATACTTGGCCGGGTGTGGTGGCTGACACCTGTAATCCCAATACTTTGGGCGGCCAAGGCTGGCAGATCACTTGAGACCAGAAATTTGGGACCAGGCTGGGCAACATGGGGAAACCCCGTCTCTACTACAAATATAAAAGTTATCCGGGTATAATGGTGCAAGTGTGTAATCCCACCTACTCGGGAGGCTGAGGCAGGAGAATCACTTGAGGCTGGGAGGTGGAGGTTGCAGTGAACCTAGATGGTGCCACTGCACTCCAGTGTGGGCAATAGAACGAGACTCTATTTCAGAATAAATAAATATAATATACCTATTACACTGTAATTATTTTGAGGATTAGTTAAGTCGTGTGTACACTCACTTTATTAGCTATTAACAGGTGTTCAAGTATTCATTCATTTGTTTCCTTAGTGTAATAATACTAATACATTTCCTTTACTCCTCCCTCCCTTCTCAACATACCTTCACCATCCATCACCATAAGTCCTTTATGTAGCTGTGGTTATAATTGGCTCCTTCTCATTGGATAGGCTTTAGACCCAAAGACCTGGGTGATTAAGTATTTGGTGTAAGTTGTGGAAGTTATTTTAATCCAAATCTTATAAATGTATGATGTAGAATCAAGAGTTATCTTATGTGCGATGTATTTTTTTTTTTTTTTGCAAAGACATGAAAATACTCTGTTTAGCTTGAAGTAGTTTGTTTTTTTGCTACTTCTCACCGTATCACTTAATGTAATTTTATGTATTCATTTAGGGAATCCTGGAAGAATAACCCTGCCATCAAACATGTTTTCTCATGGACTCTGCAACAGGTCACTCGGCCCTGGCTGAGCCAGCATCTGGAAAGGGTACTTCCTGCATCACTGCTCATTTCAGATGATTATCAGACTGAGAACAAAATCCTGGGTGTACACTGTCTCCATCACATTGTGCTTAATGTGGTAAGCAACCTCTACCTTGTCATCCATGTTGATGGGACAGACTGAGTCATTCCTGGCTGTTCTTCATTTCTAGTAATGCTAAGTCATTCAGCTTTACCTATTTGTATTTTTTCCTTATATTTTTCCTCTATCAACCTGGTAGAAGTTGTATCCTATAGGTAATGTAATAACTAAAATGATAATTATAGAAGAAACAGGAAGGCATGGGTCATCATCAGACCGAATAACCAGATCTTGAGAACTGGTGAACAGTTGACTTTTTTTTTTTTTTGGAGACGGAATCTCACTCTATCACCCAGGCTTGAGTGCAGTGGTGCGATCTCGGCTCACTGCAACCTCCATCTTTTAGGTTTAAGCAATTCTCCGCCTCAGCCTCCTGAGTAACTGGGATTACAGGCGTGTGCCACCATGCCCAACTAATTTTTGTATTTTTAGTGGAGACAGGGTTTCACCATCTTGGCCAGGCTGGTCTTCAACTCCTGACCTCGTGATCCACCCGCCTCAGCCTCCCAAAGTGCTGGATTACAGGCATGAGCCACTGCACTGGCCTACTTCCTCTCTTTCCTTTTTTTTTGAGACATTATCACTCTGTCACCTAGGCTGGAGTGCAATCTTGGCTCCCTGCAGCGTCCGCCTCCCGGGTTCAAGTGATTCTCTTGCCTCAGCCTCCCTAGTAGCTGGGACTCCTCCCTAGTAGCTGGGGTTCCCTAGTAGTGGCCACCAAACCCAGCTAATTTTTGTATTTTTAGTGGAGACAGGGTTTCACTATATTGGCCAGGTGGGTCCCGAAGTCCTGACCTCAGGTGATCTGCCTGTCTTGGCCTCCCAAAGTGCTGGGATTACAGAGATGAGCCATCACGCCCAGCCTACAGTTGACTTTCAAGTAGGATAACAAAACAAAATCAGAATCTGAAAGGGACTATACCCAAATGTGGAAGCTATTACTCAAGGAAAAATTTTTTTAAAAAAACTTTGTAGTATGGAGCTTTTAAAATATACATGGAAGTGGAGAGAGTGGTGTAATTAATCTCCATGTACCTGTAGGAGAGAGCCAGAGATCACCTCCAACTCTGCCCCCCTGCTTTTTTTTTTTAAGTTTGAGGCAGAGTCTTGCTCTGTTGCCCAGGCTGGAGTGCAGTGGTGTGATCTCAGCTCACTGCAACCTCCGCCTCCCGGGTTCAAACAATTCTTGCACGTCAGCCTCTGGAGTAGCTGGGATTATAGGCACACGCCACCATGCCCAGCTAAAATTTTTTTTTTTTTTTGTAGAGGTAGGGTCTCGCCATTTTGGCCAGGCTGGTCTTGAACTCCTGGCCTCAAGCGATCCACCAACCTCAGCCTCCTAAAGTGTTGGGATTGATTACAGGCGTGAGCCACCATGCCCAGCCTCAGCCCCCTTTTTATCTCTTAGTGGGCTCTTTTCCTGGATCGAAAACCGAATTTGACAACAGGCAGATTAACAAGAGGAAACCATACACATTTTATTAGGTTACGTGTACATGGGGATCTTCACAAGAGAGAGGAGTCTGAAGAAGTGGCCAAAGCAATATGCTTTTATACTTTTTAGACAACGAATGATAAATTTTTTCATCTTTTTTTTAAACTACCCCTAGCAAGATTTTCTTTGTCCTGTCAGAAAAAAATGACAGGACAAAGAAAATCTGGCTAGGAGCAGTAAATTTTCCTTCCTTCCTTCCTTCCTTCCTTTCCTTCCTTTCCTTCCTTTCCTTCCTTTCCTTTCTTTCCTTTCTTTTCTTAGACAGAGTCTTGCTATTACCCAGGCTACAGTGCAGTGGCACAATCATAGCTCATTGCAGCCTCAACCCCCTGGACTCAAGCAGTCCTCCCACCTCAGCCTCCCAAGTAGCTGGGACTACAGGCATGCACCACCAGGCCAACCAATTTTTAAATTTTTTTTTGGTAGATACAGAGTCTTGCTCCGTTGCCCAGGCTGGTCTCAAACTTGGCCTTAAGTGAGCCTCTCACCTTGGCCTTCCAAAGTGCTGGGATTACAGGTGTGAGTCACCATGCTTGGCTCTAGGGTAGGCACTAGGAGATACATGGTTGGGGGTGGTGGGGGGATGGATAGGTGGAAGATAAAGGTTACTTTGTTCAGTTTATGTAGGTCCATTGCAGTCTTCAATTCCAAGTCTCTGTAAGGGCTATTTTCTTACCCTGGTATGGAAAGCATACCCCACCCAGAGGAATCTTTTATCAGTTGCGACTGGCAGAAAGAGACAAGTCAGCTCGCCCTTTCTGAATCTACAGTTTCTCCAATATTTTCAACTCAAAACCATCATGATACCAATGTGGCATATTTTGGGATACATGCTTCATACCCATAATCCAATTTCGAAGATGGTCAACATTTGCCAGTCTTGGGAAACTATTCTTTTAATTTGATAATTTGTCTGGTTTCAGCCAGCTGCTGATTTACTGCAGTATAACAGAGCCCAGGTCCTGTACCATGCCGTTTTCAACCACCTGTACACGCCAGAGCACCACCTCATTCAGGTAATAGTATGATTTCTTCATAACTGTGTCTGGATTCTCTGAATGTGAGTAGAAGGTTGCATTGTGTGAGTAGTAATAATTGAGAGACATTTTCCTGCTTTGGAAAGTGAGGATGATAACTGAAAGCTGTTACCAAGTTAAAAATACCTCAGCACCAAGCAGGCCTCCACATTCCTGAGTCTCCACAGATAAGCCAGTGGTTTTTCTTCATCTGAGTCAGTTGTATATTAGTTTGGGCCGGGGGTGGTGGCGCATGCCTGTAATCCCAGCACTTTGGGAGACTGAGGGAGGCAGATCACCTGAGGTCAGGAGTTCAAGACCAGCCTGGCCAACATGCCAAAATCCCGTCTCTACTAAAAATACAAAAAAATCACTTGGGCATGATGTCGTGCACTTGTAGTCCCTACTACTTGGGAGGCTGAGGCACAAGAATTGTTTGAACCTGGGTGGCAGAGGTTGCAGTGAGCTGAGGTCACGTCACTGCACTCCAGCCTGGGTGACGGAGCGAGATTCCATTAAAAAAAATTTAAAAAAAAAATCAAATTAAAAAAAAAAGGCCTGGCGCAGTGGCTCACGCCTGTAATCCCAGCACTTTGGGAGGCTGAGGCGGGCGGATCACGAGGTCAGGAGATCGAGACCATGCTGGCTAATACGGTGAAACCTTGCCTCTACTAAACATACAAAAAATTAGCTGGGCGTGGTGGCACATGCCTGTAGCCCAGCTACTCGGGAGGCTGAGGCAGGAGAATCACTTGAGCCCAGGAGGCGGAGGTTGCAGTGAGCCAAGACCATGCCATTGTACTCCAGCCTGAGTAACAAGAGCAAAACTACATCTCAAAAATAAGAAAAGGTGCAGTGGGTATCAAGCAATAGGTAACTAACCAGGTTTGGGGTGACTTTAGGAGGCTTTGGGAAGGAGGTGATATTTACCTTTATGAAGGATGAATAAGTACGTTTCTTAGGAGGGAGAAAGAAACTCCAAAGACAGAAGAAACAAGTTATACAAAATTAGAGGTGGAAGCAACCTTGTTTCTTTGTTATGCTTTACTTCCCTCCTTTCCGCCTCCCCACCCTGCTGCCTTTATTTTTATTTTATTTTATTTATTTTTTTTGAGGTGGAGTCTCACTGTGTCATCCAGGCCAGAGTGCAGTGGCGCGATCTTGGTGCATTGCAACCTCTGCCTCCCAGGTTCAAGTGATCCTTTTGCCTCAGCCTCCCTAGCAGCTGGGATTACAGGCACGTGCCACCATGCCCAGCTAATTTTTGTATTACCTGAGACGGGGTTTCTCCATGTTGCCCAGGCTAGTCTCAAACCTCCTGACCTCAAGTGATCCGCCCACCTTGGCCTCCCAAGATGCTAGGATTACAGGCATGGGCCACTGCGCCCAGCCTCTTTTGATTTTTAAACAGTATTTTAAATACTGGGTATTGAGAATCCAGATTGTTAACAGCCAGAACTGCTGGGGTTCTTAAGGTGGTAGAGAAAAGAAATTTTAAAAAACCAAAATACCAAGAGAAAAACCAAAGGTCCCAGGAAAGTTAAAAGGAAGTATCTAAACCAAGCTTGTCCAACCCATGGCCTGCGTGCGTCCCAAGATGGCTTTGCATGCAGCCCAACACAAATTTGTAAACTTTCTTAAAATGTTGTAAGTTTTTATTGCATTTTTTTTTTAAAGCTCATCAGCTATCATTAGTGTTAGTGTATTTTATGTGTGGCCTAAGACAATTCTTCTTCCAGTGTGGCCCGGGGAAGCCAAAAGACTGGATACCCCTGGCCTAGACACCGCAACTTCAGCAGGTAGGGTGGTCAAATTTGACCCAAATTTGGAACATCTTAGATTCCGCTTAAGAGCAGTTTTATTAAAAGTATGTGTAAATACTGGCCGAGTGCAATGGCTCTCACCTGTAATCCAAGCACTTTCGGAGACCAAGGCAGGTGGATCACTTGAGGCCAGGAGTTTGAGACCGGCCTGGACAACATGGCGAACCCCTGTCTCTACTAAAAAATAGAAAAGTTAGCCAGGCGTGGTGGTGCACACCTGTAGTCCCAACTAGTTAGGTGGCTGAGGCACAAGAATTGCTTGAGCCTGAGAAGCAGAGGTTGCAGTGAGCCGAGATTGCACCACTGTCCTCCAGCCTGGGTGACAGAGTGAGACTCTGTCTCACAAAAAAAAAAAAAAATGTGTAAATATCATGTATCACTAAGTTACTTAGACTTAGTGACATAGTAACAATAGACTTAGAGTCCTAAAATCTGGGTAAAGTCCCAGCTCTGCCATTTTTCCCATTTTATAAATTATAAATTGTATAGATTTATGAAAAGAATGGTCCTGAGGAGAATGTATTGATTTGAGACTGTCAGATGGAGATTAAGAATGGAAAAAAGTTTGAAAATGTAAAGTAATATGCACTTCATATATGATTACTAGTATCTTAGAATTCTCTGGTATGGACCCTAAGGACGGTAGATTAATGGAGTTCTAGAGAGGTCCATGAGTATTATAAATGCAAATGGATGACCTATGCAGCATCCTTCCATTCCTTCCTCCTAGCCTGTGCTCCTGTGTCTGCTGGATTTATTCCCCATCCTGGAGAAAACCCTGCACTGGAAAGGAGATGGAGCTCGACCTACCACCCATTGCGATGAGGTCCTGCAGCTGATCCTGACCCACATGGAGCCAGAGCACCGCCTTCTCTTACGCAGGACCTATGCAAGAAACCTGCCGGCTTTTGTGAAGAGGTGAGTCCTTGGGTTTTTATTTATTATTATTTTATAGACACAGGATCTTGTTATGTTGCTTGAGCTGGTCTTGAGCTCCTGGCCTCAAGCAGTCCTCCCACCTCAGTCTCCCAAAGTGCTGGGATTACAGGCATGAGCCACTGCACTGGCGTCATATTTTCTCTTTCATCTTTAGGTTGGGGATCCTAACTGTTCGGCACTTGAAGCGGCTGGAGAGAGTCATCATTGGTTATCTGGAGGTTTATGATGGACCTGAGGAGGAAGCTAGATTGAAGATATTGGAAACCCTAAAACTTCTCCTGCAACATACTTGGCCCAGGTAATAGCAGCCTTAAGGTGCAAAACTCAGCTGATTTTCTCTTGAGAACTTGCTTGGATGTATTTAATACATTCAATACCAAGTATTAAATGTATACTATGTATTTGAATACCTCCCATTTTCACACACCTATAGGATTTTAAACTGCGAAAATGGCATTAGAAAGATAAAATATACTATAGTTACTTGAGGTGCTCATATTTGACTCTTTTACCAGGTATCAGTTCCAGATTCTGACACTATTAAATCATTTCTCTTTAAAACTCTAGTATATCTTTTTTTTTTTTTTTTGAGACAGTAATGTTGCCCAGGTTGGAGTCCAGTGGCTCGATCTCCATGCACTGCAACCTCTGCCTCCTGGGTTCAAGCGATTCTTCTGCCTCAGCCTCCCGAGTAGCTGAGACTACAGGCACCCACTGCCAGGCCCGGCTAATTTTTTGTATTTTTAGTAGAGATGGGGTATCACTACGTTGGCCAGGCTGGTCTTGAACTCCTGACCTCGTAATCCACCCGCCTTGGCCTCCCAAAGTGCTAGGATTACATGAGTGAGCCACCGTGCCCAGCCTTTTCTTTTTTTTTTTTGAGGTGGAGTCTCGCTTTGTCACCCAGGCTGGAGTGCAGTGGCACAATCTCAGCTCACTGCAACCTCTGCCTCCTGGATTCAAGTGATTCTCCTGCCTCAGCCTCCCGAGTAGCTGGGATTACAGGTGCCCATCACCATGCCTGGCTAATTTTTTTTGTATTTTTAGTAGAGATGATGTTTCACCATGTTGGCCAGGCTGGTCTTGAACTCCTGACTTTGTGATCCACCCACCTCGGCCTCCTAAAAGTGCTGAGATTACAGGTGTGGGCCACTGTGCCCGGCTATATATCTTAAGAATGGTTTAGATTGGTGTTTTGCAGAATCCCCATCTAGGTACTCTTTGATGCCCCACA
This sequence comes from Piliocolobus tephrosceles, assembly GCF_002776525.5. NCBI lineage: Eukaryota > Metazoa > Chordata > Mammalia > Primates > Cercopithecidae > Piliocolobus > Piliocolobus tephrosceles. The sequence goes on along the minus strand of NC_045440.1, from coordinate 31,778,749 downwards.
GGAAAAAAAAAAATTCTGTGGTCAAATAGATTGGAAAACCATAGAGGGTGCACATCTCTCTAGATTTAAAAGGCATATTAGAAGATTAAAGGTCATTTAGAAGTGTTGCAATAAAGACATTTGCTTAACTTGGTTAATCCTAATGCTCTTTAAATCTAATTGAGAGCAGAGTACTTCATAGCACATCATTTAACATCTGCAGAGCAGTGATCAGAATACTAATCTAGAGGCTGGGTGTAGTGGCTAACACCTGTAATCCCAGCACTTTGGGAGGGCAAGGCTGGTGGATCACCTGAGGTCAGGAGTTCAAGACCAGCCTGGCCAACATGGTGAAATGCCTTCTCTACTAAAAATACAAAAATTAGCTGGGCATGGTGGCACGCAACTGTAGTCCCAGCTACTCAGGAGGCTGAAGCAGCAGAATCACTTGGACCCAGGAGGCGGAGGTTGCAGTGAGCTGCGATGAAGCCACTGCACTCCAGACTGGGTGACAGAGCGATGCTCTGTCTCAAAAAAAAAATTATATATATATATATAATAGTAAAATACTAATGTAGGATATACTTGCTTGGAAATCATTCCAACTCTGGCTTGAGGTAGGTGTCAAGAACTGGAACCCAAACTGTTGAGTCAGCAGAAGCATCTCTTGAATAGCTGAAAGTTGAATTAAGCCAGAGAATCCAGTGCCCCAACATATAGTATCTATCCTGGACCATATTCTCTCACTTCCTTATAAATGTGCAAGGAATCCAGAGTAGCATTCCGCCATGACAACCTTTCCCTTAGTCATATTGGTAACTAGGTTGCACTTGTTTACTATCTTTGTCCCTACTGAATTATAAACTCCAGGATAACAGAAAACCACATCTATTATATTCTCTCAAAGTATGCTCAGTACCTGGTATTAGGTATACAAATATTGGAAGAATGAATGAACTGGAAGATAATGAATCAATGGATGAATAAAGTTGAATCAGATTGTCAGGTCTTTAAAGAGCAGAGACTAAGATTCCAAGAAGGGAGAGTGAATTAAATGCAGGGAGGTAGAAAAGGAATATGGGTATGAGGGGGTAGAGCATGGGAAATGGAAAATAGAGCCGATTATAAGTTGAATAACAGATGGAGGGCTGAGAGGCAACCAAACCATAGGAAAATGAGGAGTATCTAGATAAAGAGATGAACACTTTTTTCTCCCAGTCATGCATCTGTCCATAAATATGATTTATTGTACATTTCACATTGTGTTTTCACATTGTAAGTTAAATTATTTTCCACCTTTCATTAAGGTTTTTTTTAGGGTTTATTGTAAAAATACATACACATTTTACATTTTAAAGTGTACAGTTCAGTGGCATTAAGTACAGTCACAATATTGTGCAGTCACTAGCATCGTCAATTTCCAGAACTTTACCAAGGCGATAGTAGAAAGGTTTATAGTTTAGAAAGGTTAATAGTTACAAGTAGGCTGGATTTCACTGATGAGCTAGGATCTGAAATTAAATGACAGAAAATTCAACTTGACACTAAGTCCCAGAAGCCAAGCTCATTTCCCATACTCTGTCTTCAACTTGCAGGCCTAAGATGGCATTCAAGTTAAAGGATTGAGAGCTCTCTCCAAGCATAGTTCAGTTAATAGAGTTGAAAAATAAAAGTATAGGCCCTTGGTTAGGGGAAATCCTGGTTTCCCCTTCTCAGCCCATGAAGGAGCTGTTGCTTACAGTAGAACCAAGCTTCTGGAAGGGAGAGAGCAGTGTGGCAGAGGGGGTGTGTGTGTGTGTGCAGTGTGCTAACAGGAGACTTGAGGGTAAGAAATCTAGAGGCTGTCTTTGGTTCTGTTTTTAGGTTTTTTTCATTTAACTTTGACCCAAGTTCCTTAATTTATGAAATGAGGGCTTTCTACTTGACAGTCTTTGAAGTCTCTTCCAATTTTAATATCCAGATTTACAGTAAGAACATAGCTTTTCTTTTTGATTCCAGAGTTTCCTGCAGACTTGTGGTCTTACTGAAGGCTCTCTTGAAACTGATTTGTGATGTAGCAAGGGATCCAAACCTTACACCTGAGTCTGTTAAGAGTGCCCTGCTACAGGAGGCCACAGACTGCCTGATTCTCCTGGACCGCTGCTCTCAAGGATGGGTAAAGGTAAGGCAGACTGAAACTTGGTTTCAGTTGGGCCTCATTATCTTTATGTAATTCCTATGACTGAGTATAATTTACTATGTATGTGCCTGACCAAGTCTGGAAATGAAGAGTTTTAGGTCTCCATATGAGCCCTCTAGCCTCAAAAGAGCTTGATCTTTTTTCTTATTCATCTTTTAAAGCTATTCAGAACCATTTAGAACTAAAGGCAGGAGGATCAGCACATGTCACCGGGGCTAAGGACAAGACAGAATGGGCAAAAGCATTGTGATCAAAAGTTTGTAAAATTTAACTTCTGTTCTGGTCTTCTGAATTAAAAAAAAAAAAAAGTCAAAATAATGGGCTATAAGCTCCCAGGAATAATATCATAAATAGAGGATTTCAGATGTTTCCAGTTTTTTAGGGACAACCATCTTTTAGGTAGATGTTTTTCCCCATTTTTTTTTTTTTTTTGAGACGGAGTCTTGCTCTGTCCCCCAGGCTGGAGTGCAGTGGCACGATCTCAGCTCACTGCAAGCTCCGCCTCCCAGGTTCACATCATGCTCCTGCCTCAGCCTCCTGAGTAGCTGGGACTACAGGCGCCGGCCACCGCGCCCAGCTAATTTTTTGTATTTTTAGTAGAGACGGGGTTTCACCGTGGTCTCCATCTCCTGTCCTTGCGATCCGCCCACCTCGGCCTCCCAAAGTGCTGGGATTACAGGCGTGAGCCACCGCGCCCAGCCCCTAATCTTAATTTATCTACATGGAAATTCTTCCTTTGGTTTCATGTTCCACAAAAGTTAACTTCTCAAAGCCACAGCATATAATAGCTGTGTACTTCTATGTATCTAATAAACTATTGCCTCATTTCTTACCCCTTTTAGAAATCTTTAGTTGAAAGACTGAAGGTAGCATGAAAAGAAATTCATGCCATAACTCACTGGACAATCTACCTAGCAGGAAAAAAAAAAAAGAAATTCATATCCTAAAAATATGTAGAGATGGTATGAATTGTTATTTTACCAGTTTATTCAAACTATTTCATCTTCGCTCTTTAATCTTGGGTGTTTTCAAGCCCTAGATCCAAATTAATTTGCCTTGGCTGGAATTCTGCTGTTTCATGAGCCAGCAGGAGATTTCCAAGCACATTAATACAGTTTTTAAAGTAACACCTTCAATACATAAGAGCTACATAAATTTAAAAATAATAATAAAAAACCAACTAATACCTATGCTGTTTAGTGACCTGTCCCCAAGTGTCATCCATTCTTTCCTCCTTTGAATATGATACCAAGGAAGAAGAATAAAGCAAAAGGGGAAAAAAGTGATTTGAAAAAAAAAAATCAAAGCCTGTTTGGTTTCATGTTTCAGGGTCTCCTGGCCAAAATTCCCCAAAGCTGTGAAGACAGAAAGGTGGTGAACTGTATCAGAAAAGTGCAGCAGGTTTCTGAAGGCGCTCCCTACGATGGAACTTAAGACTTGCATTACTTTCCCAAGAGGAAAGGATTTTCTTCCCATCCCAATTTGTATGAATGGAGTTATTTAAGAAAAAAAGATACTTTTACACGAAACTTTGGAAGTGAGAGCTGCTTTTTCCTTCTTTCTTTCCTTTTACCTCCATAGGAGTAGGGAAAGTAGAACAAGAAAAAATTGAACTCCTTCCATTTCTAAATAAAGTTTGGGAGAAAAAAGGACACCAAGGAACGTAGCATTTAAAATTTAGAAATATTTACATCCGTCATCTCATCCCAGATCCAAGAACTCATCTGTTAAGTTTCTCGGGCACAAGCTGTTACTTCAACACATATGCTATAAAAACACTCTTGTTCACAACTTAGCTTTCTTCACTCACTCCAGATTTCTTGCCCCACTGACGTGGCATAAATAATAAAAACACAAATACGGTGTTCAACACAACACAAAAGAGCAAAAACTGGAGGTGTGTATGTGTTTAAAAAAAAAAAAAAAAAAAAGAAACAGTTCTGCATGTTCAGTCCTGGGTATAAATGTTGAAAGGGAAATCACGTGGTTTTGGCCTTGGCCATGGACTCTGTCTCCTGCTCATATTCTATTTCCACATAGGCTCGTTTTCTCCGCAGTGGTCCTCTCAAGGGCGTTTTGCCTTTGTGTTTTGCACTAAGGGCCTTTTCTTCCTCCTCCTCACTGGAGGATTTACCTTCCTGATCTTCATCACTGCTGGCATCCAGTTTATCCATATCCTAATACGGGGAGAGAAAAGATAAAGGAGGAGGGAAAATACTAGATTTCTCCAAACTCCCTTCATTGTCCCCTCTATTTAGAATAGACTAGGGAATTGATTTGTCTATGTCTATGTTCAGTAATTGTCCCGTTTCTTTTTTTTTTTTTTTTTTTTAAAGATAGGGTCTTGCTCTGTTGCCCAAGCAGGAGTGCAGTGGCATAGTCATGGCTCACTGCAGCCTCAAACTGCTGTAGTCAGGCAATCCTCCCACCTCAGCTTCCTGAGTAGCTGGTACTACAGGCAACCGCCACCACATCCAGCTGAATTTTAATTTTTTTTCTTTTTTTTTTTTTTGAGACAGTCTCGCTCTGTTGCCCAGGCTGGAGTAGTGATGCGATCTCAGCTCACTGCAACCTTCACCTCCTAAGTTCAAGCAATTCTTCTGCCTCAGCCTCCCAATTAGCTGGGATTACAGGCATGCGCCACCATGCCTAGCTAAGTTTTATATTTTTAGTAGACACTGGGTTTTGCCATGTTGGCCAGGCTGGTCTCGAACTCCTGACCTCACATGATCCACCCGCCTCGAGGTGATTAGCCCACCTCGGCCTCCCAAAGTGCTAGGATTACAGGCATCAGCCACCGCACCTGGCCAATGATTTTTAAAAATGTTTAGGCCAGGCACAGTGGCTCATGCCTATAATCTTAGCACTTTGGGAGACTGAGGCAGACAGCTTACCTGAGGTCTGGAGTTCTAGACCAGCCTGGCCAGCATGGTGAAACCCCGTCTCTACTAAAAATACAAAAAATTAGCCAGGTGGAATGGCACATGCCTGTAGTTCCAGCTACTTGGGAGGTTGAGGGAGGAGACTTGCTTGAACCCGGGAGGCTGAGGTTGCAGTGAGCCCAGATCGCTCTATGGCATCCTTAGAGATGAGGTCTCACTGTGTTACTCAGGCTGGTCTTTAACTCCTGAGCTCAAGCAGTCCTCCCATTGTGGCCTCCCAAAGTACTGGGATTATAGGAGTGAACCACTGTGCCTGGCCACCTCCCTGTTTTTTTTGCTGCAGGCCAAAGGACAATCTTTTTACCCATAAAGCTCACCTCAAAATCACTTATGTCACTCTCATCTACTTCATCATCTTCAACAAATTCTCTTTTCCCCACATCCTATAAATAAAACGTTAACTGTTAGGTTCAGAATATATAATGAAGATTCAGATAAGACATCTAAGTAAGTACAAAATAACATAATCAGAACCACAGTCTATTCACTAGGCAACCAAAATTTAGTTCTTCCTAAGTTTAATGCTTCTGAATTTTAAAAATTTTAGGGCTACCAGATCATTCTTATTCTTGATTTAAATTATTAGCAATAAAACATCCTCATTATGGTTAAAAACTAGATACAGACAGGAAAGGCTTTATAATTTGTCACCTTGCAGGAACAATTTTACAAGATCAATAAATTAAGACTAAAACTGTTAATGGTTTGTTGGTTAGCCTGAAGAACACAGCAACCAGTGCTAAACCAAAATTAATCACGTGAAAGAAAAAAGATGACATATCATTTTTGGTTGGCGGACTAAAGATGATATTCTGTTTGTCAGTTATATACAAATAGTATCTAGTAGGTTTGGCAAAACAAAAACAAGACTTACTTCCTCATCATCATCTTCATCATCTTTTTCCTCAGCATCTGAAGAGTCACTCTCTGCCTCCTGTTGTTCCAGGGCCTTGTCGAAGGCATGAATGGGGAAGTTGTAGATGTCGCCATACTGAAGAACATAAACACAGATTGGCTTTAACTACTTTTGGATATTACACTTGAAGTTCCACTGTCTGTGGAGAATATTATTTTTTCCTCAGTGATTAAATCAGAATACTTAATTCGATGAGTAATATTTTTAAGTGTAAAGCCAGCAGTGTCTTAAAAAAGCATGTTCTTTTGAACATTTAAATCATCTGTAGTTAGTATCAAATAGGTAACTTCTATGGAGTTACATTTTAAAATCATTTAAAATGTAATCCTCTATCAAACCCATGCATTGGGACAAATGTAATTTTGCTGACAAGGGGAAATAATAAGGACAAAGCATACTTTAGTCATGTTGTCTGTATAAACAACACTCATTTTTAAAAAGAGAATACAAACTTATTTCAAAGAGCCTTAAAAGACTAGGGTAATATGTAAGAGAAGCAAAACTCCATGGCTTTTATACAGAAATCTGGAATCGTTGTCTTGGTGAATGAAGTTGAGAATAATGGCAAAAAGGGAAAGATCTCTTATAGTGAATGGAGTATCAAGGGTAACCAAAGCATTTTATGTGCTTGCATTAATTAAAACAAGGAAGCCACACCGATATGGATTTATTTTATTCCAGGGATAAAATTCGAGTGGAGATCTTCATATCAGGTTAAAAAACATTTCCCAGCCAGGTGCGGTGGCTCAGGAGTTCAAGACCAGCCTGGCCAAGATGGTGAAACCCCGTCTCTACTAAAAATACAAAAATTAGCTGGGCGTGGTGGCAGTGCCTGTAATTCCAGCTACTCGGGAGGCTGAGGCAGGAGAACTGAACTCGGGAGGCAGAGGTTTGAAGTCAGCCGAGATTGTGCCACTGCAACTCTAACCTGGGTGACAAAGCAAGACTCCATCCCAAAATAAAAAACCAAAAAACCCGATGTGTCTTAGCAACATACTACCACTTAAAATTTCAGTACCCCAAAGCTAATGGCTTTCTCACCGTATCCTGTTTCAGTCTCTCCAGTAATTCCTTCTCAATAGCATTGTCCAGCTGAGCAGCTATTAATGCCTTTTCCTATAAGGGGGAAAGAGCAAATCCATTTAATTCATCAGTGCTCATTATTCATCTTATAAAAATGGAAGAAACTACGAAGTTGTTCATAAGAAAGACAATGTAATCATTTCCCCTCCTTGCTATTACTGGCTTTTGCCTCTCCAACCAGATAGATTTCTTCTTCTTTCTCTTGTAAACTTTCTTCAGAACATTTCCATTTTGAAATGCCTATGGTTTTGTAAACAACATTCTAAATTAAATTCTAGCAAAGCCTTTGACGGATACAAAACATGTAGGTCTATATACATTTAAGTGTCTCAGAAATAATCTAGCAACTCTGGAGCCAGACTTTGTAAAAGCTGAGAAAAGAGAACAGAAATCTTCATTCGTTTACATTTTCTAAAATCATGTTAGATTCCATGTGACAGAATGGGTAAAAATCTCTTCCTCCAGTTTTCTCTCATTGGAGATGATACATGACATCAACCTGTACTACCGCACAGTAGCCTAGGATGGTGCATTAATTTGACAGTAAAAGTCATAGAGGGTTTTAAAGTGTTATACCTATAAGTTATGTTAGGATGATTACCTAAAACTGTGTAGGGGCACATGGATCAGTTAAAAGGCTACAGCGATGTTCCATGTTGTTCTCTAGAGTGGGGTGCTTACGCGTCAAGGGTATCCAATGAAGTGTAGGAAGAAAATATGCAAAACTTCCACGTTATCTTTTTCCTTAAAAAAATTAAACATCATTACTACTTTTCTTGTACACTGACATCTGTGCCTTGACTCTGTCTATAAAGTAAATAGTTGTGTGTCAGATACAGTGAGCCAGATATCTCAAGGGAGGAAGACTGCACATAGGGCTTGCAAGTAGTGCTCTCAGTCTTTTATTTAGACGACTATTTAACTGTTTATGTTTGCTTAGTTAAGTGGATTCGTAGATTACACTGAATATTCTGCCAAAGATAGAGAGTAGTTATAAAAGTATGCTGGTTATCTAAGGGGTTAGTGCTTTTAAAAGTTGTAGAACCAGGCTGGCAAGGTGACCCATGCCTGTAATCCCAGCACTTTGAGAGGCCAAGGTGGACAGATCACCTGAGGTCAGGAGATCAAGACCAGCCTGGCCAATGTGGTGAAACCCAGTCTCTACTAAAAACACAAAAAATTGGCCGGGCAGAGTGGCATATGCCTGTCATCCCAGTTACTCAGGAGGCTGAGGCACAAGAATTGCTTGAACCCAGGAGGTTTAGGTTGCGGTGAGCCAAGATAGCGCCACTGCACTCCAGCCTGGGTGACAGAGTGAGAGTTGTAGAACCTAAAAAGGATCCATGCATTTTTCACGAAAAGAAAAATATTCCAAATTTGCCAATCTTTTTATGTAACCCAGTAGAAGTTTTTAAAAATAAATACACTTAATCTGTTTCTTCCAGATAAAGGCAACATTTTAATAGTTTGAGGAAGACAATTGTTTTTTGAAAAAAAGCTTGTTCTGTGAACATTGTGAAAAGTGATTGTATCTATATATGGCACTGCTGAAAACATGTCTCCTATAAAAACTGCAATCACACACTTTAGAAATGTGGAAACAGAATATTGTAATCCATTTAAAACTCTTCCAAATCTACATTTTTCAGAGGGTTACAAACTCAATTGGTGAAAATAGAAAAAATTAATTTCTTCCGAAAGGTTTTAAGAACACCTGTTTGACAACTGGAGATGAAAACTCACTAACTGGACTTGAAAAAAAGCCGCTCCATAACTGATGGAGCTTAATGAAGAATTACAGTACTTTAGACCACCTATTGACAATGCACTTCTCTACAATCCCTCAGTTATGACAGCCCTTCAAGACAACATACTCAGCTAAGAACCAGACTTTTGTTTCACTACGTCACAATTAGTTACAATACACGTCATGTTATTAGTGGAAGTGTATATGTATAATAACATTTATAGTCTATAATCCCAGCACTTTGGGAGGCTGAGGTGGGTGAATCACCTGAGGTTGGGAGTTTGAGACCAGCCTGGCCAACACAGTGAAACCCCGTCTCTACAAAAAATACAAAAATTAGCCGGGCCTGGTGGTGCATGTCTGGAATCCCAGCTACTTGGGAGGCTGAGGCACAAGAATCGCTTGAATCTGGGAGGTGGAGGTTGCAGTGAGCTGAAATTGCACCACAGTATTCCAGCCTGAGAGATAGAGCGAACCTCTGTCTCAAAATAAAATATTTATAAATAACATTGGGGAGTACATGTTCAAAAATTTTATTGAGGTGAGCACAAGTTTGCAGACCAATGATACAGATTTTAGACACATAACTCTGTGACTAATGGGGACAGAAGAATCAAAAGAAAAGCTATCCCTACCAAAATACCAATGACAAATATAAATATTAAAAAAAAGAAAAATACCAATGACATTCTTCACAGATATAGAAAAAACAATCCTAAAATTTTTATGAAACCACAAAAGATCTAGGATAGCTAAAGCTATCCCAAACAAAACAACAGAAACAAACAAACAAAAAAACCAAAAAGAAAACCAAGAGGAATCACATTACCAAACTTCAAATTATACTATGGACTATAGCAACCAAATCACTATAGTAATGGCGTAAGAACAGACACAGAGACCAATGGAACAGAATCGAGAACCCAGAAACAAATTCACACACGTACAGTGAACTCATTTTCAACAAAGGTACCAAGAACATACACAGGGGAATAGACAGTCTCTTCAATAAAGGTGCTGGAAAAACCTAATATCCACATGCAGATAAATGAAACTAGACCCCTATGTTGTGCTATATACGAAAATCAAACCAAAATGGATTAAAAAAAATCTAAGACCTCCAACTATAAAACTACAAGAAAACACCAAGAAAACTCCAGGTCATTGGTCTGGGCAAAATTTCTTAATATCCCACAAGCACAGGTAACCAAAGCAAAAATGGACAAATGGGATCACATCAAGTTAAAAAGCTTCTGCACAGCAAAGGAAACAACAAAGTGAAGAGACAACCCACTGACTGGGAAAACTATCCACCTGACAAGGGATTAATAACCAGAATATAGGCCAGAAGTGTAATCCCAGCACTTTGGGAGGCTAAGGCAGGTGGATCACCTGAGGTCAGGAGTTTAAGACCAGCCTGGCCAACATGGCGAAACCCCATCTCTACTAAAAATACAAAACAAACAACCAGGCATGGTGCTGGGCGCCTGGCATCCCAGGTACTTGGGAGGCTGAGGCACAAGAATTGCTTGAACCCCAGAGGCAGAGGTTGCAGTGAGCTGAGATTGCCCCACAGCACTCCAGCCTGGGTAACAGAGCGAGACTCCATCTCAAAAACAAAACAAAACAAAACAAAACAAAACAAAACACCCCAGAATATATAAGGAGCTAAAACAACTCTATAGGAAAAAATTCTAATTATTGGATTAAAAAGTGGACAAAAGGGTCAGACACGGTGGCTCACAGCTGTAATCCCAGCACTTTGGGAGGCTGAAGTGGGTGGATTGCTGGAGCCCAGGAGTTCAAGGCCAGCATGGCCAACATACGGAAGTCCCATCTCTACAAAAGATACAAAAATTAGCCAGGCATGGTGGCATGCACCTGTAGTCCCAGCTATGTGGGAGGCTGAGGCATAAGAATCACTTGAGCCCAGGAGGCAGAGGTTGCAGTGAGCCAACATCGCACCACTGCACTCCAACCTGGACAACACAGTAAGACCCAGTCTCAAAAAAAAAAAAAAAAAAAAAAAAGGCAGGGGGCAGGGATTGGGGAAGCAAAAGATCTGAATAGATGTTTTTCAAAAGAAGACATACAAATGGCAAACAGGCATATGAAAAGGTGTTCAACATCATTGATCATCAGAGAAATGCAAATCAAAACGACATATCTGACCCCAGTTAAAATGGCTTTTATCCTTTAAAAGACAGGCAATAACAAATGCTAGAGAGGATGTGGAGAAAGGGAACCCTTGTACACTATTGGTGGGAATGTAAATTAGTACAGCCACTATGGAGCTCCAACAGTTTGGAGCTTCCTCAAAAAACTAAAACTAGAGCTACCATACTATCTAGCAGTCCCACTTCTTGGTACAGACCCAAAAGGAAATTAGTATATCAAAGAGATACCCACACTCCATGTGTGTTACAGGTCTGTTCACGATAGCCAAAATTTGGAAGCAACCTAAGTGTCCATCAACAGATTAATGGATAAAGAAAATGTGGTACTTATACACAATAGAGTACTATCCAGCCATTAAAAAGAATGAGATTCTGTCATTTGTAACAACATGGATGGAACCGGAGGTCATAACGTTAAGTGAAAGAAGCCAGGCACAGAAAGACAATCATTGCACATTCTCACTTATTTGTGGGATCAAAAAATCAAAACAATTGAAATCATGGATATACACAGTAGAAGGATGGTTACCAGAGGCTGGGAAGGGTAATGGGGGTAGGGATGATTAATGGGTACCCCCCGCTAAAAAAATAGGAAGAATGAATAAGACCTAGTATTTGGTAGCAGCACAACAGGGTGACTATAGTCAATAACAATTTAATTGTACATTTTAAAACAACTGTAAGTATAACTGAATTGTTTGTAACACAACGCATAAATGCTTGAGGGGATGGATGCCCAATTTTCCATGATGTTATTACTCACTGCATGGCTGTACTGTATTTCACTGCAGAAATTCCATTTGATTAGAATGCTCAACATCTACTAAAGATGTTATGTAGTATGTAAAATAGGCAACATCAAAATTCTGAATTCTGAAATATTTGACCACAAGAATTTCAGACAAAGGAGTTGTGGATTCTTTCTGTTCTCCATTACATATATCCCCAAAGCACACATACTTTAACTTGTGCTGAAAATCATAATCTTAAAATATGAAAAATCAAACGTCTTAGGCAACTAATAGGTATCTATTAGTGAACCATTATCCAGGGCCTGAACAGTTTACACACATGATGGTGACTGAATCTATAAGAGCCCCTCAGAAAGAAAATGTAGACGGTATGAATAGCACAACAATAAGTTACCTCTCTTCTTTTCTCCCTACGCTCCACCTTCTTACTCAAAGGAACAAGTTTCCTCCTAAGGGAAAGAAAATATATCAGAAAATCCACTGTCAAGTGCTGTGTTCCTTTTTAAAGAAGAGAAGAAAAAAGGATTGGAATTGGTGCTGTAGCTCGCAGCTCAATAGAGCAAGATACACTAAATGCTTCTAGAAATTTAATGCTATAAAAAGTCACATATTTTTACATATATTTTAATCTGGCCATTTTTGTTTAGGCATTTTGGGATTCTCAGGGCTAAAATTAAGACTTCAGTGAACTAAGAAAAAAGAATTTTCTGTCGAAGTCTGACATCATCTTTAGCATTCTCTGTAGATCACAATCAAAACGCATTAGGGCCTAACGGTCCTAGAGAAGGTATTCTGTTAATTCTGGGGATTTCATATCACTTTTAAAAATTAGTTTTCAGTGAATCCAGAGTAAAGTTCTTACAGTCCTGTATATTCACATGTCTTAGATCATTTTCAAATGTCTAAAGTTAAGATTCCCTCAGGGGTCATAGAGGAAATTTTCTGAAGGCTGGGCATGATGGCTCATGCCTGTAATCCTAGCACTTTGGGGGGCTGAGGCAGGCGGATCACTCGAGGTCAGGAATTCTAGACCAGCCTGGCCAACATGGTGAAACCCCGTCTCTACTAAAAATACAAAAAAAATTAGCCAGGCATGGTGGTCCATGCCTGTAATCCCAGCTACTCAGGAGGCTGAGGTGGGAGGATTGCTTCAACAGGGAAGGTGGAGGTTGCAGTGAGCTGAGATCACGTCACTGCAAATTCCAGCCTGGGCAACAGAGTGAGACTCCGTCTCAAAAAAAAAAAAAAAGAAAAGAAAATTTTCTGGAAGATTTTCAGACAAGGAGGGTGATAATCAAGTTGTATTCTACTGTTTTAAAAGTCCTGCCATATCAAAGGGCACACCTTTAGTCTAAAGTTTCTTCTTAGTACATCATAACAGACTGCACAAAGTTGAATAGAAAGCCCTGAAGTTTCACAATTTCTCAACTTCAAAACAAGCTCCACGAAAAGATAGATTTAAAAATAATGAAGGACCCAAATACTTACTGTCGCTTTAGTGTAAGTTTTCTAATTCGAATTAGGTATTGGGTGATCTTGGTGAATCTCTGCTTACATTTATGTCGAATGAAACGGGGCCAGTAAATCAGATTTTCATCTATTTGCTCCAGTGCTTTCTCATAGTTTTTACTAAGCCGGACCTACCAAACAGAAAAAGGAAGTTTGAAGGGCAAGTGTAAATGACTCATTAGGTTTTCACTGTCAGTGGCACCTATGGCCTAATGAGGATGGCCCCAAAAGTTTAATCTAGATATGGTCATGGAATTGGGCATCATGGTCAAGCATGTGGCATTGAGGCTCTTGATCAGTGGTCACTGTAGCTTTGTTGTAAGGCTTACCCGTTCCCAGAGACGCCGAGGAAAAGCTGCTCGTTCTATAACCTTCATATACAAGTAGCACTGTCCTGACAATAAAATAAAATAGCTTTAGTGTTATTTACAGAAACTAAAGAACATCCCTATAAGAGCTGTGGGCAGTTCTTCTAGAAGTTAAAACTGGGGAGTTACCTTTCTCTTCTTTAATAGTGGCATACTGACTATTTGCCAGGGGACAGGATGACCGATTACACAGTCCAGTCAGGCTATATTCATTTCGGCAGAAGCTCTGAGTCTTGGTTCTAGAATGGGAAAAAAGAAACAAAGATTATAAAATGGGTTACCAAAAAGGCAACTGAAGGAATCTTTGATCAAGTTGTAAATCCAGACTCACCTTATTTTGAAGGAACAAAATTGCTTGTTTCCTAGTGTATCCCAGATAACCTGCAAGACAAAGTAAAAGCCCATTTCAAATCCTCTGCCCCAAGAGATACTATATTAATTCAAGAAGGCAATGCCCAAGGACACGAATGAGAGGAAGAAATGTTTTGTAAAATAGTCTGACTTGTTTACTTTTTAAAATACAAACAGCAAGGCCGGGCACAGTGGCTCACGCCTGTAATCCCAGCACTTTGTGAGGCTGAGGCGGGCGGATCACCTAAGGTCAGGAGTTTGAGACCAGCCTGATTAACAGGGAGAAACCCTGTCTCTACTAAAAATACAAAATTAGCTGGGCATGGTGGTGTATGCCTATAATCCCAGCTACTTGGGACGCTGCGGCAGGAGAATCGCTTGAACCCAGGAGGCAGAGGTTGCAGTAAGCCAAGATTGTGCCATTGCACTCCAGCCTGGGCAACAAGAGTGAAACTCCATCTGAAAACAAAAAACAAACAAAAAAAAACCTGACTGGGCGCGGTGGCTCACGCCTGTAATCCCTGCATTTTGGGAGGCCAAGGCAGGCAGATCACGAGGTCAGGAGATCGACATCATCCTGGTTAACATGGTGAAACCCCATCTCTACTAAAAATACAAAAAATTAGCCGGGCATAGTGACAGGCGCCTGTGGTCCCAGCTTCTCAGGAGGCTGAGGCAGGAAGGAGAATGGCGTGAACCTAGGAGGCAGAGCTTGCAGTGAGCAGAGATTGTACCACTGCACTCCAGCCTGGGCGACAGCAAGACTCCATTTCACACACACACACACACACAAAAACCCCGCAGATTCTAAGAGAAAAGCTAAATACAGATCAGCAATAATCATAACTCCATTACCCAGAGATAAAATTTCATTACTATTTTGTAAATATTTTTCCAGTTTTTTTTTTGGCCATGCTTTGTGAGATCACATTATATATACTTCATAACTTTCCTTTTTTACTTATGTTCATTATCCATTATTAAAGCCTTCATGGGCCAGGCGCGGTGGCTCACACCTGTAATCCCAGCACTTTGGGTGCCACGGCAGGCAGATCACTTAAGGTCGGGAGTTTGAGGCCAGCCTGGCCAACACGGTGGAACCCCATCTCTATTAATACAAAAATTGGTCGGGTGTGGTGGCAGGTGCCAGTAATCCCAGCTACTTGGGAGGCTGAGGCAGGAGAATTGCTTGAACCCAGGAGGCAAAGGTTGCAGTGAGCTGGGATAACGCCACTACACTCCAGCCTGGGCGACAGAGTGAGAATCCATCTTAAAAAAAAAAAAAAGGCTTCAAGGTATTAGATTTTTAGATATACATACCATAATTTTATCTCATTGAGGGCAAAGAAAACTATCTACTGTTATCCTCCTATAACTAATGTGCTCTTTATTCATTCAGCATTATATACTTAGTTTATGTAAGGCACTGATCTCTCCAAGTCCTGACACACAGTAGCCACTTAAGTATTTACTGAATGAAAGAAAAGTTTTGTCTATCTTGTTGGGGGAAAGATATGTAAACAAAGTATCACAAAATAGCAGGTCTAAAGACCACATAGCATGCATAAGAGTATGACAGCCTTTGAGTGCACTGCCTTGAGGAACTGGGGGAAAAAAAGCTTTACCACTGTTAAAGGAAAAATATGAAGAGGGCAAAAGAATAAAACACACTTTGAGAATCTTATAGGTGTGTCTAGTGGGCGATGATAGGAAACAGGAAAGAAGAATAAGGGAGCTCTTTTAGGCTTGTGACTTTGTCATCTCTGATACTTAAATAAATGGATAACTTCCAAATTGTTATTTCCTGGTCAGACTTGTTTCCTGAGCACCAGATTTGTATATGACATCTCCACTTCAATATCTAAAAGGCAACATAAATATTAACATATCCACATGAAGTTCTCAATTCCACATCCCTCATAAGAACAGTCTTCCCTAGAGTTCCCCCACTTCAATAAATAAAATCACCATTGAACTGTGTATTTATATCTCAAATCCTTTGATTTCTTCCTTTTCTTCTTCACTTAATCCATCACCAAAGTCTTGTCAGTTATACTGAGGTAACCGGTCTCAAATTCATCAATTTCTTTTCATCTCCACCATTAAGTTACTACCTTAGGCGAAACTACTTTAGTTTTTTAAAAAATTTTACTTTAGAGACAGGGTCTCTCTGTCACCCAGGCTGGAGTGCAGTGGCGCCATCATAGCTCACTGCAGCCTCGGACTCTTGGGCTCAAGTAGTCCTTCTGTCTCAGCCTTCGAAATAACTGGGACCTCAGGCAAGCACCACCACGCCCCGCGAATTTTTTATTTTTTGTAGAGATGGAGTCTCACTTTGTTGCCTAGACTGGAATCGAACTCCAGGCCTCAAGCGATCCTCCAGCCCCAGCCTCCCAAAGTGTTGGAATTACAGACATGAGCCACTGCATTTGGCTTGAAGCAACCTTCCTCATACCCTAGTCTCCCTGCTTTCATTTTTTCTCTCCAAAAGTCCTTCACGCAGCAACCAGACAACTTTTCACAAACATAGATCATTAAAAGGCCTAAAAACACTTCCTACAACACTCTACATGACCTCTCCCTGGCAAGCATATCTAATTTCATTACCTCTCTTACATGTCACTTTGATGACCCTTATATTCATTCTCTCATATCTTCAACTCTTTGTACTTTAGTGTTCCTACTGCCTGCTTTTTCCTCAGCTCCTCAGTGACTGGCTTATTCTTATCTTTTAGATGTCAACTCAAACATCTTCTGTTCAGAGAAACCTTCCCTGAGTACCCCTATCTGAAGTATCCTTCATCATCCCTGGTCTTTCTTTCATAGTACGATTATACAGTGTAATTGTTAATTTATTTATTCACTTGTTTACTGTGACTCCCCCACCAGTGTTCCAGGAGAGGTGGGGCATTTTTTCTGGTTAACCAAATTCTTAATAATTACCACAATGCCTGGCACACTGTTAAGCACTTAAGCATTTCTCCAACAAAACACTCAATGAATGAATCTAGGATACTTCCGAAATTATGACTTAGGCAGAAGTAGAGCAAATGCAAAGAAAAGCCTAACACAGGAAACGCAGGTGGAAGAGTAACGCGCGCATGGATGAGAAGGACGCTTAAACTTGGGAGTCAACTTCGCCAAATCCCCTGCTGCCCCCGACCCCAAGTCCGGAGCTGACAGCATGGCGCGACGTCCTGCATTGGTAGGCACGAAAGACGGGACACCTCGACCCCATGGGATGAGGTGACGGAGTCCCGTGCTCACAACCCGGCCGGGGCAGCGGGCAGGAGACCCCTGCGAGACACGCGTGAGAACCCATGTCGGAAAGTCGGGGTTCCGGAAGCCTCGCATCCGGAGCGGCAACAGGCCCGTTGCGTCAGCGTTTTCTAAGTGTCTGAAAACGGGCAAAATCCCTGCGCAAACCCCGAGTGACAGAACAACGGTAGGAGACTCACATCATCTGACTGCATGGTGTCCGTGGATCAGCGTGCAACTTCCGGCCAGATCGCGGGCGCAGACATGCTCCTTCCGGGAAACCACTTCCGGAACGCCCAGCCTCACCTATCTCGAGAAACGCTGAGACTCTCGGTGTTGCGAAATGTTCCCTGGTAGCCTCGCTGCCGCGCGCGGCTCCGCGTCTCCACCACGCTGGCGTCTGCGCGCGCCCGCAACGCTGGGGCTTGTTCCCTGGCGCTGCCTGGAGCTGGTAACCCGGTTGGGCCGCAGTGCTATCCGCGGGAGGCAGGACGCGTGCTGGCGGCCGAATCCCGGAGCGCGGGGACCGCGGGGGTCGCGCGTGCTTCCCTAGCACCCTGTTTGCGACCGTTCATGAGGATGGGACCTCTCCCTGCCGGGCCTCCCCTCTGCTGGGAGAAGGCTAGGGAAAGGGGCGGGCGGCGCGGCGGGGCTGGGTCCCAGCTCTTCCGCGTCCCCCGGCCACAGCTCGCAGCCAGTCCCCGGCCCTGCCCCACATATCCTGCCTTGGCCACTACACACGCCCATGTTGGGTGCGGCACCGGGGGCTGACTTTAGAAACTTAGAACTTGAATTCTGGTTTGAGAAACCACTGACCAGATGGAAAGAGCGTTCCAATAATAAACACCTGTGTCTTCTCATTGCCTATTTGAGACAACAAGCAAAGTTGATAAGGGAGGGAAAATAAGAAAAGTAGAGGTCTAATAACCGCAAAAACAAATCTGGAAGCCTAACAGCTCTTTTCCGCCAGGAGAAAGAGAAAATCTACTACTTCGCATCGTTTTACATAAGAAAGATTGCCGGCCAGGTCGGGCGCCATGGCTCACGCCTGTACCTCTGCACTTTGGGAGGCCTCCGCAAGCGAATTACCTGAGGTCAGGAGTTCGAGACCAGCCTGGCCAACATAGTGAACTCCCGTCTCTACTAAAAATACAAAAATTAGCCCGGCGTGATGGCAGGTGCCTGTAATCCCAGCTACTTGGGAGGCTGAGGCAGGAGAATCACTTGAACCCAGGAGGCAGAGGTTACAGTAAGCCGAGATCGTGCCATGGCACTCCAGCCTGGGTGACAAGCAAAACTTCGTCTCAAAAAAAAAAAAAAAGAAAAGAAAAAGAAAAGAAAGGAAAGGAAAGAAAGACTGTCAGAGGCATTTTGAACCAGAGCAACTCCATCTTGAATAGGGACTGGGTAAAATAAGGCTGAGATCTACTAGGCTGCATTCCCAAGGGTCAGGCCGTCTAAATCACAGGATGAGGTCAGCACATAATACAGGTCATAAGGATGTTGCTGATAAAACAGGTTGCGGTAAAGAAGCCAGTCAAGACCCACCAAAACCAAGATGGCAACGAGTTTGACCTCTGGTCGTCCTCACTGCTACACTCTCACAAGCGTAGCATCAGGAAGTTACTCCATATGGTCTAAAAAAGGGAGGCATAAGTAATCCACTCCGTGTTTAGCATATAATCAATAAATAGGCTGGGCTTGGTGGCTCTTGCCTGTAATCAGCATTTTGGGAAGCTGAGGCAGGTGGATCACCTGAGGTCAGGAGTTCAAGACCAGCCTGGCCAACATGGTGAAACCCCATCTCTATTAAAAATACAAAAATTAACCAGCATGGTGGTTGACCCCGTCTCTAGTAAAAGAAAAAAAAACAAAACCTGGGCCTGGTGATGGGCGCCTGTAATCCCAGCTACTTGGGAGGCTGAGGCAGGAGAATTGCCTGAACTCAGGAGGCGGAGCTTGCTGTGAGCCCAGATCGCGCCACTGCCCTTCAGCCTGGGTGACAGAGCGAGACTCTATCTCATAAAACAACAACAACAACAACAACAACAACAACAACAACAACAACAACAAAAACCCTGTCTCTGTAAATGTAATGACTAGCTGGAAGAAATGGGAGCATTATCAGAGGTCTAGCATCTTTATTTTGTTTTTTCTTTCTTATTTTTCTTTATTTCAGGGCTCTTTTGGTCTAGCATTGCTTTATTAATGTGCTTTTTAGGTTGCCAAAATAATAATCGAGCAGCTAGAACTGCAAAGGAGGAAGGGAAAGAAAATTGTTGGAGGTGAATGATCTTGATTTCAATACAATGATCGTAAGTCCTATGGAGAGAAGTAGGAGGAAGAGAAGTTGGTTAATGAGTACAAAAATACACTTAGATAGAAGGATAAAGTCTGGTATTCGATAACACAGTAGGGAAATTATAGTTAACAATAATTTATCGCGTATTTCAAAATAGCTAGAAGAGAAGAATTAGAATGTTTCCAACACAAAGAAAAGATAAATGTTTGAAGTGATGGATACCTCTATCACTCTAATTTCATCATTACACATTGTATACATGTATCAAAATATTACATGTACCCCCAAAATATATGTAACTATGATATATCAATTTAAAAACACAAATACATAAAATGTAAACAGTAACTTTTTTTAGAAGTCCTATGGGGAGGGTAATTTCTGCAGCTTCCTCTCTTGCCAATGAGCTCGATCATTCAGAGTTTTGCAGCGGTGAATGAAGCATGTTTTACCTGCCTCTCCATGAATATTCCTTAAGTGATTCAATATTTGCTTTTGCTCATAAAAAAGATGCAACGGGGAATATCTGCTGCTATTTGTTTTACATTTGCTTATATCTTGTTCACGGATGAAGAAATACTGAGATAGAAGGGGATAGAAGATGAGGACTCTCAGACCCTGGGGTAGAGCATATTTGTGATTCTTTGTTCATTAGATGACTGTATGTTTATCACAGAACATAGACCAGGATGTGGAAAAAAGTAAACTAGCATTTTATGTACCACATCTTCCCTCCTTTATCTTCTTCATCTATCTTTTTATTCCATGTTAGAAGGGAAATATTTGGGTGGGCGCAGTGGCTCATGCCTGTAATCCCAGCACTTTGGGAGGCTGAGGTGGGCAGATCACTTGAGGTCAAGAGTTCGAGGCCAGCCTGGCCAACATGGTGAAACCCTGTCTCTACTAAAAATACAAAAATTGGTTGGGCGTGGTGGCAGGCACCTGTAATCCCAGCTGCTGGGGAGGTTGAGACAGGAGAATTGCTTGAACCTGGGAGGCGGTGGTTGCAGTGAGCCGAGATTGCACCACTAACTCTAGGTTGGGTGACAGAGCAAGACTCCCATCTAAAAAAAAAAAAATGGGAACTAGGAAAGAGGTGATGAGAAAACAATCTAGAGGAATGACTTTCAAACTTGGTTATGTTCAAACATCAGAAACCAATTGTGAACTGATTAACAATACATATTTCATTGATAACATCAGAAATGCTGCATCAGAAACTCAATGAGTAGAGCTCCCAGATGATTCACATATTAGATAGTGCCAGACACATTAGCAGTGCAAGAACTTGTATTTGAGAAGCAGTGCTCTGAAACAGTTTGTACCCTGTTAGAAACGGGGAATGCAAGAACTGAAGCTGCCCATAGAAAGTCAGCAGGCTCCCTCTTTACTTGTTTTCTTTTCTTTTCTTTCTTTCTTTTTTCTTTTCTTTTTTTTTTTTTTTTTTTTTGAGACAGAGTCTTACTCTATCACCCAGAGTGGAGTGCAGTGGTGCTATCTCAGCTCACTGCAACCTCCACCTCCCTCCTGGGTTCAAGTGATTCTCCTGCCTCAGCCTCCTCAGTGGCTGGGACTACAGGCATGCACCACCACACCCGGCTAATTTTTTAATTTTTTAGTAGAGATGGGTTTTTGCCAGGTTGGCCAGGCTGATCTCGAACTCCTAACCTCAAATAATCCACCCGCTTTGGCCTCCCAGAGTGCTGGGAGCCACCATGCCCAACTGAAGGAGCAGATTTTACAGGTGGTGAGAGTTGAATTTTGGACATGTTACTTTACTTTTTTAAAGACAGGATCTTGTTCTGTTTCCCAGGCTGGAGGATACAATTATAGCTCATTGCAGCCTCAAACACCTGGGCTCAAGCAATCCTCCTGCCTCAGCCTTCTGAGTAGCTGGGACTACAGGTGGGTAGCACCATGCCCAGTAAATTTTTAAAATTTTCTGTACAGACAGGGTCTTGCTACGTGGCCCAGGCTGGTCTCAAACTCCTGGGCTCAAACAGTCCTCTGGCCTCAACCTCTGAAAGTGCTAGGATTATAGGCGTGAGCCACCATGTCCATCCAGCCTGAACGCACTGATTTTCATTTGCTCACTAGACATTCAGTTAGAGTTGTTAGTACTCAGCAGTAAGCACACGGCAGTCACTGCTCCATGCAATACTGAAATTCCACCCAGCAAATGTTGTCATGTCCCTCTTCTCCAGGGACAGAGAACATTCTGTAATTAGGGCCCAGTTTTGCTTTCTAGGAATGGCTCCCTGACACCTGGTTCACCAAAGCTCTTGGATTGATTCTCTGAAGCACAGTTTTTTTCCGTTATGCCTTGTGGATTCTTAGGAAGACGTGACTCCTGTTGGCAGCTGAGTGCCCTTCTCAGTCTGTATCTTGCTCACAGAACCTTGGGGGCTCAGAAACCATTTTTTTTTTTTTTTTTTTTTGAGAGAGGTTCTCACTCTGTCACCCAGGCTAGACTACAGTGGTGCAGTCTTAGCTCACTGCAACCTCCGCCTCCCAGGTTCAAGCAGTCGTCATGCCTCAGCCTCCCACGTAGCTGGGATTACGAGTGTGTGCCACCACACCCAGCTAATTTTTGTATTTTTGGTAGAGACGGGGTTTCACCATGTTGGCCAGGCTTGTCTCCAACTCCTGACCTCAAACAACCCACCCACTTCGGCCTTCTAAAGTGCTGGGATTACAGGTGTGAGCCACTGTGCCTGGTCAAAACACGTTCGCTATGTAAAACTTTTGAAACTTTGTGAACTTTCTATGTTGAGTCTGGTTTCAGTCTACTCCACTGGTCAAAAGCTATATACATCGTATTTTTTTTAGACAAACTTCTTTCCAGACTTAATTGCGATTACTTTGAGTGTAACCGGCAGCTAAGAGAAGACATTTTTATGATTCTTTTATTTTTCATTTTATTTTTTGAGACAGAGTCTCGCCGTGTGGCCCAGGCTGGAGTGCAGTGGCGCGATCTCCGCTCACTGCAAGCTCCGCCTTCCGGGTTCATGTCATTCTCCTGCCTCAGCCTCCGGAGTAGCTGGGACTACAGGCGCCCGCCACCACGCCCGGCCTTTTTGTATTTTTAGTAGAGATGGGGTTTCACCCTGTTAGTCAGGATAGTCTCGATCTCCTGATCTTGTGATCCGCCCGCCTCGGCCTCCCAAAGTGCTGGGATTACAGGCGTGAGCCACTGCACCTGGCCGACATTTTTATGATTCTTATTGGCTCTTTTGCTTAACTGAAAAGATCCATTAGTACCAACTTAACTCTTTTAGAGGTCTTAACAAAAGATATTCCAGCCTCATCTTGAGGATCTTTTACTGGCTGGGGAGGTTGGAGATAAGAACAGGGTTTATTTTCCAGTCTGCTCAATTTTAATCTCTTGATAGTGCCTCTAAATTCTGTATAGCAGCCCTTTCCCCTTACTTCTCTTATTTCTTTCTGGCAGCCCTTACAATATGCAGCTAACAGACACCACCAACTAACACATTTAGCATTCTGCCTTGAAATCATTTTATGAAGGCCTACACATTAAGTATGTTTTATATCTTGTGAGTTGTTACAGGTAATAGTTTTACCAAGTATTTTGCTGCTACCTAACATGTCATCATTTTTCCAGTTTGCTATAGCAGTTTTCTTAGCACCTTAAGAAAACCCTCAAATTTTAAATTCATTTTGGAGTAAAACAGGCTCTTTGCTATTTACAAGATTACTTCTGAGTTGCAAAAATTCTCTGTCCATGTTTTTCCCTTTATTACCATGATTTTCTCCTGTATTTCCCCCACTCAATCTTGGGTGCCACAATCCAACAGAGAGCATGGCACTTTGTTTTTTCTTTTTGCATCTGTAATGGAAACAGCCTGTTTTCTGCTGCATGGCAGCAGACAGTAAGTGCATCAGATCTGTCAAACACAAGCATGCTTCTTGCTTTTTCACTGTTGCCCAGCACTTACTCCCTAAACCAATGCCACATATTTTAGGCTTTTGTTAAACAGCATCCCATTTCTAGATGGCAATTTCTTTTTTTGTTGTTTGTTTTTTGTTTGAGATGGAGTCTTGCTCTGTCGCCAGGCTGGAGTGCAGTGGCATGATCTCGGCTCATTACAATCTCCGCCTCCTGGGTTCAAGTGATTCTCTTGCCTCAGCCTCCCGAATAGCTGGGATTACAGGTACACACCACCACACACAGATAATTTTTGTATTTTTAGTAGAGATGGGGTTTCACCATGTTGGCCAGGATGGTCTCCATCTCCTTACCTCGTGATCCGCTCACCTCAGCCTCCCAAAGGCATGAGACACTGCATAAGGCCATAGATGCCAATTTCTGTATCAGTTAGCTACTGCTGTATAACACACGCTTCTGAAACTCAGTGGCTTAAACAGTAAGCATTTATTAGTGTTTGTGTTTCTATGAGTCAGGTGGGTAGTCTGCTGACTTGGGCTTGCTCACATATCTGCGGTTATCTGGTGGCATATCTTACAAGCATGAACCACCACACCCGGCCGAGTTTTCTTCTTTGATCCATGTGCTATAAAGAAGTGTGTTGTTTTTATGTCCATGTATGTGGAGATTTTCCAGTTATCATTTAGTTACTGGTTTCTGTTTTAATTCCTTTGTGGTCTGATAGCATGCTTTGTATGATGACCATTCTTTGAAATTTGTTGAGGTGTGTGCCTTTTTTTTTTTTTTCAGATTGAGTTTCGCTCTTGTCGCCCAGGCTGGAGTGCAATGGCACGATCTCGGCTCACTGCAATCTCCTCCTCCCGGGTTCAAGTGATTCTCCTGCCTCAGCCTCCCAAGTAGCTGGGATTATAGGCACCCACCAGTACGCCTGGCTAACTTTTTTGCATTTTTAGTAGAGATGGGGTTTCTCCATGTTGGTCAGGCTGGTCTTACACTCCCAACCTCAGGTGATCCGCCCTCCTTGGCCTCCCAAAGTGCTGAGATTATAGGCATAAGCCACTGCGCCTGGCCGAGGTGTGTTTTATGGCCCAGTATACATGCTTTTTGATGTTCATATATAGGTATGTGTATTAGGCCTATACCTAGGAATTTCTGGGTCATAACGTGTATATTCAGCTCTACTAAATATGAACAGACGATTTTCCAAAATGGCTGTCACAACTGCACCCCCAACAATAGTGCATAACAGTTCTATGTGCTTCACGGCTTTGTCCTTGTGTTGTCTTGTCAGTTTTAAAACCTGTAGCCATTTTAGTGGATGTGTAGTATATATCATCATCGTGTTCATTTGCATTTCCTTAATGACTAAAAACATTAAGCATCTTTTCACGTACTGCCTGGCTATTTGGATTCCTCTTTGGTGAAGTGCTGTACTTAGTGATTGTTTTTCTTTCTTATTGCTTTTAGGAGTTCGTGTTATATTCTAAATTCATTGTTAGATAAAATATATCAAAAATACCTTCTCTCATTCTGTAGATCATTTTTCATTCTTTTTCTTTCTTGAGACAGGATCTAACCGTTTCGCCCAGGATGGATCGCAGTAGCACAATCCTGACTCACTGCAGCCTTGACCTCCCAAGCTCAAACAATCCTCCCACCTCAGCCTCCTGAGTAGCTGAAACCACAGGAGTGCACCACCACACCTGGCTAATTTAAAAAAATTTTTTTGTAGAGATGTGGTCTCCCTATGTTGTCCAGGCTAGTCTCCAACTCCTGGGCTCAAGTGATCCTCCCACCTCAGCCTACCAAAGTGCTGAGTGAGTGTGAGCCACTGCACCCATTTCTTACTTTCTTAACGGTGTCTTTTGATGAACAGAGTCTCTTACTTTTAATCATATCTAATTTATCAATCTTTTCTGTGTGTTTGATGTTTTTTAGACGTGGACACCATTATTATCAACCTGTTTTTATAGAAAAGTTGAGTTGCTTGGCACTGGAGCTCTGCAGGGTCTGGACCAGGGGGAGGCAGGCCTGAAACAGCAAAATCACTCTCAGGCTTCTGCAGTGCACCCAGCACCGCAGGACACCCAGAGTCAGCGCTTCCTCAGACTTTGAGCCCTAAGTGCCTCACTTGCCTCGCCCTAGACCCAGCCCTCCCAAAGTGTTGAATTACCTCCTTATGTTTATTAGTTCCTAGACTAGGGCAAAATAGAAGTCAATTAGCTTTCCTTTACCAGTGTCTAGTCCGTTTGGGCTACTATCACAACATACCTTAGTTTGGGTAACGCATAAACAACAGAACGCCATTGCTCCCAGTCTGGAGGCTGGGAAGTCCAAGATCAACGCCCTGGCAGATTCTTCATCCATTAGCGTCTGTGCCTCATACAAGAGACCCTCTATGTGTCCTCACATGGCAGAAGCTCTCTCTGGTCTCTCTGATAAAGACACACTACATTTGTAAATTTATAAAGGCTACAAAGGCACGAAATTCACATATGAATTTGGTGCGGAGCATAAACATTTACACCATAGCAACCGGTACAGTCAAACTAAATGATCATTCTGTTCCGTCTACCAAATACTGCCAGAAATGGTGCCCAGCCTTAGAAAACATGTAAAGCTCTTGATTTTCTTAAGAAATAACTTTCACCTTTTTAAAAATTATTATTTTATTTATTTTTGTAGACAGTCTTGCTCTGTTGCCCAGGCCGGAGTGCAGTAGCTTGATCTCGGTTAACTGCAGCATTTACTTCCTGGGTTCAAGAGATCCTCCCACCTCAGGCTCCCAGTAGCTGGGACTACAGGCACGGGCCACCACACTTGGCTAACTTTTGTGTTTTTTGTAGAGACAGGGTCCCGCTATGTTGCTCAGGCTAGTCTTGAACTCCTGGGCTCAAGCTATCCGTCCGCCTGGGCTTCCCAAAGTGCTGGGATTACATGTGTGAGCCTGGCCTGAATAGGTGACTTTGAATGCGCTCCAGTCCTAGTCCAGTTGGAGAAACGGAAAGTTTCCAGTGTCTTGAAGAAGAGGGCCCCGGAGAACTTTCCATAGGGCCGTGGCCTCAGGCGGACTGCGAACCACGATAACCAGCAGGGGGCGGCCCAGTGTTCTTAGAACCCGGGTCCCACGAGCTTGTGAACAGGGCACGGGTGAAAACCCGGATCCAGGTAACTCCGCCGGAACGCGCGCCGAGCTCGCCCGCGCGGCTGCCTCCGCCGCTCCTGATCGGCTCTCCGGGTCTTCCCGGGGCCCAGGCTGGGGCTCTTAGGGAGAAAGGAAGCGGCCCTGCAGTCCGCTGGGTGAACCCTGCTCCGCGCGAGGTGAGTGCGAGCGCCGCATCTCCTCCAGCCGCGGTGGTCGCTTGGTGGGAGCAGGGTCTTGATGCTGAGACACGGAAAGACGCTTTTCCGGTCCCACGGAAGCTGGGACACTACCTCCGGGAGTCACAGCCTAAGGAAACTCCCTCTCTGTGCCGAGAAGGGGGTGCGTGTAAGAGACGGAGTGGTGTATGCAAAATAATCCAAGTCTGTTTTGGGGACTTAGTGGCGCATAGGCAGAGCCACTGCCTGAGATTGAAGCCTGATCCACCCAGGCGGGAGGCGGGTGTCGGGCCGGAGCCTCTGCTGGAGCCCGGAGGAGGAGCGTGGGGTCCCAACGCCTCACCGCCTGCCCCGATCGGCCTCGTCCCCAGGCCCGCGACCGTCCATTCCAGAACCTAATCTGCCTTTGCGGGGCGCAAATTGCCTTGTTCTCCCCCAGGTCTTCCTAGAGAATCACTTGTTGCAGGAATGTTGTGTTGAAGTCGTAGCAACTGTGACTTTTTAGTTGCAGAGAGCACGGTGTATTTAATGGAGAAAATGCCCCGGGAAAGCACCGGCAACCGCAGGCCTGGGTTATCCCATTTGCAAGCCATGTGTTAAGTGTTTTGCTCCCGATTGGTACCCTCAGAACAGAGCTCATTTTGTGTAAACTATAGAAATAACTATGCTGTGATTTTATGACATTTTTCTGGGGATTTTTAAATGATTCTTTAAAATAAAGCAGACGTCACACAAAATGACTTTTTCTTAACATCACGGCCCCAACAGTCTGTCCCCTGCTCTTTGCTGCAGCTCCCTGCAATAATAGTTTTATGTGTTTTATGCATGAAATGATTTGTTAATTTCATTTGTGGAATGCATGCAGCTCTGGCTGGCCACAGTTTTGAATAAGGCAAGTTGGCTTTAAGGACTTTATTCCCTTTGTACATCCTTCTTTCCAATGAGACACTCAGGAAACTCAACGACCAATCTTGGGGTTTTTAGTAACGTCACACTACAACTACGGCAGGATTTCTCCCTCGTCTGCCGTAGTCTCAAATGGAGGCCTTTCAGGCATTGAATAAGCAACTCAGCTCTTTGAACACTGAAGTTTCACAGTCTCCAATCTAGCAGCACCGTAGTCTCTTTTAAAAAAACTTTCTTCTGAGTAAGGAGAAGCTAGAGACAGTGGGTAGCCTCAGGTGATCATTCAGGTCTGTTCCAGTTTTGAAACTGTTATGATAACTCTTGCTCGCTTCCTGCTAGATGGCAGTGTGTAACAGTGAATTAAAAACACGATCTCCATTCTTACTGTGTTATTGCTTGTCTTTTATTCTTCAATAAGAAAATTAGGTTTTCAAGTTTTATCGTACAAATAATATTTTTGAAAAATTCAAAACTAGGGTTCAATTCAGGAAGTTAAAAGAATATAGCTTGGAAAAACAATAATGTTATTTATAGATGTAGAAATATTCTTCAGTAGGCAGACATTTCCAACCCATATTTAAATGCTTTAAATTTCGGAATGTAAAGAGTTGATTTCAGTAAGGTATTCAATATCTAATTCAATTACCAGCATTCTACAATTAACATTTGTTATAGTGTTTCTGAACATGGGTTTTTGAAAATTTTTTTAAAGTTAAGTTTGTCTTTACTTACAATGTCTTTCAGATTTTTTTCTTTGAGAATGAAATTGGAGTTTTCAAAAGATTATATTAAATTACCAACAAGGAAAATGAAGATAAAGTAATCCTAAACATGTTATATACATTTTTAAAAATATTTCCAGAAATCTTTATGATGACTCAAGTTGTCTGGATTACGGTCTCTTGATTAATCTTTTATGAAGAGTTTTTACTCCTGGATATACTTTATGGGATGAGAGAGCTTAATTTTGGGATGGAACCTCAGAAGGAGATCATTTGGTCCAGGAATGTTGTGTTGAAGTCGTAGCAACTGTGACTTTCTAGTTGTAGACAGCACGGTGTATTTAATGGAGAAAATGCCCTGGGAAAGCACTGACTTTCTTTAGTCATTTAGATTTGTCTAAATTTGTCTAGATGAAAGATTTGTCTTTAGTCATGTGAAATATTAGCTACATTTTATCAGTGTTACTGAACCAGCTCCTCATTCATGATTATGTAAATGATAAAAGCAGATCGGGGATTTTTTTTGTTTTTTCTAGTCTGCAGTTATTCAATATTTATTAATTTATATTTTTTTCTGGAGATGAGGGATTTTAATTCGGGTATCCTGCCTGGTAGGAAAATTGTGACAAAGTGACCTATAAGCCCTTCTTGGAGGAAGAATAGTTACTAATAAGACCTCACAGGAAAAATAAAGGTGAAAAAGAATCCCTGCTCTTGAAGAATTGCCTTGGTTCTTACTGTGATACATAAACTTCACAGTCTTGTGCTGCCACTTTTAATTTTTTTATTTTTGAGACGGAGTCTAGCTCTGCCACCCAGGCTGGAGTGCCAGTGGCACGATCACAGCTCACTGCAGCCTTGACCTCCAGGGCTCAAGGGATCCTCCTGTTCAGCCTCCCAGTTGCTGGGACTAGGACTACAGGTGCATACCAGCATGCCCAGCTAACGTTTTGTTTTTTCTTTTTCTTTTTCTTTTTTGTAGAGATGAGTTCTTGCCGTGTTGCCCAGGCTGGTCTTGAATTCCTGGGCTCAAGTGATCCACTCACCTCAGCGTCTCAAAGCGCTGGGATTACAGGCATGAGCCGTGACACAAAGCTTTCCCTTTTAAAAATCTGTGCTTCTTGCTGGGCACGGTGGCTCATGCCTGTAATCCTAGCACTTTGGGAGGCCAAGGCAGGTGGATCACGAGGTCAGGAGGTTGAGACCATTCTGGCCAACATGGTGACACCCTGTCTCTACTAAAAATACAAAAAATTAGCTGGGTGAGGAGGCTCACACCTGTAATCCCAGCTACTTGGGAGGCTGAGGCAGGAGAATTGCTTGAACCTGGGAGGCGGAGATTGTGGTGAGCCGAGATCGCGCCACTGTACTCCATCCTGGGGACAGAGCGAGACTCTGTCTCAAAAAAAAAAAAAAAAAAAAGTAAAAAATCTGTGCTTCTAATTGAGGCATTGCATCAGTCTGTTTATCTGGCTCTCTGTCTGTTTTGGATTTGTTTTTAGTTTCTACATCAAATGGATCCACTGAATACTCACTCTTGTGAGGTTGTATGATCAACACTACATAATTTAAGCAGTTTAGTATATGTGTGGAATTTAAGGATTGAGGAATGACATTTCCTTCATTTCTGCAATAGAAGTGCAGAGGTGTCTGGCTACACATTCTGTTTCCCCATTAATCTGCAGTCTTGATTCACATGACTGCCAGTGTGCCTTTCTCCCTTACTGTTCTCTACTGGTCTCACCTGAAGTTTCTGCTAGGATGAAGAGGATGACTTTCCCACATAGAAATCTGCAGTCCAAAGCTTGCTTTATATAAAAATAAATGCTCAGCAAAATACGAAGTTCACTGAAAAAGAGGAACACATTAACACAAGTTTTTGTTTTGTTTTGTTTTTGAGACAGAGTTTTGCTCTTGTTGCCCAGGCTGGAGTGCAATGGTGTCATCTTGGCTCACCGTAACCTCCGCCTCCTGGGTTCAAGCAATGCCCCTGCTTCAACCTCCTGACTAGCTGGGATTACAGGCATGCGCCACCACACCTGGCTAATTTTTGTAGTCCTAGTAGAAATAGGGTTTCACCATGTTGACCAGGCTGGTCTTGAACTCCTGACCTTAAGTGATCCACCTGCCTCGGCCTCCCAAAGTGCTGGGATTACAGGCATGAGCCACGGGCCTGGCCATTAACACAAGTCTTGATAAAGAAAATTGAGTAAAAATGGAAACTGTGGAGGTATTACACTATATTCATCCGATGCCCAAGGGACAATCACAGGCCCTACGGACGTCTGCAAATTAACAAAATAGGCCACCTTTTAAATGTTCATCAGTTGCTTTTTATGCATCTGATAAAGCAGCTTTAGAAAGTTTACTAAAATCCCCCAGCTTCCTGTGTTCTCTCCATTGTCCTGATGGAAACAAGCATATGATGATATGAATCTATAAACTGATTTGTTAGCTGGGTGCAGTGGCTCAATCCCAGCACTTTGGGTGGTTGAGGTGGGCAGATTGCGTGAGCTCAGGAGTTTGAGACCAGCCTGGCCAACATGGTGAAATCCTGCCTCTACCAAAAAAAAAAAAAAAAAAAAAAAAAAAAAAAAAACAATTAGCTGGGTGTGGTGGCACATGCCTGTGGTCCCAGGTACTCTGGAAGTTGAGCGGGCGAATCACTTGAGCCTGGGAAATTGAGGCTACAGTGAGCCAAGATTGTACCACTGCACCCAGCCTAGGTGACAGAGAAGACCCTGTCTCAAAAACAAAACAAAGAAACAAAAACTGACTTGCTGTTAGGAGGGGCAATGCCTCCCAAAGGAGGTAGCCCTGAAAGTCTTGCAGAATGGCTAGCACAGTGAAAGAGGTGGAAGGGCTTCCAGATACGCACAAGAGCACAGAGTGGGAAGCCGCGTTCCAGGATACCAGGAACAGAGTCCTTATGCTGCAAACCAGGAAAGGAAGCCAGAGAGGTAGGGCATGGCCCACATTGTGTTTTCTGTTTTTTTGTTTTGTTTTGTTTTGTTTGAGATGGAGTCTTGCTCTGTTACCCAGGCTGGAGTCCAGTGGCGTGATCTTGGCTCACTGCAACCTCTGCATCCTGGGTTCAAGTGATTTTCCTGCCTCAGCCTCCACAGTAGCTGGGACTATAGGCACACACCACCACACCCAGCTAATTTTTGTATTTTTAGTAGAGATGGGGTTTTGTCATGTTGGCCAGGCTTGTCTCCAACTCTTGGCCTCAAGAAATCCACCCTCCTTGGCCTCCCAAAGTGCTGGGATTACAGGCATGCGCCACTGCATCCAGCCTCACATTAATAAGTGGCACTTCAGTGTGAATAGTTTAAATTTGATAATTAGATACATTTCTTCTAAAAACTCTCCATGGTATAACCTCTAGCTTATTAACCCCATTGACCCCCCAATTACCAGAACAGAAATGGGCAAAGGAGTCTTCCCAGAGCTCCTTGCCTTCTGCCTCGCCTCGCCTGCAAGTAGGGAGAGGTAGGAGGAAGAGGGGCACACAAACTACCAGGTTCTTCTACTTTTTTTTTTTTTTTTTTGAGACAGAGTCTTGCTCTGTCGCCCAGGCTGGAGTGCAGTGGCCAGATCTCAGCTCACTGCAAGCTCTGTCTCCCGGGTTTACGCCATTCTCTTGCCTCAGCCTCCCGAGTAGCTCGGACTACAGGTGCCCACCACCTCGCCTGGCTAGTTTTTTTGTATTTTTTTAGTAGAGACGGGGTTTCACTGTGTTAGCCAGGATGGTCTCGATCTCCTGCCCTCGTGATCCACCCATCTCGGCCTCCCAAAGTGCTGGGATTACAGGCTTGAGCCACTGCGCCCGGCCTTTTTTTTTTTTTTTTTTTTTGAGACACGGTCTCACTCTGTCGTCCAGGCTGGAGTGCAGTGGTGCAATCTCAGCTCACTGCATCCTCTGCCTCCCAGGTTCAAGGGATTCTCCTGCCTCAGTCTCTCTAGTAGCTGGGATTACAGGTGCCTGGCACCAGGCCTGGCTGATTTTTGTATTTTTAGTAGAGATGAGGTTTCACTGTGTTGTCCAGGCTGGTCTCAAACTCCTGACCTTAGGTGATCTGTCCACCTTGGCTTCCCACAATGCTGAGATTACAGGCATGAGTCACCGCACCCAGCCTCACAAACTACCAGATTCGGAAAGCTCAGAGTGTCACCTAAGGTTGGTTTTTCATTTTACAGTCAGGCATGCAGGAAAGAAATCATCCCTTGGTTCCATTTCTGAGACACTTATACCTTCAACTGGCCCTGAATGGCCAAAATTTGAAGCTGGCACCCTCAAGCTGCTAATTACCTATAAGATACTCAGTCTCTCTTCTGTCCATCTTAATTCAAAATACAGTTGAAAATTTGGAATTATTTTAGGATGAAAGTGTTGCTGGTTTTGATGGCATAGCACGTGCAAGAGTATGAGGTAGTCATACTCAGCTCCAAACCCTGCTCTGTGCAGCAGATGGCCAACCCTGGTGGTGCACACCAGCTATGCAGTGCACTTTAGAAGCTCAGCTTCTAGGGGCAAGAGGATTGGTGAGTGAGAGTCCATTTCAGATGGTGCCTGCCATGGTTGTCTGAATATACATATTGTTTTCTCCCAGGAAGGAGTATTCTAGGGCACCCTCTTGTATAGGACTCTGAGATTCATCCTGCAGGCAATGATGAATGAGAGCTTTTGTCTTGGAGTCTCATAATTTAAGTGCTTCAGTATGTGTCTGGAATTTAAGAATGACAGCGCCTTCAGTTCTGTAACAGAAATGTGCTCTGGCCACACCTTCTTGATTAATCACTAGTCTTTTTTTTTTTTTTTGAAATGGAGTCTTGCTCTGTCGCCCAGGCTGGAGTGCAGTGGCGTGATCTCGGCTCACTGTAACCTCCACCTCCTAGGTTCAAGTAATTCTCTTGCCTCAGCCTCCTGAGTAGCTGGGACTACAGGTGCATGCCACCATGCCTGGCTAATTTGTGTGTGTGTGTGTGTGTGTGTGTGTGTGTTTTGAGACAGAGACTCGCTCTGTAGCCTAGGCTGGAGTGCAGTGGTGTGATCTTAGCTCACTGCAACCTCCGCCTCCTGGGTTCAAGTGGTCCTTCTTGCCTCAGTCTCCCGAGTATCTGGGATTACAGGAGCCTGCCACCACGCCTGGCTAATTTTTGTATTTTTAGTAGAGACAGGGTTTCACCATATTGGTCAGGCTGGTCTCAAACTCCTGACCTCCGGTGATCCACCCACTGCGGCCTCCCAAAGTGCCGGGATTACAGGTGTGAGCTACCACACCCGACCTAATCACCAGTCTTGATTGACATGGCTACCAGTGTCCCTTTCTCCCTTTCTGTTCTCTTTTGGTCTACTCTATTGAATTGGAGCCTGCTGTCCTTCATAGTGCTCTCTGCAAGTCTGTTTGTCCTACCAGTTGGAGGACCGCTGACTTGATGTCAGGCTCCTGGGTAACTAATACCATACACAGTATTAGATTGACTGTTACTGTTGTAAATGTACCCCCAGGCCTGGATAATTGTTGCATGCTCTAAGTCAAAATACTACTGTCTACCCTGGCTGGGCCCTGCCCTGCCCTGCCCTTCTTTTCTCTACCCTTTCCTTTTCCCTTCCCTTCCCCTTTCCCTTCCTTTCCTTCTTCTTCTTCTTCTTTTTTTTTTTTTTTGAGACAGTGTCTCACTCTGCTACCCAGGCTGGAGTGCAGTGGCATAATCATGGCTCAGTGCAGCCTTGAACTCGGGCCCAAATGATTCTCCTGCTTTAGCCTCCCAGGTAGCTGGGACCACAGACATGCACCACCATGCCCAGCTAATTTTAAATTAAAATTTTTTTTTTTTTGTAGAGGCAGAGTCTTGCTTTGTTGCCTAGGCTGGTCTTGAACCCCTGAGCTCAAGGGATCTTCCTGCCTCAGCCTCCCAGAGCCACCACACCTGGCGGACTCTGTTCTTTAGTGGTCGTTATTTAACCATAGATTGGCCCCTGAGACCTCCTACACTTCTGGCTTTGGGAAGATAGCCTAGGTTGATATTCTTTAAATATAAGGAAATTCATAATCTTAAATTCTTCTGTCATAGTTCATAAAGCTATGCGAAGGTCCCGAAAAGGTCCTAGGATAGACCTGAGCTGTACAGTAGCTATAAAAATATCCCAAACTCTGTCCTCAAATTGTATCTTTTGTTTTCCTTTATTCCTGATTCTTTTTGTACTTTTCACAAGCTGTCACTATGTTCCTTCATTTGTTTGCTTTCCACACATCTTTGAGTCGGGTAAGCTGATACCTAGACTCACTTCTGTCTTTAAAAAATATGATCTTGTGGCTGGGTACAGTGGCTCATACCTGTAATCCCAGCACTTTGGGAGGCTGAGGCGGGTAGATCATTTGAGGTGTTCAAGATAATTCAGGAGTTCGAGACTGGCCTGGCCAACATCGTGAAACCCTGTCTCTACTACAAATAGAAAAATTAGCTGGGTGTGGTGGTACGTACCTGTAGTCCCAGCTACTCAGGAGGATGAGGCAGGAGAATCGCTTGAACCCAGGAGGCGGAGGTTGCAGTGAGCCGAGATCACACCACTTCACTCCAGCCTGGGCAACAGAGCGAGACCCTGTATCAGAACAACAACAACAACAACAACTCTCTCTCTCTATGTATATATATGTGTATGTGTGTGTGTGTATATGTGTGTGTGTGTGTGTGTATATATATGACCTTGGACAAATCACTTAAACTTGAGGAAGCTTAGCTTCCTTGGGAACTGGGAATAATAATACCTACCTTGCCTACTTTTCCAAGTGGTTATAAATAAGATTGAGTAGAGTGATATAGCTAAACATTTTTTGAAAACATTATAGCTTTATTCCCATTTAAGTAGGTGATACCATTTTACTACATAATCTGGGTTACATTAATGATAACTATAATAAATTGCTTCTGCACATTAAATGAAAATTTGGTAATCTTTCTGTTATGCAAGGGAAAGAAATAGTGATAGTTAACATTTATTATTTACTGTGAAGAAGCTGAGACTTAGAAAGATTCAGTAACTTGTCTAAATTTATATTAAGTAATAGAACCAGGATTGGGACCCAAAGTGCTAGCTCCATATTGTATGTAGTTAATAGCTACAAGCATCTACTAAGAGGGAGCAAAGGTACTTTACAGGTTCTTAGAGATTTTTGTTCCTTTTTTCTCTGATATAGCAGCTGACAACTGTACTACATATGTTTTCTGTGGCAGGTAACCTGTGAGGATTGGTATTGTCTGGTGGTAATTTTATAGTATTTCTTTTTTTTAAATTATTTTTTATTTTTTGAGACTGGGCCTGGCTCTGTCACCCAAGCTAAGTGCAGTGGCACAATCATGGCTCACTGCAGCCTCAATCTCCTGGGCTGAAGCAATCCTCCTGCTTCAGCCTCCCAAGTAGCTAGGACTACAGACACCCACCACCATGCCTGGTTAATTTATTTTTCGTAGAGATGGGGTCTCACTGTGTTGCCTAGGCTGGTTCTCCCACCTTGGCCTCCCACGGTTTTGGGATTACCTGCATGAGCCACTGTGCACAGCCAAGGAATTTTATGGTATTAATGCTAAAAAATATAAAAGAATATGTGCACTTCCAGTTGTAATACTTGTCAAAGTTAGAGTCTTGGGCAAGTTACTTTACTTCATTCAGATTCAGTTTTCTTATATTTGTTTGTTTGTTTGTTTGTTTTTGAGACGGAGTCTCGCTTTGTCGCCCAGGCTGGAATGCAGTGGCCGGATCTCAGCTCACTGCAAGCTCCGCCTCCCGGGTTTACGCCATTCTCCTGCCTCAGCCTCTCTGGAGTAGCTGGGACTACAGGCGCCCGCCACCTCGTCCGGCTAGTTTTTTGTATTTTTTTAGTAGAGACGGGGTTTCATCGTGTTAGCCAGGATGGTCTCGATCTCCTGACCTCGTGATCCACCCGTCTTGGCCTCCCAAAGTGCTGGGATTACAGGCTTGAGCCACCGTGCCCGGCCAGTTTTCTTACATTTGAAAATGAGAATGGAGTTGTTGGGAGAATTGAATGAGCGCCTTCCTGTGGCGCCTGCCTGTGTGCTAAGTACTTAGGAAAGGCCTTGCCCGTGATAGGTTACTTAACAAATATTAGCGATCTCCTTTTCTTTGGCAAAGTGAGCATTTTTCCTTTTAAAGTTCCAGTTGATGGGGTAGCAATCTATTTTATATGCTTCATTTTCTACCTAAAGGGATAATAAATTAAAATAATATTTAAATGTAAGGATGATAAACATTTATTGGGTATTCAGTGTGTGTCAGAGTCTGAAATAAGTGTTTTACCAATCATAGCTCATAAAATTCTCACAACTCTGATTAGGCCTCATGAGGATCTACTTTTGGAAAGTGAGTTATGGAGAGGTTAGGTTAAGCCAGCTGAGGAATTGGGATTTGAATCCTGGAAGGCTGACTTGAGACCTTCTCTTAGTCACTGGGTTTTGCGAATTTCATGGATGAAAGTAGAAAAATGCACTTTTGGTGATTTCTGAGTCCCAGTGTTATTTTGTGGTTGAAGGAAAAAAAAAATATCCTGGATTTAAAAGTAAGGCCGGTCAAGGTGGCTCACACCTGTAATCCCAGCACTTTGGGAGGCCAAGGCAGGAGGATCACTTGAGCCCAGGAGTCCAAGACCAGCTTGGGCAACATGGTGAGACCTCATCTCTACAAACAAACAAACAAAAATCAGCTGGATATTGTGGCACATGCCATTAGTCCCAGCTACTCGGGAGGGTGAGGTGGGAGGATTGCTTGAGCCTGGGAGTTGGAGGCTACAGTGAGCCGTGATCACAATACTGCATTTCAGCCTGGGTGACAGAGTGAGACCGTGTCTCAGAAAAAAGTAAATCAAGGTAGACTCATGAGAGGGGAACCCACCCTTTTTTTTTTTGAGATAGAGTCTGGCTCTGTCGCCCAGGCTGGAATGCAGTGGCATGATCTTGGCTCACTGCAATCTCTGCCTCCCGGGTTCAAGTGATTTTCTGGCCTCAGCCTTCCAAGTAGCTGGGATTACAGGCACCTGCCACTGCGCCTAGCTAATTTTTGTATTTTTTGTAGAGACAGGGTTTCACCATCTTGACCAGGCTGGTCTCGAACTCCTCACCTTAAGTGATCCACCTGCTTTGGCTTCCCCAAGTGCTGGGATTACAGGTGTGAGCCACTGCCCCTGGCTGGGAGCATACGTTTAAGACTAAAATTTTTAACCAGGGTTCTATATTATTTTTATAGGTCTAATTATATGTAATTATATCTTTAACTCTGTATGTCAGGGGCATGATGTAGGTCTGACTTAGATTCACATCTGTGAAGTACTGTGCAGCAGCATTGCCCTTCCTCTGGAAAGTTGACCCTTCCTCCACTCTGAACTACACAGTGCCATTTGTCCAGGACATTGAAGTTCATAGAATATCATAGGGATAAAGGGCATTCTATGGGGGCATTTTTTTCAGTCTTTTTTTTTAACCTTTTTTTAAAATTTGAGATAGGGTCTTGCTCTGTTGCCTACACTAGAGTGCAGTGGTGCAATCACGGCCTACTGCAGCCTTGACCTCCTGGGCTCAAGCAGTCCTCCTGCTTCAGCCTCCTGAGGAGCTGGGACTATAGGTGCACACCCCCATGCCCAGCTAATTTGTAAAATTTTCTATGCAGACAGGGTCTCACTATGTTGCCCAGGCTGGTCTCAAGCTCCCGGGCACAAGCCATCCTCTTGCCTTGGCCTCCCAAAGTGCTGTGATTAAAGGTATGAGCCACTGTACCTGGCCCTCATTTAGTTCATTTGTACAACTTTTTTGAAAAGATCATTTATTTCAGATAGATGAAAATGTTATTTGGAAACTTCCAAAGAATAATATTGCTCCAACAGCCCACTGCTTTATTCACTTGCTGTAAAAGACAAATCATATTCAGAATTCCTTATGCTGTGGCAAAAGTTGGTTTCCTTCGTGGGCATTGGGGCCACATGATCATTATCCAGTTTTGATTAAAGCCTGAATCTTTTATTTTCTTCCTAAATTTTATGGGAGTGGGTGGATAGTCCTGGTAATTTTTATTCCATTTCTAAACTCCTTTGAAACTTAGATAGAAGGGAGTGACTTCATATAAAAGTCTTGGAATTCAGTCTTCTTCTGGCAGACAGCATTAAGTGGAAGCAGAATTTTAGATTTGGGATCTGGTTGTAGATTTGTCACTCTCTTCTGATGGACTGGGTGGCCATGAGTAAGTCAATTCACCTCTCTGGTTCCCCTCCCCTCCCCTCCCCTCCTTTTACCTCCCCTTCCTTTCCGTTCCTTTCCCTTCTTTTCCTTTCCTTTCCTTTCTCTGTTGCCCAGGCTACTCACTGCAACCTCCACCTCCCAGCTTCAAGTGATTCTCCTGCCGCAGCCTCCTGAGTAGCTGTGACTACAGGTGTGTGCCACCACACCTGGCTAATTTTGGTATTCTTAGTAGAGATGGGGTTTTGCCATGTTGGCCAGACTGGTCTCAAACTCCTGACCTCAAATGATCCACCCGCTCTGGCCTCCAAAAGAGCTGGGATTACAGGAGTGAGCCTTCACGCCCAGCCTTGATTTCCTTACTTATGGGTGAGGTACTAGGACTACATGATCTCAATGCTTTTAGTTTAAAACGTTCTATGTTTTCTCATGATCACTCGCCTGCAAGACTACATTTATTAAATCGGCACTATGGCTAAAAGATGATCTTTTGTTGCAGAATTTTTTGATGCCTTCTTATTTGGATAAATCTCCAGCTGCTCTGGTGATAGCCTAAGAAGACTGCATGCTGCTTCCTTTTGATGCCAAGCCAGGCCCTCTCGCAACCTCGGATCTCAGTCCTTCATGGAGACCAGGTCCCAGCAGGAATGGCAGTGCAGGAAATTGGCGCCCAGATGGTTCTTCCATGTGAAGTTGTCTCGGGCTCTGGGCTGACGAGAGAACACCTGGTAACCAGGTTAGCCCTCTGTCAGTCACCTAGGGCAGGGCAGCATGGTGCGGATTCAGAGGAGGAAGCTTTTGGCATCTTGCCTGTGCATCACAGCCACCGTCTTTCTGCTCGTCACACTCCAGGTACCAAGAATGTGGGTTGTGTAGTGTTGATAGCTGGGCCTTTGCCATGTCCCCCTACCCCCTATTTTCTCAAAACTTCAACTATTTCACTTTTTGTTAATCAGGGGTGTTCAGGATCTCTCTCTCTCTCTCTTTCCCTCTCTCTCTCCCTCCTTCCCTCCCTCCCTCCCTTCCTTCCTTCCTCTTTCGACACAGTTCCACTCTGTTGCCCAGGCTGGAGTGCAGTGGCACGGTCTCTGCTCACTGTACCCTCTGCCTCCCGGGTTCAAGCAGTTCTCGTGCCTCAACCTCCCGAGTAGTTGGGATTACAGGCACCCACTGCCATGCCCAGCTAAATTTTTTGTGTCGTTAATAGAGATGTGGTTTCAACATGTTGGCCGTGCTGGTCTCGAACTCCGGATCTCAAGTGATCTGCCTGCCTTGGCCTCCCAAAGTGCTAGGATTACAGGCGTGAGCCACTGTGCTCGGCCATGATCAGAGGTTTTCTACTGGGAGGAAAACACCTCCCAGTTTTCCTCCCAGTAAAAAACCCCTGGCAGGGAGACCCTTCAAGTTCACTCCCTGCCCCCCTTTTTTAAACAGGTGAAACTGAGGTTTAGTGAATGGACGTGTCAGTCAGAAGAAAAGTCATTGAGATAGAAGGTGAGTTTGAGATTATCATAGGCTCCTGGTTGTAGAGAAACAGAAAGTAAAGCTCAGTCTGTCTTCCTGGGTCAAAATTGGATGGCTTCCTCAGAGTCTCCTATTGTTACCACCTTTGAAAGACTGCATTCTTTATTTATTTATTTATTTATTTTTTTGAGACGGAGTCTCGCTGTGTCGCCCAGGCTGGAGTGCAGTGGCCGGATCTCAGCTCACTGCAAGCTCCGCCTCCTGGGTTTACGCCATTCTCCTGCCTCAGCCTCCCGAGTAGCTGGGACTACAGGCGCCCACCACCTCTCCCGGCTAGTTTTTTTGTATTTTTTAGTAGAGACAGGGTTTCACCGTGTAAGCCAGGATAGACTCGATCTCCTGACCTCGTGATCCGCCTATCTCAGCCTCCCAAAGTGCTGGGATTACAGACTTGAGCCACCGTGCCCGGCCCGAAAGACTGCGTTCTTGGAGAAGCAAGGACTATTCTGAGAACAAGATAGTCTGTATCTTGTAGTAAGTGTAGAACACAGACATCTATATTATAAGTAAATCTTGACATGTGCTTCTAGACCAAGGACTGTATATGGATGAATGAACTGAAACGTGTGCTTAGTTATCTTACCTGTATCCCTTAGTCAGTTATTCTGAACTTCATTCACTGATTTCTGTTTATTCCTTTATTTATTTATTTATTTATTATTTTTTGGGACAGGATCTCATTTTGTCACCTAGGCTGGAGAGCAGTGGCACAGTCTCGGCTCACTGCAGCATCAACCTCCCTGGGCTCAGGCAATCCTCCCACCTCAGCATCTTCAGTAGCTGGGACCACAGGCTTGTGCCATGGTGCCTGGCTAATTTTTATTTTTTTTTATAAATTTATTTTTTGAGATGGAGTCTCACTCTGTTGCCCAGGCTGGAGTGCAGTGGTGCGATCTTGGCTAACTACTACCTCTGCCTGCCAGGTCGAGCAGTTTCCTGTCTCAGCTTCCCAAGTAGCTGGGATTACAGGCTCCCGCCACCTAGCTAACTTTGCATTTTTAGTAGAAATGAGGTTTCACCATGTTGGCCAGGCTGGTCTTGAACTCCTGACTTCATGTGATCCGCCTGCCCTGCCCTCCCAAATTGCTGGGATTATAGGCGTGAGCCACCACACCCGGCCTAATTTTGGTATTTTTTTGTAGAGACGGGGTTTCACCACATTGACCAGGCTGGTCTTGAACTCCTGGGCTCAAGCAATCTGCACACCTTGGCCTCACAAAATGCTGGGATTACAGGTGTGAGCCACCGTTCCCAGCCCCTTCATTGATTTCAAATTGAAATAAAAATTGGGCAGTGATGGGAAAAGTATAGATATTAGCTCAGATAGATTTTGCACCCATTCAGGTGCCAGCCGTCCATTTCAAAATCCACAGATCTTTTTTTTATTTTGAGACAGGGTTTCACTCTGTCACCCAGGCTGGAGTGCGGTGGTACTATCTCGGCTCACTGCAACCTCCACCTCCCAGGCTCAAGCAATCCTCCCAACGCAGCCTCCTGAGTAGCTGAGACTATAGGTGTGTACTACTACTCATGGCTAAGTTTTCTATTTTTTTGTGGAGATGGGGTTTCACCATGTTGCTCAGGCTGGTCTTGAACTCCTGAGCTCAAGCGATCCACCTACCTGGCTTCTCAAAGCACTGAGATTGCAAGTGTGAGCCACTGTGCCTGGCTTCCACAGGACTTTTTTTTTGAGATAGAGTTTTGCTTTTGTTGCCCATGCGGGAGTGCAATGGCATTATCTCAGCTCACTGCAACCTCCACCTCCCAGGTTCAAGCAATTCTTCTGTCTCAGCCTCCTGAGTAGCTGGGATTACAGGTGCCCGCCACCATGTCCGGCTAATTTTTGTACTTTTATTAGAGACGGGGTTTTGCCATGTTGGCCAGGGTGGTCTCGGACTCCTGAGCTCTGGTGATCCACCTGTATTGTCCTCCCAAAGTGCTGGGTTCACTGGCACGAGTCACCATGCCCGGTTCTCCACACAACCTTTAAAGGTTATTTGTGGATGTGAATAGTTACGGTTGTGGGACTGGTACTGCCGCCTTCTGCCAGACTGGGATTCTAGTGAGAGGCAACATGTGCCTCCTTCCTTGTTTGTGCTGTAGGTATCTAGGACCTGCTACACAGAAGGCCTGGCGTTTTCAGTTTTCTGCTGCTTTCTGTGGGAAGATTTTTTTTTTTTTTTTTTTGAGACGGTTTCTTGCTCTGTTGCCAGACTGGAGTGCAGTGGTGCGATCTGGGCTCACTGCAACCTCTGCCTCCTGGGTTCAAGCGATTCTTCTGCCTCAGCCTCCTGAGTAACTGGGATTACGGGTGCCTGCCATCACTTCTGGCTAATTTGTTGTATTTTTAGTAGAGACAGGGTTTTACCATGTTGGCCAGGCTGGTCTCGAAGTCCTGACCTCAAGTGATTCACCTGCCTTGGCCTCCCAAAGTGTTGAGATTACAGGCGTGAGCCATACCACGCATGGCCTCCATTCCTGTTTTTAGGCAAATGAAATACTTTGCTGCATGAGTAGGGTAAAGATAGGATAAATAGAAAAAAATCATGTTATGGATCGTATGTTAGTTTGCTATCGCTGCTGTAACAAAATACTGCAGATGGAGTGACTTGCTTCCACAACCAAAATTAGTGTTTTTTTTACAGTTTCAGAGACTGGGAAGTCCAAGATCAAGGTGTCAGCGGATTTTGTCTTCTGAGGCCTCTCTCCTTGGCTTACAGATGGCCGTTTTCTCCCTGTATCTTTACACTGCCTTCTCTCTGTCATTGTGTGTGTCGAAATTTCCCCTTTTTGTAAGGACACCAGTCATACTGGATTAGGGCCCACCTGTTTTAACTCAGTTACCTCTTTGAAGACCTTGTCTCCAAATATTGTCATGTTATAAGATACTGGGAGTAAGGACTTCAACATATGAATTTTTTGGGGGTATACAATTTAGCCCATAGAAGATTCTATAACATAAATTATTTAATTAATATTAATCTAAACATCAAAATATCATAGTTAGCTACACTTAAGCTAAAACATAGTTCTCTGGAGGAAAACTTAGACATTGTTTTCCATTCACATTTAACTATATTTTGTATAAACTGTCTGTAAATTCTTTGGGTATATATGTATATTTATTTTTTAATTTTACTTTTTAGTTGCATAAATAGTTTAGGAATATATATTGGAGTATTTTAAAGCAAATCCAGGACATAATGGCATTTCACCTGGATATATGCTAATATAATTCTCTCACTTTGCAGCTAGGAACATTGAAAAATTTAATGTAACCATATTGCTACTATCACACCCAACAAAATGAACAGTTACTGAATATTCTCTGTATGATAGGCCATGTTAAATTTTCCCAGTTGTCTCAAAAAAAAAAAAAAAAGAATTTTCATAATGAGTTGGGTTTCTTTTTGAGACAGAGTCTTGCTCTGTTGCCCAGGCTGGAGTACAGTGGTACGTTCTTGGCTCACTGCAACCTCCACCTCCTAGGTTCAAATGATCCTCCTGCCTCATCCTTCCAAGTAGCTGAAATTACAGGTATGCACCACCACGCCCAGCTCATTTTTGTATTTTTTAGAAGAGATGAGGTTTCACTATATTGGCCAGGCTGGTCTCGAACTCCTGACCTCAGGTGATCCACCCACCTGGGCCTCCCAAAATACTGGGAGTACAGGTGTGAGCCACCACGTCTGGCCCGAGTTGGTTTGAATTTGGAATAAACAAACCTATACATTGCATTTGGTTGGTGAGTCTCAAGTTTTATGTTTTTGT
Organism: Piliocolobus tephrosceles; assembly: GCF_002776525.5. Lineage (NCBI taxonomy): Eukaryota > Metazoa > Chordata > Mammalia > Primates > Cercopithecidae > Piliocolobus > Piliocolobus tephrosceles. Next base: position 31,734,790 of record NC_045440.1, on the reverse strand, counting down.
TTTTTTCACTATTAAAAAGTTTGGCCAGTTATGGTGGCTCACACCTGTAATCTCAGCACTTTGGGAGGCCGAGGTGGGTGGATCATGAGGTCAAGAAATCGAGACCATCCTGGCTAACATGGTAAAACCCCGTCTCTACTAAAAATACAAAAAAATTAGCTGGGCGTGGTGGTGCATGCCTGTAGTCCCAGCTACTCGGGAGGCTGAGGCAGGAGAATCACTTGAACCTGGGAGGTGGAGGTTGCAGTGAGCCGAGATCATGCCACTGCACTCCAACCTGGTGACAAAGCAAGACTCTGTCTCAGAAAAAAAAAGGCTTTTCTGCCCCACCTTTTATTCCATGTCATGGACTTGTTAAAACTGGGTCATTTGTCCTTTTGACTTTTCTGGAGTGTGGGATTGGCTGATTATGGTTTTATTTAATGCATTCCTTTATTCTGCCATATTTCCTACAATCAGGTAGTGATATCCAAAGGTAATGTCTTTTAAAAAGCTGTTTGGGCCAACATGATGAAACCCTGTCTCTACTAAAAATACAAAAAAGTTAGCAGGGCGTGGTGGCTTGCATTTGTAATCCCAGCTACTCGGGAGGCTGAGGCAGGAGAATCACTTGAACCCAGGAAGAGGAGGCTGCAGTAGGCTGAGATCACGCCATTGTACTCTAGCCTGGGTGACAGAGAGAGAGGGACTCTGTCTCAAACCAAAAAAAAAAAAAAAAGTTATTTGGCAGAAGAAGAATCTTTCCTTAAAAGCATCTCTATTATTTGGAAATGAACTTATAACTCACATAGTAGTTATTGATTTGAAATGTGGAATAAATTTTACCTTTAGAAAGCCTATGGCTTTCTAAAAGCCTTTCTTTTAAGTGACTGGTTATACATTTTCAGGGGAAGAAGGTCAGATGAAAAGATAGTTTGTGGCTACAAATCATCTCCCGTGGATCAAACTACTGGGGAGAGCCACATTGTTCCATCATAAAAATGCTGAGAGAGCTATTGGCAACAGGCAGACTTTAGTTTTCAGTGATGGCTCTGCTGTTCTAGTGTTGACTTTGGCATCTCAGGTGATCCATGACTTTTTAAAGCCAATATAATTTCTTACTCCTTCTGGAGTGCTACTTGGCTTTCACTCAGTGTTTTTTTTTTTTTTTTTTTTGGCTTTGGATACCTTTGAGAATCTAATGAAAGTCACGGGCCCTCCCCAGGGAGTTTCAGACTCCATGCAGTGCATCAATGATCAGTGGCCTTTATCTAACGCCAGGAGCAGCGAGCACATAAAAGAGGTACCACTCTTGGCTGCTGAAAGCAGGACCGGAGGGCTGCACAGGGAGTGGCCTCCGTGGCTGACTGGTGGAGCAGTTAACACACAGAAATGTAAATGTGCCTTACTTTAACTGCTTTAACTGCTTTACTTGTTTCATGGTCTGACTGCTAAACTTTCAGTTACATATGGAGCAGATCAACGCTTTCTCCAGTATATTTCTATAATTAGTGCCATATCAATTATCATATTAATATCAAATCTTGTTTTTTTTTTCGGGATGGAGCCTCCCTTTGTTGTTCAGGCTGCAGTACAGTGGTGCAATCATACTGCACTGCAGCCTTGAACTCCTGGACTCAAGCGATCCTCTGGTCTCAGCCTCCTGAGTAACTGGGGCTATAGGTGCAAGCCACTGTGCTCAGCACAATACCAAATCTTACAATTTGATGACAAGGCAGCACTTCTGGAGTTTCTGCTACACTCACCCTGCCCTCCAGATGACTGTTACTGATGTCCAAGCTGTCCAGTGACCCAGACTTAGACTATCCTGGAATAAATTTTAAAATGTGGTTGTAAGTGGGAGTGAGTGGAATAGACTCTAGGGAATTTTGACATTAGGTATTATTTCACCATCTCAATGCTCTAGTGAGTATTACTAGAAACATAAAACCCATGTTATAATTACTTTAATTGTAATAAAAAAGAAACCGGTTGGTAATTTATAACTCATTTTCCCTAGAGTACATTCTTTAGTAGTAGTCAGGGAATTATCCTGTCATAGGTTTCATTAAGAGGCAAAACCGTCCGGGCACGGTGGCTCAAGCCTGTAATCCTAGCACTTTGGGAGGCTGAGGCAGGCAGATCACGAGGTCAGGAGGTTGAGGCCAGCCTGGCCAACATAGTGAAAACCCGTTTCTACTAAAAATACAAAAAGTTACCCGGGTGTGGTGGCTGGCACCTGTAATCTCAGCTACTTGGGAGGCTGAGGCAGGAGAATCGCTTGAACCTGGGAGGCAGAGGTTGCAATGAGCTGAGATCGTGAAGCTGCACTCCAGCCCAGGTTTTTTTTGAGATTTCGTCTCAAAAAAAAAAAAAAAAAAAAAGAGGCAAAACTATTTCTGGATATCCTATAGACTTTTGAAATGAAGGGGAAATGAATTTGTTGTAAGTGTTTAGTAGAATCGTTGGCCATTCTTGTTGGTTGATATTTGGAGGCTGTGTCCACTCCCTGATCCCTGAAACCTGTGAATATGTTACTTTAGGTGGCAAAACGGACTTTGCAGATGGGATCAATGTGACCCACTTTGAGGTGGGGGGATTATTCCAAATTATTCACGTGGGCCCCATGTAATCACATGAGTTCTTAAAGTTGGAGAGCCTTTCCTGCCATGGTCAGAGAGAAGAGGTGACATTAGAAGAGTTGGAGAGATGCAGTGTTGCTGGCTTTGAAGAGGAGGAAGGAGGCCATGAGTCAAGAATGGTGCTGGCTCTAAAAGAAAAGCAAGAAAGAGACTTCTCTCCTAGAGTCTTCAGGGAGGAATGCAGCCCAGCTGACCCCTGGGTCTCAGCCCAGTGAGACCCATTGCAGACTTCTAACTTCAGAACTGTGCAGTAACAAATTTGTGATTGATTGATTGGTTTTTGAGACAAGGTCTTGCTCTGTTGCCCCGGCTGCAGTGCAATGGTGCAATCATAGTTCACTACAACCTCTAACTTCTGGGCTTAAGCAATCCTCCTGCCTCAGCCTCCTGAGTATCTGGGACTACAGGCATGCATCACCATGCCCAGCCGATTTTTTTTTTTTCTTTTTTTTGACATGGAGCTTTGCTCTGTTGCTGAGGCTTGAGTGCAGTGGCGTGATTTTGGCTCACTGCCACCTCTGCCTCCCAAGTTCAAGTGATTCGATTCTCCTGACTCAGCCTCCTGGGTAGCTGGGATTACAGGCGTGCGCCGCCACCACGCCTGACTGTTTTTTGTTCCTTTTTTTTTTTTTAGTCGGGGTTTCACCATGTTGGCCAGGCTAGTCTCAATCTCCTGGCCTCAAGTGATCCTCCCACCTTGCCCCCCTCTGATGTGCTGAGATTACAAGTATAAGCCAGAGCACCTAGCTTTAATTTGTGTTGTTTTAAATTACTGTTTGTGGTAATTTGTTACAGCAGCAATTAAAAACGAGTCAGGGCTAAATCATCGAGATAAATGAGAGATGTGCAAAAGGGAACCAAACAGTTTGACTCTGGTAATAACTGTCTTCTCTTTTAGGTCATGGTTGAGCTGGGGAAGTTTGAAAGGAAGGAGTTTAAAAGTTCTAGTTTGCAAGATGGACATACAAAAATGGAGGAAGCACCTACGCACCTTAATTCATTTCTTAAGAAAGAAGGATTAACTTTCCACAGGAAAAGAAAATGGGAATTGGACAGCTACCCCATTATGCTCTGGTGGTCCCCGCTGACGGGGGAATCTGGGAGGTTAGGCCAATGTGGAGCAGATGCTTGTTTCTTCACCATCAACCGGACCTACCTGCGTCATCACATGACCAAAGCATTCCTCTTCTATGGTAAGCAGGGCTTTCCCCTTTCTCCCTTTGTTTGCTGTGGTCTTACTCCAAAGCTGAGTTACAGCTTACCACTGAAAAGTGATGGTGGAGCTCCCCTTGAAAACACTTTGACACCCCTGATTTCCTTTGCATTTGCTCTGTGGAAGGCCTGAGCATTTAGCAGATACAAAAAAGAAACAAGCCTGGCTGGGCGTGGTGGCTTCTAAATTCTCTAACACGTTTATCTCTGAAGGGTTGCATAAGGCATTATGATACTCTAGTTGTGCGTTAAGATGAAGCAAAGTTAAATGTTGAGTTTAATTTCCCAAATTTTAACAGAAGCGTCTAGAAAGATTTCCATTACATACACACACAAAAATAGATAATATAATGAGCATTTATGTACCTATCACATAGCTTAAGGCATAAAATATTACATGTATAATTGAAAATCTATATGGCCCCTCCCTACCGATCCCATTTCCCTCCCTGATACTCCAGAGGGAATCATGATATATGTGTGTGTGTTTGTGTAACAATATATGTTATTTAGACATATAGGAATTATATATACATGTGTGTTAAAGTTTTTTACATGTTTAAAACTTTTAAAAAAGTTTTTTAAATGTTTAAAACTTTTAAAAAAGTTTTTTAAATGTTGAAGTGTTTTAAATGTTGACTGTGGTACAACCACTTTAGATACTGGTTTGGCAATGTCTAGTAAATATGAATTCATACTTAATAATTCCACTACTAAATTTATAACCGCATGAAATCTCACATATATACATGGATTGTTCATTATAGCATTGTTCATCATAAGTAAAGCTTTTAAAGTAATTGAAATGTCCAATAACAGAAAAATGATTACATGAAGTATAATATATAAATTCAGTGCAATACTATGCAATGATGAAAATGAACTAGAGCTGTGAGCATGAAAATTTGATAAACCTCAAAACTAAGTTACAGATAGGAAGTTACATATAAAACTACTCTGCTTTGTTTATGTTATTGTTAGAAATCTGTAGTAGAATTTTTTTTTTTTTTTTTTTTTGAGATGGAGTCTCACTCTTTCGCCCAGGCTGGAGTACAGTGGCACGGTCTTGGCTCACTGCAACCTCTACCTCCCGGGTTTAAGCGATTCTCCTGCCTCAGCCTCCTAAGTAGCTGGGACTACAGGTGCCCACCAGCACACCTGGCTAATTTCTATGTTTTTAGTAGAGACAGAGTTTCACCATATTGGCTAGGCTAGTCTCAAACTCCTGACCTTGTGATCTACCTGCCTCTGCCTCCCAAAGTGCTGGAATTATAGGCGTGAGCCACTGCACCCGGCCATCTGTAGTAGAAATTCATTTAAGAATATCTGATGCTGGCCGGGCACGGTGGCTCAAGCCTGTAATCCCAGCACTTTGGGAGGCCGAGACGGGCGGATCACGAGGTCAGGAGATCGAGACCATCCTGGCTAAGCCGGTGAAACCCTGTCTCTACTAAAAAATACAAAAAAAATTAGCCGGGCGAGGTGGCGGGCGCCTGTAGTCCCAGCTACTCGGGAGGCTGAGGCAGGAGAGTGGCGTGAACCCGGGAGGCGGAGCTTGCAGTGAGCTGAGATCCGGCCACTGCACTCCAGCCTGGGCGACAGAGCGAGACTCCCTCTCAAAAAAAAAAAAAAAAAAAAAAAGAATATCTGATGCTACTCCAAGGAAAACAACAAGTTGTACACACATATACATACATAAACACATGCATACACATATACACATATATACACATACATACACACACATATATACACACACATATACATATATACGTGCATATATATACACACATATATACTGATATGGTTTGGCTGTGTCCCTACCCAAAATCTCATCTTGAATTGTAATCCCCATAATCCCCACGTGTCAAGGGCAGGACCAGGTGGGGGTAATTGGATCATGGGGCAGTTCCCCCATGCTGTTTTCATGACAGTGAGTGAGTCTCATGAGATCTGATGGTTTTATAAGCATCTGGCATTTCCCCTGCTGGCACTCACTCCATCCTGCCACCTTGTGAAGAAAGTGCCTGTTTCTCCTTTGCCTTCTACCATGATTGTAAATTTCCTGAGGTCTCCAAAGCAATGCAGAACTGTGAGTAAATTAAACCTCTTTCCTTTATAAATTATCCAGTCTCGGGTATTTCTTTATAGCAGTATGAGAATGGACTAATACAGTATACATACATATATGTTCATACACACATATATACACACATATATACACATATACATATACATATGTGCACATGCATACACATGTACACACACATATATACACATGTACACATTTATGCATACATACATATGGGCATATACATATGTACACACATATACATCTACATAATGCATATATGCATATACACCTATATACACATGCACATATATACATATATACACACACATACATGTACACACGTATATAAATACATACCCTTAGATACATACACACACTGTAATATATGTATATATACAGATTGAGCATCCTAAATCTGAAAAATTTGAAATCTGAAATGCCCCCAAATCCAAAACTTTTTGAGCACCAACATGATGTTCAAAGAAACTGCTTATTGGAATATTTTGAATTTCAGAATTTCATATTTGGGATTCTCAATGGTATAATTCAGGTGTTCCAAATTTTTAAAAATCCAAAATCTGGAAAACTCCTGGTCCTAAGCATTTCTGTTAAGGGATACTCAATCTGTATGTATGTACATATATGTGTACACACACACACACACACACACACATTTTTTGTGTATAATGTACTTCTTTGCTTCTCTCTCCCTTTTCTGGAAGCATATAGAATCTTCTCTTTTTCACCAGTTTGGAAATTTAGTAATAACTGCTTTGGTGTGAGTCTGTATCCTTTTACTGAAGTGGGAATGTAAATGCCTGGTTGCCAGGAAGCCTGCAAAACAGTATTTAACTTGGTGACTTTTCTGGGACTCACAGATCTGCACAGTCATGCACTTAATTTTGTCAGCACACTTAAGAGTTGGTTTTTCTGTCTAGGATGGACTTATCTCCAACCAAGTTCTAAGGAGACTTCTGGTTTGACCTTCCATACCTCAGATCCTGTGTTACTCTCCAGTGCCTAAAACTATCAGTGACTCTCATGGAGAACTGAATCTATGCTGTTTATTACCTTGGCACTCAAGGCTCTGTGTAATCTGACTCCAACCTACCTTCCAAGCTTAACCCCTCTGATTCTACCAACTAAATCTTATGTTCAAAAGTCAAACTGGAATATTCCTCATTTTAGGCATAAGCCACAAATATTCCTAACTTTGCACCATCGTTCATTCAGTTCTATGTCCTAGATTGTATTTGTATTTGTCCTGTCAGAATAATCTTCTGAATACCTTCCATTTCTTTGGCAATATAGATGAATAATATAGTTTCTGATGTCAAAGATTATTATCTTGAGAAAAAGATATGACCCAACTGTAATGCAGGGACAAATGGTATGAGTACCATGAGAGAAAAGCCAACAAGTCTTTGTGGGGTTTCAAAGACAGGAGAGAGCACTTACTATTGGAGGGATCAAGAAAGGCTTCATAGGCCGGGCATTGTGGCTCACGCCTGTAATCCCAGCACTTTGGGAGGCCGAGGCAGGTGGATCACCTGAAGTCAGGAGTTTAAGACCAGCCTGTCCAACATGGTGAAACCCCGTCTCTACTAAAAATACAAAAATTAGCTGGGCGTGGTGGTGCGTGCCTGTAATCCCAGCTACTCGGGAGGCTGAGGCAGGAGAATCACTTGAACCTGGGAGGCAGAGGTTGCAGCGAGCCAAGATTGTGCCACTGCACTCCAGCCTGTGCAGCAGAGTGAGACCTTGTCTCAAAAAAAAAAAGGGGGGGCTTCATAAGCCCTTCTTTATAAAGTAAGAAATTTGAAGCGGGCCTTGAAGAATATTGGGATTGGATAACGTTGAGATTAGAGGATATTTCAGTATGAAGAGCAGCATGAATGGAGGCATGGAGGAAAACAGTTGTGAATAATATCTGAGATACAGCAAGCAGAGTGGTTGGCTATAGCTTTGTTCTGGGTAAGGGAAAGATAAAGATTGAAGGACATATTGGGACCAGAGCTTGGAGAACCTTCAAGGTTGGCTTAAGATTTTTCCATCACATCATAGGATGGTGTTGAGAAGTCAGTCACTGGAGTTAAAACCACCTTTTAAAAGTCAACTCAGGCCATTTGCAGTGGCTCACTCCTGTAATCCCAGCACTTTGAGAGGCTGGGGCGGGTGGATCACCTGAGGTCAGGAGTTCGAGACCAGCCTGGTTAACATGGTGAAACCCCACTTCTACTAAAAATACAAAAATTAGCCAGGTGTGGTGGTGTGTGCCTGTAATCCCAGCTACTAGGTAGGCTGAGGTACAGGAATCGCTTAAACCTGGGGGGAGAAAGTTTCAGTGAGCCGAGATCATGTCACTGCACTCTAGCCTGGGTGACAGAGTAAGACTGTCTCAAAAAAAAAAAAAAGAAAAAAAAAAAAATCAACTCGGATGTAACACCTACAAACCATTCCTGATTCCTCTCCATCAGATGAATCCTTTCTTCTCTCAATGCCCACAGAGCATTTTATATCTCCTTTATGTCATTTAATTGAGTATCTACTATATATCAGGCACAGTGCCAATCATGAGGAATACAGAAGATAAATAAGGTAGCTATGGCGTTTGGTCTTGTACTATGTGACCATCTCTTCCCTAGTGCAGTGTAGAGTTCACAATAGAGCCAACATCAATTCATCTTTGTTCCTCCTCTCACCCACTGTATATAGCGTACTGCTTTGTACACGGTGGGTGCTCAGAAAATATTCTTAGAGACTTAGAGTACTTTTTTTTAAGATGGAGTCTCACTCTGTCACCTAGGCTGGAGTGCAGTGGCATGATCTCAGCTCACTGAAACCTCCGCCTCCCAGATTCAGGCGATTCTCCTGCCTAAGCCTCCTGAGTAGCTGGGATTATAGGAGTGTGACACCATGCCTGGCTGATGTTTGTGTTTTTAGAAGAGAGAGGGTTTCACCATGTTGGCCAGGCTGGTCGTGAACTCCTGACCTCAAGTGATCCACTTGCCTTGGCCTCCCAAAGTGCTGGGATTACAGGTGTGAGCCACCGTGCCCTGCGAGAGTTAGGGTCTTTATGAATAGAGTGACCTATTCTGAACCTGAGAGTCTACCTTCTTTTTTGTAAAGGTGAGAGACTGAGGCTCAGGAGTGTTAGGGATGAGCCAAGATTGCAGTGGTTAGTACCACTGCAGTACCCCAGTGGAGAACCAAGGCGTACTGACTCCTGACTGTGTGCTCTTTCACCTGGACCATATTTGTTTTTTGTTTGTTTTGGAGATAGGATCTCACTGTGTTGCCCAGGCTGGAGTGCAGCGGCACAATCATAGCTCACTCCGTCCTCCAACTCCTGGGCTCAAATGTTGGCTTAAGACTTTCCATTGTATCATAGGATGGTGTTGAGGAGTCACTGGAGTTAGAATAACCTTTTGAAGGACAAGAGGCTTTTCCCTTTTGTCCTGCCTCAGCTTCCCAAGTAGCTGGGACTACAGATGCTTGCTGTCATACCTGGCTAATTTTAAATTTTTTCTTTCTTTTTTTTTTTTTTTCTGAGATGGGGGTCTTATAATGTTGTCCAGGCTGGTCTTGACCTCCTGGGCTCAAGCAGTCTCTCTGCCTCGCCCTCCCAAAGTATTGGGATTACAGGTGTGAGCCACTACCCCTGGCCTAGACCATATTTGAATGGACATTCATAACCATAATTAAACCTGAATATTTGGGTCTTGGAATTGCCTAAGGTGCCTGGTTTTTAACAAACAGAATTAGAAATTCAATTTATTTATAAGGTCTATTGAGCAAAACAGAATGAAGACAACACACTCTTCTGTCTGAGTGTTCCAAATCCTAATTAAGTAGGTCAATTAAAACTGAGAATGGGATTCTGGGGCAGCAGGATTGAAAAAGAAAATGCTGAAAAAATGGTGGAAGTATCAAAAGCTGACCTAATTAAGGGTAAAGGAAACTCACAGGATTATGTGGCCTGGAAGCTTTCGCAAACATTTTACATTTTACATTTTGTTTGTTACCTTTGTAACCTCCTTGTTTTTCCTTCTTCCTAGAGATGAATCATTTTCTGAATATAAACATGTTTCTGGAGGTATTAGTTAAAGACTTTAAGCAGTGAAATATGCGAATACTGTTGTGTAGTTTGAGTCTTTGAGAAATGCAAGGATTTAGCTACATTAACAAATCTCTAGCCACCCGTGAAGGAGTTTTTTTTTTAGACTAGTTTATAGAAGTGAGGAGGAAAAGAATAAAAAGCTTTTTTTTTTTTTTTTTTTTTTTCCTTTGAGATGGAATCTCGCTCTGTCACCCAGGCTGGAGTGCAGTGGCATGATCTGGGCTCACTGCAACCTCTGCCTCTCAGGTTCAAGTGATTCTCCTGCTTCAGCCTCCCAAGTAGCTGGGATTACTGGTGCCCACTACCATACCCAACTAATTATTTTGTATTTTTAGTACAGATGGGGCGTCTCCATGTTGGCCAGGCTGGTCTTGAACTCCTGACCTCAGGTGATCTACCCACCTTGGCCTCCCAAAATGCTGGGATTACAGGCATGAGCCACTGTGCCTGGCTGAGGAAAGTTTTTAGAAAGACATTGTGGATACAAGAGGAAAAGTATGGAGAGGCTGTGTCACAGGCTGTCATGAGCTTTGGAGCTGGAATCACTATTGTAGTCCTCCGTGACTCGATGTGGTAGAGAGTGGGTGTTCTGGTTGAAAAGGTCTCCCGAGTGGTGAAGTATCTCTACATACACCATCTATGGATGATGAATTCCCAGAGACTTGTAATGAAATGCATTTAGAACAACTAAGAGCAGACGTGGTCAATGCTTCCTTTGTTTCAGAGCATGCTTCGGGATTTCTCAGTGCCTTCATGTGATCACATATAATTAAAAAGAGAGGCATGCCCGGGAGGGAGCCTGACTGTTCAGACAGAGCCTCTCGAGAGTCAGACCTCTGCTGTAGTCTCATTCTTCAATGTCTAGTCAGTTTTTTCAGTTCACCAAGAATCAGTAAAAGTTTAATGAACTGAATGGCATTGACCTACATAGGAGATTCATGCTTATAACAAAAAACCAATTTGTTGGTGTCTTTTCATGGGAAAAGGAGTACTGATGTTTATTGTTCAGGGTACCTAGTCCTGATGATCGGGTTAGACAGAGAATGGCATTAGAATCATAAGGTTGCTTACTGAGCTTAGAATTATAGTAAACACTTGAGCAATGGACCATCCAAGAAATGAGAAAGCCTCATTAGCTTCCTTTGTCCCTTACAAAGGAGCAGTAATAATGATCACTGTCATTAATTGGTACCTACTCTGTGCCAGGCACCAAAGGAACACTCTCCAAGTATTCTTTTTTTTTTTGAGACAGGATCTTGCCTTGTCACCCAGGCTGAAGTGCAGCAGCGTGATATCGGCTCATTGCAACTGCTACCTCCTATGTTTGAGCGATTCTCGTGCCTCAGGCTCCCTAGTAGCTGGGACTACAGGCGTGTACCACCACACTTGGCTAATTTTTGTATTTTTAGTAGAGACAGGTTTCACCATGCCGGCCAGGCTGGTCTCTAATTCCTGACCTCAAGTCATCCACCCACCTTGGCCTTCCAAAGTGCTGGGATTACAGGCGTGAGCTACTGCACCTGGCCACCAGTTGTATCTTTTTGCATTCCCCAGCTCAGACTCCTTCCCTACTGGAAGGCTGCTGTGGTCTTTCTGCTCTATACCCTTTCCTGGTTCCTCTTCTCCCTCCCTCTCCAGCTGCTTTCTGGAGCCTGTCAGAGTTGCAGTGAGGACAGGGAGGAGAATGAAGGAGACAGGACATTTCTTAATTGGCTGGGTGGCTTTATGTCCTCTGAACCTAGCAGGTGGTTGGAGCTGGTATCTTTGGGTGGGTCTGGCAGGTGATGCAAGTGAACTTTTTTTATCTGGGGTGGTTTCCTGGCATTTGAAATTTCCTTGCTGAACTTGTTGCTTTTATAGTTTCTTTTCCTAGGAAGCTGCATCTCTGCTCTGGGTAGTCATATGGGACAGCTTCCCAGCACCTGGCATTTTGCAGACCACAGCCAGCCTCTTTCTGCAGAGCTCTCTGGCCTCGATCTCCTCTTGGTTACTTTGGAATCTTGATATCTGTCCTTTTAGTTCCATCTCAACATTCAGTTCTAGAATATCTCTTTGGAGGGTCACCATTTGCCAGGCGCCTTCTGTGTTGGAGAAGCACACAAAAGGAACAAGTACAGTCCAACAGGATTATGTCACCGTTGATGGGATAGTAACCTTGATAGATTCCCTTATACCACCACCCCTGGTCATCTTGTACTGGGTATCTCCTAAGACTTCATGAGTGACATATCTATGACCCATTCTCTGGGGTGGAGATTTCAGCTCATCTCATCCATTACATGTTGATTCTTACTCGTTTTTTTTCTCCAGAAGTTAGCTTTATTTTGGAAACTGTGCATTGAATGCAGATAGTAGGTAATTGTCATTTATAGTGTGCCAGATTTAAGACTGGGAAGTGGCAAAGAAATGGGCTTAATTAGAGTGTTTGGCAGTAACAAAGTTGGACACACAAATGAAGGTCATGGCTAGGCACAATGGCTCACACCTATTGTCCCAGCACTTTGGGAGGCCAAGGCAGGCATATTGCTTGAGCTCAGGAGTTTGAGACCAGCCCGGACAATATGGCAAAACCCAGGCTATACAGAAAATACAAAAATTAGCCAGGCATGGTGGCGCATGCCTATAGTTCCAGCTACTCTGGAGGCTGCAGTGGGAGAATTGCTTAAGCCTGGGGGGTGGAGGTTGCAGTGAGTTGAGATTGCACTACTGCACCCTAGCCTGGGCAACAGAGTGAGAACCTGTCTCAAAAAAAAAAAAAAAAAAAAAGATGAAGGTCATAATTGAACAACAGATTTTATGTGTATCTGCTCCAATTAGATACTTTGTTTAAAATAGACATTCCATTTTTATTTAAATAAATATAATAATTTTTTGGGGGATGGAGTCTCACTCTGTCATCCAGGCTGAAGTGCAGTGGCGCGATCTCGGCTCACTACAACCTCTGTCTCCTGGGTTCAAGCAATTCTCCTGCCTCAACCTCCTGAGTAGCTGGGATTACAGGCACATGCCACCACTCCTGGCTAGTTTTTGTATTTTTAGTAGAGACATGGTTTCCCCATGTTGACCAGGCTGGTCTCAAACTCCTGACCTCAGGTGATCCACCCGCCTTGGCCTCCCAAAGTGCTGGGATTACAGGTGTGAGCCACTGTGCCCGGCCCAAATAATTATTTTTATAGTATTTGACATAAAGTAATCCAGCCCGGGAGCTCTCTCAGGCTTCTTGAGTGACCCCACCTCCTTCAAGTCCCTAGTCCTTATGGTAGCCTGCAAGCCTGCCCGTTCTACCCATACTTCTCCCTTACCGTCCTCCTTGTTGCTCCTCCCCATGCTGCTCTGCTCACAGCCCTCAGACATGGAAGCATTTTCCAGCCCCAGAGCCTTTCACTTGCTGTTGCTCCACCTGGGATGCACATCTGGCTTACTCCTTTACACTGGTCAGATCTGTGCCCAGATGACATTTTCTCAGGGAGGTCTCGTTCCTCTTCTTCTCTCTGACACAGTGCTCCCCTCCCTAACCACTCTGAGGACATAAACCCTTGCTGTGTTTTCTTTCTTCATAACCCTTATCGCTCCCTGAAGTTCTCTTACTCATTTGGTGACTGGTTTATCAGCTGTAGGAAGAACAGGGACTTTGCTTTGTTCATTGCTGTAGCCCTACTGCTTAGAACAGTGCCTGGCATATGGCAGGCCTCAGTAGACATTGTTTTTCTTTAAAAAAAAAAAAAAAAAGCTTGTAAAAACGAGGTCTCACTGTGTTGCCAAGGCTAGTTTCAAACTCCTGGCCTGAAGTGCTCCTCCTGCCTCAACCTCCCAAAGCGTTGGGATTACAGGCATGAGTCCCCATGCCTGGCCAGTAGACATTGTTGAATAAATGATTTCATGCATGAAACCGGCCTAATCCTAGGCCTGATGTAGTGGCTCATACCTGTAATCCCAGCATTTTGGGAGGCTGAGGAGGGTGGATCACTTGAGGTCAGGAGTTTGAGACCAGCTTGGCCAAGATGGCAAAACTCCATCTCTACTAAAAATACAAAAAACATTTAGCCAGGCGTGGTGGCAGGCATCTGTAGTCCCAGCTGCTCAGGAAGCTGAGGTGCAAGAATTGCTTGAACCCAGGAGGCAGAGGTTGCAGTGAGCCAAGATCATGCCACTGCACTCTAGCCTGGGTGACAGAGCCAGACTCTGTCTCAAAAAAAATAAATAAAACAAAGCTGAGAAATCAAAACATAGCATATTAAGCATGTTATTTAGATATTTTTGAAGTATAAATATAGATTAAACACCTGAAAGTGTCGGAGTGATGAGCTCTGGCATGTGAGAATCGGGAGTGGGGATGAGGCACGACACTGCTGTCTTATGTTATAGGCCTGAAAAAATGATTTCACTTTAAAACTCTGTGCAGGTATTCATTTGATATAAGTTAGAATTTAACAAAGACATTTTGTCTCAGGAGATAGTTACACAGAAAGGTGGTAAAAAATTATTAATAAATTATGCAATTCCTAGGCTTCTTTGTTTCACAAGATAACTTTTGGGAAATTTTAATTATGTAAAAGACATTAATTCTTTCTTTCTTTTCTTTTTCGCGGGTAGGGTCTGGCTCAGTCACCTAAGCTGCAGTGCAGGGGTGCGATCTTGGCTCATTGCACCTTCTGCCTCTCAGGCTCAGCTGATGCCCCCACCTCAGCCTCCTGTGTAGCTGGGACTACAGGCACACACCATCACACCTGGCTAATGTTTGTATTTTAGTAGAACTGGAGTCTTGCCGTGTTGCTGAACATCATGGACTTCACCAAAGCCCGTGTTCTTACACCAAACTAAATCTAGCAAAACCTTATTAACTTACATTTTTAGCTGGAAAGATTAAAAATCAAATGTTGTTAATATGTCATCTTTTCATGAAAGGAAATGAATATTGTAGCTATAGGAAATATTAATGTCTTGCCAGGAATGGTGACTCATGCCTATAATCCCAGCACTTTAAGAGGCCAAGGCGAGCAGATTGCTGAGCCCAAGAATTCAAGACAAGCCTGAGCAACATAGAACCTCATCTCAAAAAAAGGAAAAAAAAAAAAAAAGTGGCTGAAAATCTGGTAGCCCCCCTTTTTTTTTTTGGTTAAGAAGTGACAGATGAGGCCGGGCGCGGTTGCTCACACCTGTAATCCCAGCACTTTGGGAGACTGAGGCAGGTGGATCACAAGGTCAGAAGATGAGACCATCCTGGCTAACATGGTGAAACCCTGTCTCTAACTAAAAATACAAAAAAAATTAATTAGCTGGGCGTGGTGGTGGGTGCCTGTGTCCTAGCTATTCAGGAGGCTGAGGCGGGAGAATGGTGTGAACCTGGGAGGTGGAGCTTGCAGTGGGCTGAGATTGTGCCACTGCCCTCCAGCCCGGGCAACAGAGCGAGACTCCATATCAAAAAAAAAAAAAAAAAAAAAGTGACACATGAGGCTGGGCGTAGTGGCTAACGCCTGTAATTCCAGCACTTTGGGAGGCTGAGGCAGGCAGATCACAAGATCAGGAGTTCGAGATAAGCCTGGTCAAAATAGTGAAACCCATTACTACTAAAAAAAACCAAAAAACAAACAAAAAAAAACAAAACAAAAATTAGCTGGGCATGGTGGTGCACGCCTATAATCCCAGCTACTCAGGAGGCTGAGTCAGGCGAATCACTTGAATCTGGGGGGGCGGAGGTTATAGTGAGCCAAGATCATGCCACTGCACTCCAGCCTGGGTGACAGAGCAAGACTCTGTCTCAAAAAAGAAGAAAAAAAAGAAGTGACAGTTGCCCAAACCTGTCTGGCTTCCCTTCTGGCTGGCATTGGGAGGCAGGGCACAGATTTCACTACTGCAGCTACAGCAATTGAGGCCGATGGAATTGATGGCCCCCATCCAGATCTAGCCATATTCTCTGACCCACAGAAATCCTCTGAGATGTGCTGGCAGCTCCATTCTGCAGAGCAGGCAACTATATCTCTCATAGGCATACAGAATAAAACCATGTAGCTTTAATTGTTTTGTTTTTCTTTGTTCTCAAAAATTAAAACAAGGCTGGGTGCAGTGGCTCGTGCCTGTAATCCCAGCACTTTGGGAGGCCGGGGAGGGCAGATTGGTTGAGCTCATGAGTTTGAGGCCAGCCTGGGCAACATATGGAAACCCCATCACTACAAAAAATACAAAAATTAGCTGGATGTGGTGGTACATGCCTATAGTCCTGGCTATTCCAGAGGCTGAGGTGGGAGGATTGCTTGAGCCTCAGAGGCAGAGGTTGCAGTCAGCCAAGATTGTACCACTGCACTCCAGCCTGGTCAATAGAGCTAGACCTTGTCTCAAAAAAAAAAAAAAAAAAAAAAAAAAAAAAAAAAAAAAAAAAGAAAAAGCAGGAGAAAATATTAAAACAATTTAAACTTGTATTTTTTTTTTTTTTTTGAGATGGAGTCTTGCTCTGTTGTCCAAGCTGGAGTGCAGCAGGGTGATCTTGGCTCACTGCAACCTCTACTTCCCCGGTTCAAGTGATTCTCCTGCCTTAGCCTCCAGAGTAGCTGAGATTATAGGCATGCACCACCACACCTGGTTAATTTTTGTATTTTTAGTAGTGATGGGGTTTCACCATGTTTGCCATGCTGGTTATGAACCCCTGACCTCATGTGATCTGCCCACCTTGGCCTACCAAAGTACTGGGATTATAGGTGTAAGCCACTGTGCCTGGCCAGAACCATTTATTTATTTATGTTTTATTTTACAGATTTTACAGTTGTAGTTTGATCTATCTTATCTAGGTTGTTCTAGGGCACAGATTCGAGTCCCCTGGCCTTTAAGGAATGTGGGTGCCAGAGAGTCACTTGCCCACTGTTGAGAACCAGTGTCTGTCTCTCAACCAGCTTTGTGTTATATACTTTTTGCATAGGTTGGACCTTCCTTGAAATATTAAAAATTTTGCTTCCTAGTGGAGAAAATGACCCCTCAGAAGAAAGGAAGGCAACTACATGTACTGATAATGGAAATGAAGATAAAAGTCAAGTGTTTTAAAACAGCAGTTTATTAGGCAGCAGATAGCAATTTAAATAGATTAAATTGTAGAACATTAGACTAACTTGATGGTTTGCATCTGTGTGAAATGGTTCATGTGACTCCATTTTTTTTGAAGAAATCATATGCTATAATATTTGAATTTAGGATAATTTGAGGGTGTCTCAGGATGTATCCCTTGCTACTGTCAGAGTCTGTTGTTTATTCATTTATACAACTGGTATCTAGAAACATATTATGGGTTAGGTGCAGAGAGTTATAGTGGCAAACAAAACAGGCTCTGCCCTCATGGAGCTTCTGAGATATGTATACAGCATGCCACCAGATAGAGATGAGCATTTTGACTTTAATCAATTAATTAATTAGTTTTTTGAGAGAGGGTCTTGCTCAGTTGCCCAGACTGGAGTGCTGTGCCATGATCATAGCTCACTGCTGCCTGGAACTCCCAGGCTCAATAAATACTCCTGCCCCAGCCTCCTGAGTAGCTAGGACTACAGGCACATGCCACCAGGCTTGGCTAATTTTTAATTTTTCACAGAGACATGGTCTCAATATGTTACCCAAGCTGGTTTTGAACTCCTGAGCTCAAGTGATCCTCCTGCCTCAGCCTCCCAAAGTGCTGGGATTACAGGTATGAGCCATCAGGTTCTGTCGCATTTTGACTTTAGACAGAGTGATCAGGGAGGCCTCTCTGAGTACCTAACATTTGAGGCAGAGACTTGAAGAGAAAGCAGTTTGAAGGTGGAAGGAAGAGAAAGTAGGCAGATGAGATTTGAATGGGAGTCAGGAGCCAGGCCATCAGGGTTTCATCAGACAGTGGGAAGTTTGGAAATATTGTGTTTTTTTTGTTTTTTTTTGAGACGAAGTCTCACTCTGTTGCCCAGGCTGGAATGCAGTGGCGAGATCTTGGCTCACTGCAACCTCTGCCTACCGAGTTCAAGCAATTCTCCTGCCTCAGCCTCCTGAATAGCCGGAATTACAGGTGCCTGCCACCACGCCCAGCTAATTTTTTGTATTTTTAGTAGAGATGGGGTTTCACCATCTTGGCTGGGCTGGTCTTGAATTCCTGACCTTGTGATCCACCCACCTCGGCCTCCCAAAGTGCTGGGATTACAGGCATAAGCCACCGCGCCTGGCCGAAGTTTGGATATATTCTAAGTGCCTTGGGAAAAATATCAGGAGGTTTTAAGCAGGGGTGATATGATCTGATTTTTATTTTGTTTGATTCTGATTTATGCTTTTAAAAGATCCCTCTGACTTCTCCACAGAGAACTGATTAGAATAGGAACATGGAAACAACGCACAGTTTCTTTCTTTCTTTCTTTCTCTTTCTTTCTTTCTTTCTTTCTTTCTTTCTTTCTTTCTTTCTTTCTTTCTTTCTTTCTCTTTCTTTCTTTCTTCCGTTCTTCCTTCCTTTCCCTTCCCTTCCCTTCCCTTCCCTTCCCTTCCCTTCCTTTCCTTCCTTCCTTCTTTCCTTCCTTCCTTTCTTCCTTTCTTTCTTCCTTTCTTTCTTTCCTCAGTCTGTTGTTCAGGCTGGAGTGCGGTGGTGTGATCTCGATTCACTGCAACCTCCGCCTCCCGGGAGTGATTCTCAAGTGATTCTCCTGCCTCAGCCTCTCGAGTAGCTGGGATTACAAGTACACATCACCATGCCCAGCTAATTTTTTGTATTTTTAGAAGAGATGGGGCTTCACCGTGTTGGCCACGCTGGTCTTGAATTCCTGACCTGAAGTGATCCACCCGCCTTGGCCTCCCAAAGTGCTGGGTTTACAGACGTGAGCCACTGTGCCCAGCTGCAAAACACAGTTTCTATTCAATAAGTGGAAATGATGGTGTCCTGGATTAGGGTGAGATGCAGAGGAGAAGGAAGTGGTAACTTTGAGATGTGATTTGAAGATAGATACTGTGTCTTTTTTGTGGGTGATATGGTTTGGCTATGTCTCCACCCAAATCTCATCTTGAATTGTAGCTCCCATAATTCCTACATGTTGTGGAAAAGACCCAGTGGGAGATAATTGAATCATGGGAGTGGTTTTCCCCTGACTGTTCTCATGGTAGTGAATAAATCTCATGAGATCTGATGATTTTATAAGAGCTCTCATTCTCTCTTGTCTGCTTCCCCTTTGCATGGCTCTCATTCACCCCTTTCACTTGGCTCTCATTCTCTTGCCTGCCACCATGTAAGATGTGCCTTTCGCCTTCCACCATGATTGTGAGGCCTCCCCAGTCATGTGGAACTGTAAGTCTATTAAACCTCTTTTTCTTTATAAATTACCCATTCTTGAGTTTGTCTTTATCAGCAGTGTGAAAACGGACTAGTACAGTGTGGGAGAGGAACAGGGTCTTGCTGTGTTGTCCAGTTTGGAGTGCAGCGGTGCAAACAATGCTCACTGCAGTTTCAACCTCCTGTGCTCAAGCAGTCCTCCTGCCTCAGCCTCCTGAGTGGTGCATGCCTGGGACTACAGGCATGCGCCACCACACCTGGCTAATTTTTAAATTTTTTTGTAGAGACAGGATCTCCCTATGTTGCCCAGGTTGGTCTTAAACTTCTGGGCTCAAACGATCCTCCTACCTTGGCCTCCCACAGTACTGGGATTACAGGCATTAGCCACTGCATCTGGCCAAACTGTGTCTTGCTGATGGCTTAATGGTATCTGTTTTCATAAATACAGGTATATATATATATATATATATACACGCACACACACATATGTGTGTATATATGTATATATACACTTTCTATAAATGTGTGTGTATATATATAGAGAGAATTAACTGTGCTTATTTATTTAACCCCTTGACTTTTCAGATGCTTTGTTCAACCTCATGTTATCAATTTAACACAACTGTGATGCATAAAAAACATAAATGCAGTTATTAATTTCCTTTCTGATGGGTATAAAAACGTCAGTAAATTATTGATCACAAAATATTTTGCTTCCATAGGCATATAAATATTTAATCTTTAAGGTAATTGACATCTACATATTTTACCTTCCTGAGTACAAGCGTCTAAATTTGACATCAAATCATTGATAACTATATATTTCGGTTGCATGTGAGGACCCATGAAAAAATTTAAGTGTGCAACTGGTAGGCAGTCATATAATTCACAGCCCAAAACTTTGTATCTAAAAATGTAAATACGAATTTCTTTTTTTTTTTTTTTTTTTGAGATGGAGTCTCGCTCTGTCACCCAGTCTGGAGTGCAGTGGCACAATCTTGGCTTACTGCAACCTCTGCCTGCCCGGTTCAAGCGATTCTCTTGCCTCAGCCTCCCGGGTAGCTGGGACTACAGGCATGCGCCACAATGTCCAGCTAATTTTTGTGTTTTTAATAGAGACAGGGTTTCACACTGTTGGCCAGGCTGGTCTCGAACTCCTGACTCCACGTGATCTGCCTGCCTCAGCCTCCTACAGTGCTGGGATTACAGGTGTGAGCCACCATGTCCTGCCTTCAGACTCCTTTTTTAACTGATGAAGCCATTTTTAATTAGTAAATCTAGAAGAAAAACATCTAGAGGCATTTATAAAGTTTTTTTCCCCCCTCCAGTAAAAGTGTCTTGAAAGCTGGCAGTATGCTTTTGTGTTTTTATTTTATTTTAATTTTTTTAAAAATTTTAACTGAACCTCTGCTATGTGACTGATGCTTCAGTTCCCTCTGTCTTAGCCAGGGGAGTTCGAGCTCCATTATGGGTACAGTGCTAGGGAAGCAAGAGTGAGGGGGAAAGGGAAGTGATGCTGGAAAGGAAGAGAAAGGATGTAATGCACTCGCATGTTCGTCATAGCACTGTTCACAAGAGCAAAGACATGGAATCAATCCAGGTGCCCATCAGTGGCGGATTGGATAAAGAAAATCTTCATATACACCATGGAATACTACACGGCCAGAAAAAATAACAAAATCATGTCCTCTGCAGCAACATGAATGCAACTGCAGCTGGAGGCCATTATCCTAAGTGAATCAGAATTAATGCAGGAGCAGATACCACGTGTTCTCTCTTAGAAGTGGGAACTCAACATTGGGTAGGCAGGGACATAAAGATGGCAGCAATAGACACTGGGGACTATTAGAGGGGAGAAGGAGGGAGGGGGGCAGAGGTTGAAAAGCTGTTGGGTACTACCACGTTCAGTACCTGGGTAACGAGATCATTCATACCGTAAACTTCAGCATCATGCACATGGACCTCCTGATTCTAAAATAAAAGTTGAAGAAAATTGGCCGCCGAAGTTTCAGCGTTTTGTCAGAAGCGTCCGCGCCTCAAGGAGGAGGCCCTGCTGATTTCTCTGCTGGCTGCTGTTAGGATGGTGAAGCTGTTCGTCAGAAACCTGCCCCGGGAGGCGACAGAGCGGGAGATTCACTCACTCTTCGAGCAGTATGGGAAGGTGCTGGAATGTGGCATCATTAAGAATTAGGCTTTGTGCACATAAAAGATAAAACTGCAGAGGAAGATGCTTATAATGCACCATTACAAGCTTCATGGGGTAAACATCAACATGGAAGCCAGCAAGAATAAGAGCAAAACCTCAACCAAGTTGCATGTGGGCAGAGGATTCAGTGGCGGCCACCAGGGGTCTTGATAACACAGAGTTTCACGGTGGGATGTGTGTGGGCTGAAATTCCGAGCTGTGGTCATGCATGAGAATACATACCCTTGGTGGTACCCAGTCTCTGAGACGTTCTCGGCTCAGTGCGTTCAGTCCCTCAGGAACCGTGGACCTTAATTTACCTTGCTAAGTTGAGACCTGCTCTTCCTTTCCTTTCCTCTTCTGCCCATTTTCCTGTTCTTCTGTCCTTCAATACTTCTGTAGCTTCCCATTCATGTTCTGTTCTCCCAGTAGGCCTCTGTGTGTGCAGAAACTGTGGTGGGGGCCGTGCTGTCTCCTCCCTGCCTCCTGTGGCTGTTGGATTTGGGAATGACCGTGGCAAGAGTCTCACTGCCCCTGGGACTCTTTTTGGTCCAAAGGCTAGATCTATAGAGTTGGATCACTTTTTTTCTTCACGGTAAAATAAATGGTTTTTCAACTTAAAAAAAAAAATTTGAAAAAAATTATATAAAAACAAACTTAGGCCGGGTATGGTGACTTAGGTCTGTAATCCCAGCTCTTTGGGAGGCTGAGGCAGGTAGATCACCGGAGGTCAGGAGTACGAGAACAGCCTGGCCAACATGGTACAACCCCATCTCTACTAAAAATACCAAAATTGTCCTGGAGTGGTGGTGCACGCCTGTAATGCCAGCTACTCTGGAGGCTGAGGCAGGAGAATCACATGAACCGGGAGGTGGAGTTTGCAGTGAGCGGAGATCACAACACTGCACTCTAGCCTGGGTGACAGAGTAAGACTCCATCTCAAAAAAAAAAAAAAA
>NC_045440.1:31581398-31712266 GCF_002776525.5 Piliocolobus tephrosceles | reverse complement strand
AAAAAAAAAAAAAAAAAAAAAAAAAACAAACCAAAAAAACTAAATAAAATTAAGCAAGATATGAATAAATTGTGAGCAAAATATTAAAAGAAAAGAGCATGTAGATGGCAGTTTCACCAGGAAGCGTAGTCGTGAGAAGTCTCTGGAAAGGAAACGTGTCTTGGATAGGGAGGAATGAATAAGAAAATATTTTTTAGTTCCTCCCTGTCTCCTTCCTGTTTTTGATTGATCAAAGTTTTCCCCAGCACTCTGGGTCATGTTAGTTTGTTCCTTGGACAGCCGCTGGGAAAACTAGAGCCAGTGACAGCATCCACAGCACTAGCCAGCGAGCCAGTGCACCTGTATGTGTGCCCAGCCAGCCTCTTGTTATCTGGTGGCAGTGGCAGGGAAGACCCCAGGAGGCAGCAAGGCCCTGTCAGGTGATGTGGGAGCCCCCAGGTAGTGAGGAGCTGCCCTGCAGTGGCTTTAGCAGGGGTGGAGGTGCACATCAGTGAGCCTTGCTCTGGGGAGGGTTGGAACCTCCTTTCTGGGGCCATAACTGATTCCAGGTGGTCCTCCTGGAATCATCAGCAGCACTGCACTGAAAGCCAAGGTCTGGTGCCCTGCGCAGGAGCTCTCTCCAGTTCTACAGGAGGCCACAAGTGATCATGGGAAGGGGAAAAAGGAATCAAATAGCTTTTATGCTTACTTGGTTTGTTTTTAAAGAACCCACGGAGCTGCGTTAAACTCTGGGTCCTAAGGAGCAAGGTCATGAAAGAGGAATCAGCGGCCTTCCCATTAGCTGGCCTTTCCATCATGCCCTCTGGCGCTTCCTTTCTCCTCCACACGTTGGGAATATGGCAGTGGGAGGGGTGTCTTGGTGAGGGGTGGAGAGAAAACAAAGCTAGGAAGAGCAAAGACAAAATGAATAAGAATCAGATTCAAGAGGGTCCTATAAGTAAAATGCTTAATGTGGACCTGCTGCAGGGAAACTTTGTTTTTTTTTTTTTGTTTTTGAGACGGAGTCTTGCTCTGTTGCCCAGGCTGAGTGCAGTGGTGTGATCTTGGCTCACTGCAACCTCTGCCTCCCATACTCAAGCCATTCTCCCGCCTCCGCCTCCCGAGTAGCTGGGATTACAGGCATGTGCCACCACACTCAGCTAATTTTTGTTATTTTTAGTAGAGATGGCGTTTCACCATGTTGGTCAGGCTGGTCTCAATCTTCTGACCTCATGATCTGCCTGCCTTGGCCTCTCAAAGTGCTAGGATTATAGGCATGAGCCACCGTGCCTGGCTTTTTATTTTATTTATTTATTTGTTTATTTATTTATTTTTTGAGACAGTGTCTTGCTCTGTTGCCCAGGCTAGTGTGCAGTGACACAATCTCAGCTCACTGCAGCCTAGACCTCTTAGGCCTAAGTGATCCTCCCACTTCATTCTCCTGAGTATCTGGTACCACAGATATGTACTACCATGCCTAGTTAATTTTTCAAATTACTTTTTTTTTTTTTTTTGGAGACTGAATCTTGCTTTGTCACCCAAGCTGGAGTACAGTGGTGCTATCTTGGTTCACTGCAGTCTTCGCCTCCTGGGTTCAAGTGATTCTCGTGCCTCAGCCTCCCGAGTAGCTGGGATTATAGGCACCCGCCACCACGCCTGGCTAGTTTTTGTAGAGATGGGGTTTCACCATGTTGGCCGGGCTGGTCTTAAACTCCTGACCTCAGGTGATCCACCTGCCTCATCCTGCCAAAGTGCTAGGATTACAGGCGTGAGCCAAGCTCCCAGCCTCAAATTTAGTTTTCGTAGAGATAAAGTCTTCCTATGTTGCCCAGACTCTGCAGGGCTATTTTTGAAAAGAATGATTAATGAATAATTTTTTTTTTTTTTTTTGAGACTGAGCCTCACTCCGTTGCCTAGGCTGAAGTGCACTGTTGTGATCTCGGCTCACTGCAACTTCTGCCTCCTGGGTTCAAGCGGTTCTCCTGCCTCAGCCTCTTGAGTAGCTGGGATTACAGGTGTGTGCCACCATGCCCGGTTACTTTTTGTATTTTTGGTAGAGACGGGGTTTTGCTATGTTGGTCAGGCTGGTCTCGAACTCCTGACCTCAGGTGTTCTACTTGCCTCAGCCTCCCAAAATGTGGTATTACAGGTGTCAGTCACTGTGCCTGGTCTCAATGAATGATTTTAAGTACTTCTTTATGCTACAAGGAAATTTATCAAAATTTAAAGGAGCAGTGCAAATGTCCTTTGAAGAGCTTACTTAGACCTTGATTATTTTGTTTATCCTGAAAATTCTTTTATAATAAAAAATGCATGTGGAATTAGTTAAAATATTTTAATAGCTTTTTGATAGCTAAATATTTCTATTTGGTTGCACATTTTAATGTATTCTAGCACTATAATGTTTAGTATATTCAGGCCTTTATATATAAAGCAGCATATTTGGGATTTCTGTATAGCAGGCACTCTGATGTGGAAAGAGCATTGATTTGGAAGTCAGAGTATCTAGGTTTGAGATCCAGCTCTAATACTAGCCATGTAACTGTGAACAATTCACATAATCAATCTAGCATTCCCAAATCTAAATGTACATGTGAATCACCTGGAAAAATT
The DNA here is from genome assembly GCF_002776525.5 of Piliocolobus tephrosceles. Classification (NCBI taxonomy): domain Eukaryota; kingdom Metazoa; phylum Chordata; class Mammalia; order Primates; family Cercopithecidae; genus Piliocolobus; species Piliocolobus tephrosceles. The sequence goes on along the minus strand of NC_045440.1, from coordinate 31,709,674 downwards.
AAGAGACAGCATTTTGTTTCCTACCCGTACCAATAGGAATGAGGCCTGGGAACTTGTGTTTTTTATTTTTACTTTTTATTTTACTTTTTTTTTTGAAGCGGAGTCTCACTGTTGTTGCCCCGGTTGGTATGTAGTGGCGCGATCTTGGTTTACTGGAACCTACACCTCCCAGGTTCAAGCAATTCTTCTGCCTCAGCCTCCCGAGTAGCTGGGATTACAGGTGCCCACCATGCCTGGCTAATTTTTAGTAGAAATGGGGTTTCACCGTGTTAACCAGGCTGGTCTCGAACTCCAGACCTCATGTGATCCGTCCACCTCGGCCTCCCAAAGTGCTGGGATTACAGGCATGAGCCACCGTGCTTGGCTGTATTTTACTTTTTAAATAGAGACAGCGTCTTACTATGTTGCTCAGGCTGGTCTCAAACTCCTGGGCTCAAGAAATCTGTCCACTGCAGCCTCCAAAGTGCTAGGATTATAGGTGTGAGCCACTGTGCCAGGTCCCAAAATCTGTGCTCTTTATGAAGCTTCCCAGGAGATAATGGTGTGGTCCCTCAGAGGGAATGTGTTGGGGACAGCTCCTAGAAGATCTCTTAGGTGGTTTCTACTGCTAATATTTATGACTAAATATAAAAATCTCTAAGCTTCATCATGGGAATTTGTAGATGTATCTTTGGTTTTATCTTTTGTTATTGCTCCTATATGCCTATTATTTATTTGGTGTTAGCTTTGATTGGTAAAAAAAAAAATCCAATTACAGCATTATGCCTTTAGGAATATATAATCCTCTTTAATACATCAGCCCTGTAACAAAAGTTTCCAGGAATGTTTTGTGTTGAAATTGGAAAATTGTTTGTAATCAAGAATGTGAATTTTGATGATCCCTTCAAAGGAATTATGCAATTAGGGTATTCTTTTTTTTTCTTTTTTTTTTTTTTTGAAACAGAGTCTTGCTCTGTTGCCCAGGCTGGAGTGCAGGGGCTCAGTCTCAGCTCACTGCAACCTCCGCCTCCCAGGTTCAAGCGATTCTTGTGCCTCAACCTCTTACGTGACTGGGACTACAGGCACTCGTGCCACTGTGCTCGGCTAATTTTTGTATTTTTTGGTAGACACTGGGTCTCACCATATTGGCCAGGCTGGTCTTGAACTCCTGGCCTCAAGTGATCTGCCTGTCTTGGCCCCCCAAAGTGCTGGGGTTACAGGTGTGAGCCACCGTGCCTGGCCACCTAGGGTACACTTTTAGCCACATGGGTATGATTAGTCTTTGAGGAGCACTTAATTATTGGACTAATATGGCATCTGGTGATATCTGAAAGTGTCAAGCGAGTGGTCTCTGCTTTGAGTGAGATACTTAGCTGATGCTGAGCAAAAGCATGGATCCGGGAGGGATGACTTTGAAATCCTTCTCTACTATCTCCACCCAGGCCCACACAGACCCAGAATGCACACTTTCCAAGGATAAGTGTGCGTGTTGCCGTAAAACTGTAAAACTCTTGAGGCTGGTGGGGCTCTGGGGTCATCTGAGTTAGTTGTCTGTCACAGTATACAAGTGTTCCTAGTTTTCTTTAAAACGATGTCGTTGGCTAGGTGTGGTAGTTCACTCCTGTAATCCCAGCACTTTGGGAGGCTGAGGCGTACGGATCACCTGAGGTCAGGAGTTTGAGACCAGCCTGACTAACATGGAGAAACCCCGTCTCTACTAAAAATACAAAATTAGCCAAGTGTGGTGGCTCATGCCTGTAATCCCAGCTACCCAGAAGGCTGAGGCAGGAAAATTGCTTGAACCCAGGAGGCGGAGGTTGCGGTGAGCCGAGATCCTGCCATTGCACTCCAGCCTGGGCAATAAGAACAAAACTCCGTCTCAAAAGAAAAAAAAATAAATGAAATGATGTCTTTAAATTTCTTCTGTGAGCAATAACTGTAAAAATCCTGGTTTCTCTCAAGTCTTTGACACATGATTGGCTTGGGTGGTCCATATTCCCTTTTTTCTCAAGGTAACTAAACACTAGTTTTTATTTTCATACATGTTTGCAACCTTCCTAGTCAAATTGTCCCATAGTTTGAAGCAAAGGGAAACGATCACACTCTAAATTCCCAGGTTTCCTACTTTCAGCCTCTAAATTGGTTTTCCAGGCACCCCTGGTTACGTTACCAAAAGATTGAGAGGAGTTGAAGGCATAAAGATGAAAGGACCATTTTTGATTTTTGGGGGCAACCAAGTTACTTTGGCTTTTGCTCATCCTGTAACATTGATCTCCCCGGCCAGTGCTCTGTCTTCCAAGGGTAATAATGACATTTGGCACCAGGACATCATTATGCTCATACAAGTCATAGATTTTCTCAGTCACAGCCTGGGTGTGAAATGGGGGTTGGTAATGGCGTTGGTGGAGTAGAGGGTGATGAGTTTTGGCATATGGGAAAGTTTGGTAGGCTTACGTATAAACTGGAGCCTTTTTTTTCTTTTTTTTTTTTGAGACAGGGTCTCATTCTGTCATCCAGGCTAGGGTGCAGCGGTGCAATCCCGGGTCACTGCAACCTCTGCCTCCTGGGTTCAAGTGATTCTTTTGCTTTACTCTCCCGAGTAGCTGGGATTACAGGTGCCCACCACCATGCTCAGTGAATTTTTGTATTTTAGTAGGGATAGGGTTTCACCACGTTGGCCAGGCTGGCCTCGAGCTCCTGGCTTCAAGTGATCCACCTGTCTCGGCTTCCCAAAGTGCTGGGATTACAGGCATGAATCACCCTGCCCGGCCTGTTATTATTATTATTTTTTTCATTTTAGTTAAGATCAAGTGTTTCTCCTCATCATTGGTTGCATACACCCATACCTCCTGTACCTTTTCTTGCTCAGCTTTTTGTCACTGTCTCTTCCTCCCCTTCCTCCATCTGCCCTCCCCCTCAATTGCTTCATGCATTTCTGCCATGAATTATAGAAAGTACATATCTTCTTTGTAACGCCCCACATGCACTATTTTATACTGTATTGTTCCTTGGAAGAAAGAAGCCAAAGTTGATTTACATTAGTCAAACAAAGATTACATACTCGGTTTGACAGAAACAACTTCTGTCTTTATGAACAATGGCAGATCTAATTTTATACATTTCCATACTTTGCAGAGATAATAGTGACTTTTTTGGCAGGGAGAGGGGTGATGTGAGGCATGTGATAACTAAACTCCCTACCCTGAATTGCTTGAAAAACTGGAGTAATGGAAAGACCTTGGGTCCGAGAGTACTGCAGTAAATATTGAGCCGAATTTGTCACCACATGTTAGATCTCTGACATTGGCATCATTACTTAGTATCTTTAAGCTTCTTTTCTTATTTGTAAAATGAAAATATAAAACCATTTTCTTTAGGATTTTTGTAAGGTTTGAGTATAATTCATGTAAAGTACACAACATATTGTCTGGGGCAGGGTGGATGCCCAGTAAGTTGTATCCTGTGACTTAGCATCATACGTTTGTTCAGATGAGCTGCTGTACAAAGTTAAAGAGCAGTGGCAATAGGATTATAATAGTGTCTTAGCCTGTTTTGTGCTACTGTAACAGAATACTGGAGACTGGATAATTAATATGCAACAGAAATTTATTGGCTCATGGTTCTGGGGGCTGGGAAGTCTAAGATGGAAGGGGTCATCACTTGGCGAGGTCCTTCTTGCTGTGTCATCCCATGGTGGAAGGGCTAAAAAGAGTGAGAGAGCAAGAGGTTAGACTCATAGCCTCAAGCCCTTTTATCATCGGCATTAATCCATTCAGAGGGTGGAGCTCTCATGATCTAACCACCTCCCATTAGGCCACACCCCCCAACACTGTTGTGTTGGGGATTAAGTTTCCAACACATGCTTTTTGGGAGACACATTCAAACCACAGCAAAGGTATTTAAAAGCTGTACTAATCAAGATGGTTTTGTGGGGGAAAAAGCTTTTCTTCTTCTCTTGAATAGGTTACCATCTCCCTTGTTAGTCTAAAGCATCCATCTGTTTTGGGGAGAATAGGACTGTTGCAGGAGAAAAGTTTGACATTCATATTCAGTTTTGACATTCATAATAGGGTCTTTCCTATAAAATAATAACAGTCTAAAGTCAGACTATTCTCTTGAAGGGATTTAAAAAATTTCTTTAGCTCCTCCTTTAACATAATAAGAATGAAGACTGGAATACTCAGTGCTTACTTAGATTTCTCCTGTTGAGAGCGTGTTGCTTCCAGTGGTGACAGCTTGGTCAGGAGCCTTGACACTCCATGGTTGAAGGAAGGGGAGACAGCCTTATGTCTCTTAGTCTTAGGTGTTGGGAAGAGAACCAGGAGAGAGGAGATGAGGAAGTTAGAGGTCAGTTTTTTTTTTTTTTCTTTTTTCCTTTTGAGATGGAGTCTCGCTCTGTCACCAGGCTGGAGTGTAGTGGCGAGATCTTGGCTCACTGCAACCTCTGCCTCCTGGGTTCAAGCGATTCTCCTGCCTCAGCCTCCCAAATAGCTGGGACTACAGGCATGCACTACCACACATGGCTAATTTTTATATTTTTTAGTAGAGATGGGGTTTCACCATGTTGGTCAGGATGGTCTTGATCTCTTGACCTTGCGATCTGCCCACCTTGGCCTCCCAAAGCGCTGGGATTATAGGCATGAGCCATCACGCCAGGCCGAGATCAGTCTTTGTATTTGCTCTTGCCAACCCCAAATCTTGCTTTGGGGATAACTTTTGAAGACGAGATTTTAGAAATGTTGTGTTAAATTGAGGAAGCCATAAAGACAACAGGTTTTGAGATAAACTAGTTATTTTGATAGATTGGCTGGGCAGGCAGTGGGCTTGTGGTCTGCTTTCCAATCTTTTGGTTTTTAAAAATTTTTTTCTTTGTAATTACTGGTTATAGTAAGATAATTTTTTTTTTTTTTTTGAGACAGAGTTTCGTTCTTGTTGCCCAGGCTGGAATGCAATGGCGCAATCTTGGCTCACTGCAACCTCTGCCTCCTGGGTTCAGGTGATTCTCCGGCCTTAGCCTCCCAAGTAGCTGGGACTACAGGCATGTGCCACCATGCCCAGCTAATTTTGTATTTTTAGTAGAGACACGGTTTCTCCATGTTGGTAGGCTGGTCTCGAACTCCCTACCTCAGGTGATCCACCCACCTCGGCCTCCCAAAATGCTGGGATTACAGGCGTGAGCCACCACACCTGGGCCTTTTTTGTTTTTGTTTTTAAGAGACAAGGTGTCCTATGTTACCCAGGCTGTTCTTGATCCTCCCATCTCAGCCTTTCAAGTAGCTGGGATGGCAGGTGTGTGCCACCATGCGTGGCTGCTCACCAAGCTCCTTTGTTCCCATGTTAGATGTTCTGCTTAAAGTGAAGTTATAAAGTGAGCACCTGGGCCAAAGCCTGGGCAGACTGTGTGGCAGCGATTCCTCTGCAGGGGGCTGCATGCTTGTTTGCTCAGGACAGCCCCTTTTACCTGCTGTCCTAGGCTTCTCTGCAGTTGGTACCCTCTGTCACTGACACTCTCTGTAATAACCATATAATTTATGGTACAACTGGCACACTTGTACAGTTGTACCATACCATACAGTTGTACCAACTTGTCTCAGTTATACCATAAATTATGTGGTTATTCCAGAGAAGGTACCCTTGTGAGCCCTGAGTGGGGCTAAGTCCTCAGTGGACCATCCCCCAGGCCCTGAGAGGGTCCCTAGGGGCCAGATCACAAGGACGCCAGGTGCCGACTTCAGCATTCTGAGGTTGGAGAAATCAGAGGACAGAAATTACATGGCTTCCAGGCCCTTCTTTCCCCTGGCAAATGTAGTCATGGAAGAAAGCTGGGGAGGGAGGTAGGACCTGGGAAATCTGAAAGGCAGCCATTTTTACTTAGAGTGAATGTTACTTGAGAGCACAGTTTTAAGGTTTTGCCTTAGATCGGATTGAATCTGTTGTTTTACTTTTGTATGCCCAGTGGATGGGGACTCATGAGAATAACTGGATTAGTTACAGAGAAGATATACTTCACTTCCTCTGCAACACTGAGTGCTAGGTGAGCAAATTTTGCAGCCTTGTCAATGAACAATTACTTTTTCCTACAGCTTCTTTATGTCTTCACTGTGCTGTCATTCCTAGTCTCTCCAGCTATTTAGACAAGATCACTGTGAGCCTCATAGCTTATGGTCAACACTTTTCTAAAAATATTTAACATCAAAATGAAGTAGAGACAGTCCTCATTTTTCACTACTTCACATTTTCCTACTCATTCAATACTGACCACGAGATAGGTGGTCAGTATTGGGCAGAGTCTACTTTATATCTATAATCCCCTTAAGAAGTGATCTTCAGACCAGGCATGGTGTCTCACGCCTGTAATCCCAGCACTTTCGGAGGCTGAGGCGAGTGGATCACATCAGGCCAGGAGTTCGAGAGAAGCCTGGCCAACATGGTGAAACCCATCTCTACTAAAAAGACAAAAAAGTTAGCCAGGCGTGGTGCCTGGTGCCTGTAATCCCAGTTACTAAGGAGGCTGAGGCAGGAGAATTGCTTGAACATGGGAGACAGTGGCTGTAGTTGCCCAGCCTGGGCAACAAGAGGGAAACTCTGTCTCAAAAAAAAAAAAAGTGCTCTTCAGGGACACACTGTATCTAGAGTTGGGGCATGCTTACAGAGAGTGGTGTTTAAAACAAGCTTTAAATTGAGGTATAACATGTATAAATTTCACTGATCTTAAACATGTGGCCCTGATGAACGTCTGGATAGTGTTTTTAATTAAATTAAATTAATTAATTGATTGATTTTTGAGACAGAGTCTCACTCTGTTGCCAAGGCTGGAGTGCAGTGGTGCAATCATGGCTCACTGCAGCTTCAAGGTCCTGAGCTCTGGTGATCCTCTCACCTCAGTCTCCTGAGTAGTTTAAGACTACAGGTGTAGGCCGGGCTCGGTGGCTCATAACCTGTAATCCCAGCACTTTGGGAGGCTGAGGCAGGTGGATCATCTGAGGTCGGGAGTTCAAGACCAGCCTGACCAACATGGAGAAACCCCATCTCTACTAAAAATACAAAATTAGCTGAGCGTGGTGGCATAATCCCAGCTACTCGGGAGGTAGAGGCAGGAGAATTGCTTGAGCCCGGGAGGCAGAGGTTGCAGTGAGCCAAGATTGTGCCGTTGCACTCCAGCCTGGGCAACAAGAGTGAAACTCTGTCTAAAAAAAAAAACTATAGAAGTGCACCATTGTGCCCGGTGGCTATATATTTTTATTTATTTTTATTTTTATTTTTTTAGCAGATAGGGTCTCATTTTGTTGCCCAGGCTGGTCTTGAACTCCTGGCCTCAAGTGATCCTCTCGCTGTGGCATCCCAAAGTGCTAGGATTATAGATGTGAATCACCGCCAGCTGAGATAGTATATATTTTTTAAACAACCTCCTTTTTGTCTTTGACATCAGGATGAGTTAGGACAGTCTCTGCTACTCCCTTGCCTGTTTACTTGCTCATAGGAACCTAGAATGTGAGGGATCAAGTCAGAACTCACAAACTTGAACTTAACTTCATGTAATCCAATAAGGTGAATTTTATGGGCTCTCTACAATGTCACATTCTGTGAATGGGGGGCGGGGGGCGGTCTGAATCTGGGCCCCAGCATCAGGGGCTGCCTATGATCCCACCTTCTTCCCTTCTTCTTTTGCCAACTTCAGCCAGCCTAAGCTCCCCTGAATGGAGGGAGCCAGGTCATCAGTTTCCGTTGGAGGGAAGGTCATGTAAGCAAACCTATGGAGACAAATCTCTCCCTTAAACAGAAGAACAACCTCCTATTTATCTTCTCACCTCCTCCATCATTCCCACTCTAGAACCTCAGTTCCCTGAGAACTATATCATAGCATCTCTGTCTTCTCACTCCACTTCTTTTCTGTGTTTTTTTTTTTTTTTTTTTTGGTGAGACAGGGTCTCAGTCTGTTGCCAGGCTGGAGTGCTGTGGTGCAATCATGGCTCACTGAAGCCTCCCAAGCCCAAGCCTCCCAGGTCCAGGGCTCAAGTGATCCTCCTGCCTCAGCCTCCCAAATGGCTGGCACTGCAGGCACATGCCACCATGCCTGGCTAATTTTTAATTTTTTAATTTTTTATAGCGATGGGGTCTCGATATGTTGCCCAGGCTGGTCTTGGACTCCTGTCATCAACTGATTCTTCTGCCTCGGCATCCCAAAATGCTGGGATGACAGGTGTGAGCCACTGTGCCTGACTCTCCCGCTATTTCTTACTTCTCAACTCTTTCGACTGTGGCTCTGGTCCATTCCTCCACTGAAAGAGCTCTGGGTGAATTATCAACTACTTCCCTGTTGCCAAATCCTCCATATTGCTAAATAAAATGCAGGTATTTTTTAGTTCTCATCCTATTTGACTTCTTAGCAATACTTGATATCATTAACTATGCCTTTCTTCTTGAAATATCTTTGCTTCTGTAACCCAGCATTTCTGGTTTTCTTCTTCATCTGCCCTTGCAAGGCCACTCTGTCTTGCTGGCCTTTGGATGTGGCAGTTCATCAAGACTCAATCCAAGGCATTTTATGGTTCTCACTTTAGACTCCTCCTGGACTGGTGGTTCACAATCCTTTTTTTTTTTTTTTTTGAGATGGAGGCTCACCCTGTCGCATAGGCTGGAGTGCAGTGGTGCGATCTCAGCTCACTGCAACCTCCGCCTCCCAGACTCAAGTGATCCTCCCGCCTCAGCCTCCAGAGTAGCCAGGACTAAAGATGGGTGCCGCCATGCCCAGCTAATTTTCTTAGTTTTTGTATGGATGGGGTTTCACCATGTTGGCCAGGTGGGTGTTGAACTCCTGACCTCAGGTGAACCGCCTGCCTTGGCCTCCCAAAGTGCTGGGATTACAGGTGTGAGCCACTGCGCCCAGCCTTTTTTTTTTTTTTTTTTTTGAGACAGGGTCTCCATCTGTCACTAGACTGGAGTGCAGTGGCATGATCATGGCCCACTGCAGCCTTGACTTCCCAGGATCCAGCGATCCTACTTCAGGTTTCCAAGTAGCTGGGACCACAGGAGTGTGCCACCAGGCCCTGCTAAGTTTTATATTTTTTGTAGAGATGGGGTTTTACCATGTTGCTCAGGCTTGTCTTGAATTTCTGAGCTCAAGCAATTCACCCACCTTAGCCTTCCAAAGTCCTGGGATTGCAGGTGTGATCCACTGCACCCATCCAGTTCACAATCGTCTTAGCCTAAGTGCCCGCCTCTTGTAACAGTTTGTATATATAACGCCCTATCTGTAATATAAAGGAAAATAATTTATATTAAATAAGTATTTCAATATTTATATGCTTGGGCATGAAGGAGGCTGTGGGACATGGGACGTTTCTTCTCTGTGAACTGTGCTGTGCTTTGCAAGATGTCTGGCATCCCTAGTCTTCTCTCACTGAATGGCAGTAGCAATCCCAAATCGCTGTGAGACACCCGTCCTCATCTCCCCCACCCTGTAAAATTCCAAAAAGCCCCCTCAAGGTCCCACTCAGTGTTGAGAACTATTGGCTTAGCCATCTCCCCCACCACCCCAGCTGGCAGCCCCTTTGCAGCTTGCACAGGCACTCACATCTTCACTCCAGACCTCTCTTGTGAGTCCCATATGGGGATAACCTGTTACCTGCTTGCTGTCCAATTTATGGATCACACAGTTACCACCAAACCCAGATAGTGGTTGCAGTCCCCATCTGCTATGCAAACCAAGAAACTAGTATTCATCCTTGGAGCCTTCCTTCCCTTTACCTTTGGTGGGTTTCCAATCTATCATAAAATTCTTTGGAACATATTTGTTAAGCAACTGAAATATTTTCAAATTCCTTTTTTCTAAATCTTTTCACTTCTTTCAAGCTCTGCCTTAACATCTTGAATCTAAACTACTTACCTGGGTCACTATAGTAGCCTCTCATTCACTATTCACCCACCTGCATCCACCAAGACCCCTCTTTTTCTTTTTTTGCGACGGAGTCTTGCTCTATCACCCAGGCTGGAGTGCAGTGGCACAGTCTTGGCTCACTGCAACCTCCGCCTCCAGCGTTCAAGTGATTCTCCTGCCTCAGCCTCTTGAGTAGCTGAGACCACAGGCATGCACCACCAGGTATGGCTAATTTTTGTATTTTTTTTTGGTAGACATGGAGGTTTCACCATGTTGGCCAGGCTGCTGTTGAACTCCTGACCTCAAGTGATCCACCCGCCTCGACCTCCCAAAGTGCTGGGATTACAGGCGTGAGGCACCATGCCTGGCCCACTGAGCCCCCTCTGCTGCTCCTTCCTCCACCCTCTCCCTTCCTCTGGCTACACTGATTTTCTTTGTTTCCCTCCTAACATCCTAACATGCTCCTCCTACCCTAGACCTTATACTGAAGCTGCTTCCCCCTCTGGACTTTTTCCTTCTCCTCATTTTTTCTGTTTATGCCACTCATCCTTCAATTTCAGCCTTAACCACCACCTCGAAGAAGACTTCTTTGACCTGACAAGGTCAGATTCCATATTATAGGCTCTCATAGCATTTATTTAAAACAAAATATTTTTTTAAGAGACAGGATTTTGTTCTGTTGCCCAGGCTGGAGTGCAGTGGTGTGATTGTAGCTCACTGCAGCCTGGAACTCCTGATTTCAAGCAATACTCCTGTCTCAGCTTCCAATTAGCTAGGACTAGAGACGTGCACCACCATGCCCTAATTAAAAAAATGTTTTTGTAGGCATTGAGTCTCACTGTGTTGCCCAGGCTGGTCTTGAACTCATGACCTCCATCCATCCTCCCTTCTGGGCCTCCCAAAGTGCTGGGATTACAGGTGTGAGCCACCACCCGGCCTCTCAGCATTTAATCACACTTTTGAGTTCTGATATTATAGTTACTAATATGATTATTTGTTTAACGCCTGCCTTTTTCACTGCAGTGTAAGCTCCATGAGAACAAGCCATTTTCTGATTTTGCTCGTTTTGCTCACTGTTGAATCACTAATACCTAGCACAATGCCTGGCCCCGACCATAATAAGTGCTGCAAGTTCCTGAAATGTAAAATGAGATTTTTGTGGCAAGAGCAGTGACCTATTCCATTTGGCGACAAGAGGGGGCAGCAGAGAACTACCAGAGTAGAAGCCTCTGCTTTGATTTTTGGGTTAGCAAATCCAGTTTGTCAGGCTGTTTAATCAGGAGTCGAGGAGAGGGCAGAATGTCAAAGGGGGATCCAAGAAGCAAAAGAACGGGGATTATCCAAAAGAAAAATGGAGTGAAAGGGAGGAACTCCGAGCTGGAGTTAGCTGGAAAGGGATCTCAGCTGTGAGTGGTACGCAGTCTGTGGCCGGGCATCCTGCTTCTCTCTAGGCCTTTCGAGGGTTGGAAAGCATCCTGTCCCAGTATACCTGAAAGCCCTAACGATGCAGACAGATGTGCGATAGGAAGAGCAGAGAACAATTACTTCTTGCTGGTAGCAGCTTCATTTTGGAAGCTTTTGCATGGCAGATGGGTAGTGCTCCTATCCCTTGCACAGGACATAGGACCAGTGAGATTGGGCTCTGGGACACAGGGAAGAAGTAGGGAGGGATGGAAACTAACATTTCCTAAGTAGCTTCTGTGTTGCAGGCACAAAGGAGTCCAATATGGCCAGTATTTTGTCTATTTGAAAGATGAGGATCATGGCTCAGAGAGTTATAGTTATTTGCCCAAATCATATTCTGGCTAAAGTCAGTTTTTACCCCTAATTCCTGTGACTTAAAAACCCATGTTCTTTCTCATATACTTTGGTGACTTTTTAAAGATTTTTAGTAATGACTCTTTTTTTTTTTGAAATGGAGTCTTTCTCTGTTGCCCAGGCTGTAGTGCAGTGGTGCGATCTCAGCTCACTGCAACCTCCACCTCCTGGGTTCAAGCCATTCTCCTGCCTCAGTCTCCTGAGTAGCTGGGATTACAGGCATGTACCACCACACCTAGCTAATTTATATGTTTTTAGTAGAGATAGGGTTTCACCATGTTGGCCAGGCTGGTCTTGAACTCCTAACCTCAAATGATCCACCTGCTTCGGCCTCCCATAGTGCTAGGATTATAGGTGTGAGCCGCCGCCCCTGGCCAGAAATGGCTCTTTTTTTTTTTTACTTGCTGTGCCTGAAGAGAAATAGACCCTTCTCAGTTATGTGCCATATTGGTAGATTCAAAATCTATACTAGAAACTGTTATCCTTATTTTTAGATTTGGCTTGTGGGAAATTTATTAACATAAATATAAAATGTTGCATTTTAGGCTAACAGCATATAATCTCTGATTGTCAACAATGACTCAGAATTTGAAATGTCCAAGTTCTATATGGCATGCCTGTGAGAGTCAAAAACTGCAAGAATTGGGCCAGGAATGGTAACTGACACCTGTAATCCCAACACTTTGGGAGATGGAGGCAGGAGGATCACTTAAGCCCAGGAGTTCAAGACTAGCCTGGGCAACATAGTGAGACCCTATTTCTATAACAAATTTGAAATATTAGCTGGGCATAGTGGCACGAACCTGTAGTCCTAGCTACTCAGGAGGCTGAGGAAGGAGGATCACTTGAGCCGAGGAGGTCAAGGCTGCAGTGAGCTATGATTGTGCCACTGTACCATGGCCTGGGTGACAGAGTGAGACCCTGTATCAAAGAAAAAAAAAAATTGCAAGAATTGTCGTCTTGATTTTATATCAAAGGATACAAACTTATGGGGAGGGTTTTTGGTCAAAGTGTTAATCACGCGAATACCAATGTAGGGAATAGGATCTCTGCTCTTGGATCATAAGCCAAAATTAGAAGCACTATAAAGCGAGTTAAAGAATTTCTAAATCGTGGATCACACTTGTAATCCCAGCACTTTGGGAGGCCAGGGTAGGTGGACTGCGTGAGTCCAGGAGTTCAAGACCAGCCTGGGCAACATGGCAAGACCCTGTCTTTACAAAAATACGTAGAATTATCCAGGTGTGGTGGTGCATACCTGTAGTTCCACCTACTCGGGGGGCTGAGGTGGGAGCATTGCTTGAGGCTGCCTGGGAGGCAGAGGTTGAAGTGAGCCAAGATTGTGCCACTCCAGCCTGGCAACAGAGCAAGACCTTGTGTAAAAAAAAAGATTTCTGACCTGGAATATAACTATCAGAGAAGAAACATTCTTGTGAAATCCTCTAAGAGAGGATTTCTCAGTAGAAAACAAATCCACCCTATTGTAGGTATAGACTGTAGCATGACTTGAACACTCCAGTCCAAGCCAGTCTTTAGCAAAAGTTAATCTTCCTGATTAGCAAGTTATGTATAAGATCGAGGTATCAGAGCCTGGGGCTTTGGGGTGGAGGGGCAACAACTTTGTGGAAACTGAAAACTGTGGTGTTTTTTGTGTTTTCTTTTTTTCTGGAGACAGAGTTTTGCTCTTGTCACCTGGGGGAGTGCAATGGCATGATCTCAGCTCACTGCAACCTCTGCCTCCTGGGTTCAAGTGATTCTTTTGCCTCAGCTGCCCGAGTAACTGGGATTACAGGGGACCCCCACCATTATACCCGGCTAATTTTGTATTTTTAGTAGAGATGGAGTTTCACCATGTTGGCCAGGCTGGTCTTGAACTCCTGATCTCAGGTGATCCACCCACCTCGGCCTCCCAAAGTGCTGGGATTACAGGCGCGAGCCACCGCGCCAGGCCTGGAAACCGAAAACTGTTGAAGTCAAGGGGAAACAAGGCACACTTCCTCCGTTATCTAGTAGCAAAGGAAGAACATCTTGGAACTGAACACGTGTCAGAATTTTGGCAGGGAGAAATATGTGATTTTATCAAAAAGTAAATAATGCTGAGGAAGAAAATACATTCTTCTCATTGCAAAGAAAAGACTGTGGGGGAAAACCAGGTTTTTTTTTTTTGTATGGTTGTTTTTTCTTAGACTAAAACCATTTGATCTAGGGAAGTTGGCCTAAAAAGTTTGTTCTTTTTTTCTTTTTAGGAGGTGATGGAAGGCATCAAGGTGGGCCTTTCACCCATTAATCTCTCCATTTTCCCCTCCAGAAATGATTTAGATTCTATCATCTGTGTTGACTTGCCCATATTCATTAGAGATCTGGCTTGGACAGTTATTAATGATGACAATGATCACTCTCCTTTATGGCACTTCATGCTTAAAAGAATACTTCAGATTGCCTTCAAATAATGAAACGAGTTCTGAACAGTCATTGCCAGACTCACTTAATGTTCCTTTGAGCATCCACCACGTATCAGACTTCTGTCCAGCACTGCATTTGATTCAAGGCATGTACAGTACTCTCAAGGAGTCGAAGACAAATAAATGGGTTCTTTCCCTCAAGTGAATAAACATTTGTTTAGAACTCAGACACATTTCCCCATTAATCAAGACCAGGTTCCAAGGCCCTCTCATTAAAACATTTTGAATCCATAATGAACCATCCTATAAAACTAGTAGCCTTGCCCTGAATTCTGGGTCCTAGGTCATATCCTAATAGGATATGACCACATGGAGGGGATGGAAGATCCAAGAAGAAGAGAGAATATGGCATTTGAAGGTTTAGTTAAATTTCTAGCTTATGAAATTCAAGATGCTTGTCCCACGAAGTGACACTAGAGGGCAGTGCTTACAACAAAACCTTGCAATGGAACAAGATTGAATTCCCATTTCCAATTATGCTTTTTAAAATTCAGATGTCAGCTCTGAAGTCTTTTCATTTCATTACATAAAGGAAAAATATATTGAAATTACATACCATCATAAAAAATATCTTGAGGATGAAGAATTTTGTTAATATTTATCAAAGTAATAATTTGATAATAATTTTAAAAATTAAATAGTATTAACATTTCTTTCATAAAAAGGAAGTTCTTGCGTCTATAGTTTCTTCTGGATTTATGTTTGTATTTCTATTTAATATGAACATACATATATTTTTTATTTTTTAAAATTTAATTTTCTGTTTTTTTTTTACATTGACAAATAATTGTACATATTCATGGGATACATAGTGATGTTTTGATACATATAATGTGATAGATCAGGGTAATTAGCAAATCTATCATCTCAAACATCTATCTTTTTTTGTGTGTTGGAAACGTTCAATATCCTTCTGGCTATTTGAAACTCTGTAATATATTATTGTTAACTATAGTCATCCTAGAGTGGTTTAGAACCTGAGAACTTATTCCTTCTATCTAGCTGTAATTTTCATGCTTATATTTTGTGAGGCAGGTGATTATTTTGTTTGTTTTTAATGAATTTCCCCAGATACATTTTTCTGCTCCCCCCCAAATCTATCTAATGTAGTCCAATTTTATTACATCAGAAATCATTATTTACAATGAGATGTTATAATTGAAACTTTTCATTTTGGCAATTTTCTTATGCAAACAAAACAGACAGATTGATATAAAGAATGCCCATTTGCTGTTCATCTAGCTTCAACAACCATCAGTTTTCTCATTTGTGTTTAATTATTCCCACATTATCTCTTCCTCCTCTCAATTATTTTAAACAAATTTTAAACCTTGTCATTTCACCAGCATTGTTTATGTTACTATGACTTTGAAAATAATGCTCAACATAGAACCAGCAATTACATTTTTTGTGTATTTTATTTGTCTAAAGCTAATAATTGTCTCTTACATTTTTGTTAGTTTTTATTAATTACTTATCATTAATTTTATTTTGACAGTGTTCCATTAGATATATGAAACACATATATATCATAAATAAGTACATACATTTTATTTATTTATTTATTTTTTGAGACAGGGTCTCAGTTTATTGCCCAAGCTAGAGTATAATGGCGTGATCATGGCTCACTACAGCCTTGACCTCCCTGGGTTCAGGTGATCCTCCCACCTCAGCCTCGAGAGAGGCTGGGATCACAGGAGTGTGCCACCACACCTGGTTGATTTTTGTATCTTTTGTAGAGACAGGGTTTCACCACGTTGCCCAGGCTGGCTTTGAACTCCTAGTCTCAAGGGATCTGTCTGTCTTGGCCTCCCAAAGTGCTGGGATTACAGGCTGAGCCACCATGCCTGGCCATAAATTTTAAATAAATAAATGAAGTTTAAATACATAAATGAAGTTTAAATAAATGACCTAACATATTACATACTGTATCAACTTTATTTTTCCCCCAGAAAGCATTGTTCTGCAGTCCCCATCCTCTTTCTTTTCTTTTTATTGATACATAATATTTGTACCCATTTATGAGGAACATGTGATATTTTGTTACATGTATAGACTATATAATGATCAAGTTAGGGAGTCATGGCATTTAAGGGGGGGCCCCCAACATCAGGGCCTGTCCATGGCGTGTTGCACAGCAGGAGACGAGTGGCGGGTGAGCCAGCATTACCTCCTGAGCTCTGCCTCCAGTCAGCTCAGCAGCAGCATTGGATTCTCATAGGAGCGTGAACTCTATTGTCAACCGCACATGCAAACGATTTAGATCACTTGCTCCTTGTGAGTATCTAACTAATGCCCGATGATCTAAGGTGGAACAGTTTCATCTGAAAACCAATCCCCCACCACCCCAGTCCGTGGAAAAATTGTCTTCTGTGAAACCAGTCCCTGGTGCCAAAAATGTTGGAGACTGCTGATTGAAGGTATCTCTCACCTCTACTATTCTATGTGTTAGGAACATTTCAAGTCTTCTAGCCCAGCTATTTGAAAATATACAATAATTTGTTGCTAACTGTAGTCACCCTACTCTGCTATCAAACACTAGCATTTATTCTTTTTACCTCACTATGTGTTTGTATCCATTAAACAGCTTCTCTTTATCCACCCCGCCCCAACCTTCCCAGCCTCTGGTTGCTACCATTCTACTCTCTACCTCCATGAGATCAACTTTTTTAGTTCCCACATATAAGTGAGAACACATAATATTTGTCTTTCTGTGCCTGGCTTATTTCACTTATATAATGACCTCCAGTTCCATCCATGTTGCTGCAATGACAGGATTTCATCCTTTTAAATAGTATATTATTGTGTATATATTACCACATTTGCTTTATCTCATCATCCATTGGACACTTAGGTTGATTCCATATCTTGGCTATTATGAATAGTGCTGCAGTAAAGACGGGGGTGCAGTTGTTGCTTTGACATACTGAGTCCCCTTCTTCTGGAAAGACACCCAGTCGTGGGATTGCTGGATCATATGGTAGCTCTGTTTTTAGTTTTTGAAGAAATCTCCATATTGTTTTTGATAGTGGCTACACTCACATTTATACCAACAGTGTATAAGAATTCCCGCATGGTGACTCACACCTGTAATCCCAGCACTGTGGGAGGCCGAGGTGGGCAGATCTCCTGAGGCCAGGAGTTCAAGACCAGCCCCGTCAACATGGTGAAACTCTGTCTCTACTAAAAATACAGAAATTAGCTGGGCGTGGTGGTGTGTGCTTGTAATCCCAGCTACTTGGGAGGCTGAGGCAGGAGAATCACTTGAACCCAGGAGGTGGAGATTGCAGTGAGCCAAGATCGTGCCATTGCACTCCAGCCTGGGCAACAAGAGCAAAACTCTGTCTCAAAAGAAAAAAAAAAAAGAGTTCCCCTTTTTCCCCACATCATCACCAGCATTTTATTTTTTTGTCTTTTTAATCTTAGCTGTTGTAACTGGCATAAGATGACACGCATCGTGGTTTTGATTTTCGTTTTGTCCTCCAGTTGGATGAAAGTGCTTGGAGGCCCTGCTGTGGGGCAGCGGTGGTGGTGGTGGGGCCAGTGGGATCATTGTCTGTGGGTCGTGCTTTGGCCCCAGGGCAGCAGCTAGCAAGGGAGATAACACTGGGGAACCACGAATATGGAACTGCAGGGGCTGTTGGGTCCCAGTGCAGGAGGCAGTCTGCTGGGGGCTGGGTGATCAAAATGGTGTGTTAATGTAGCCACTTAGGTTTGGGCGTGGTTTCGATCCCGGTATGAGCTCCCTCTCTGAAGCAGTGTGGTCATACATTCTCCAGGCAGCTCCCAGTGTTAGTATCAGGGCATCCGAGGGTGCGGTGTTCTCCCGTGGCTAGGATTGCAGGAGTTCAGAGTGGGAATGTGGACCCCTGGGGGTCTCTCCGCAATTCCTTCCCTGCACTGGGGAGCCTCTCTGGGCTTCCAGCTGATCCTGGCTGAGCAGGCTGCCTGCCTTCCTTTTCCCTCCTTGCCTTAGACATTTCCTGTCACTTCTCTGTTCTCTCCTAGATGATCTATTCGAAGTGTGATTATCTACTTGCTATTTTGGTTCTTGGTGGAGGAGGCGAATACCAGATGCTTCTTATTCAGCCTTCTCGAAGCCCCCACCCCTCCTCCTTCTTTAAACTGGACTTGTTCTCTAACCCTGCTGAATATTCTCATCGTGGAGCTTCCGATATCCTAAGGATTTATTTTATTTTACTTTTTACTGCTTTATAATGGAGTCCCTGTTTTCCAGTTCCCACATTTTCCTCTCTCTCGATTTGCTCCATTGAGTGGCTGTCACTCTTCTTCTAATTCAGCAGTCCTTAACCTTTTTGGCACTAGGGACTGGTTTCACCAGCAATGATTTTTCCACAGACTGTGGGGGTGGGGAGGGGAGGATGGTTTCGGGATGATTCAAGGGCATTACGTGTATTGTGCACTTTATATCTGTTATTATTACATTGTAATATATAATGAAATAATGATACAACTCACCATAATGTAGAATCAGTGGAACCCTGAGTTTATTTTCCTGCAACTAGACAGTCCCATCTAGGGGTGATGGGAGACAGTGACAGATCATCAGGCATTAGATTCTCATAAGGAGCATGCAACCTGGATCCCTCGCATATGCAGTTCACAGTAGGGTTCATGCTCCTGTGAGAATCTAATGCTGCTGCTGATCTGACAGGAGGCGGAGCTCAGAGGGTAATGCCAGCATTGGGGAGTGGCTGTAAATACAGATGAAGTTTCTCTCACTCCCGCCGCTCACCTCCTCTCAGAGCTATTTTTTTCTTTTCTTTTCTTTTTTTTTTTTTTTTTTGAGACAGAGTCTCGTTCTGTCACCCAGGCTGGAGTGTGGTGGTACGATCTCAGCTCGCTGCAACCTCTGCCTCCTGGGTTCAAGTGATTCTCCTGCCTCAGCCTCCAAAGTAGCTGGGATTACAGGCATGTGCCACCACAGCTGGCTAATATTTGTATTTTTAGTAGAGACAGGGTTTCATCATGTCTCGAACTCCTCACCTCAGGTGATCTGCCTGCCTCAGCCACCAAAAGTGCTGGCATTATATGCGTGAGCCACTGCACCTGGCCTTCACTCAGAACTTTGAGGGTTTTGCTCTAATGTCTTCTAAAAGCCTGATGTATTCTGATCCCCTTTCTTTTGTAAGTGGACTTTGTGACTAGTAAGTCACACAGCCAATTCATTGAAGGGGCATTAGATTGTCGATTTTGATTGATAAGTATATAGCTTCATGTATATACATGAGTAACTATACGGGAAAAATACCATGTCAGTTCTTGCTGTTATAACAAGTATCTTACACTGGATAATTTATTAGCAGAAATTTACTACTCACAGTTGTAGAGTCTGGAAATCCAAGATGAAGGTGCTAGGAGATTTGGTGTCTGGTAAGGGCTATTGTCTGCTTCAATGATCGTGCCTTTTTGCAGTGTCCTCACATGGCAGAAGGGGCAAGGGTGCTTTGCTGCAGCTTTATTTATTTTATTTATTTATTTATTTTTGAGGTAGAGTCTCACTTTATCACTCAGGCAGGAGTACAGTGGCATGATCTTAGCTCACTACAACCTCTGCCTCCTGGGTTCAAGTGATTCTCCTGCCTCAGGCTCAGAAGTAGCTGGGATTACAGGCGTGCACTACCACACCCAGCTAATTTTTGTATTTTTAGTAGAGACTGAGTTTTACCATGTTGGCCAGGTTGGTCTTGAACTCCTGACCTCAAGTGATCCTCCCACTTTGGCCTCACAAAGTGCTGGGATCACAGTCGTGTGCCACCACACCTGGATAATTTTTGTGTTTAGTAGAGATGGGGTTTATCCATGTTGGCCAGGCTGGTCTCGAACTCCTGGCTTCAAGTGATTCTCCCGCCTTGGCTTCCCAAAGCGCTGGGATTACAGGCGTGCACCACCATACCTGGCTAATTTTTGTATTTCGCTGATCTCGAACTCCTGGCCTCAAGTGATCCGCCTGCCTCCGCCTCCCAAAGTGCTGGGATTACAGGTGTGAGCCGCTGCGCCTGGCCCATACTATTTTCTGAATCACGTCCACCTCTGTGATTTTGTTCTTAAAACGACTACTAAGTGGATATCCGCTTTCCTGGATTAATTATCTGCATTAATTATTGGCTTATCTGCATTAACTATTGCAAATACTTTCCATACTTTGCCATTTTATTCTGCTTTCCAGGTTTCCGTTTTATTTTCTGTCTCTTTTGTTACACTTAAACATTTTGTTATATTGCTCTTAATTTTGTTTCTTTGATTGTTTTTGTTTTGTGGATGCAATAATGCAACATTTCTGTGATGAAATAAGTGTTAATACTTAAATCCTGCTTTTTAATAGTTCCACTTTTGTTTATTCTTTGTAATTTGTGTTGGAGGTATACCTTACATTGACTAATGATTTTTGATTGTTTTTATTTTAGAGTAAGGCACTAAAAAAACTGTTTGGGAGTTCTGAGGGAGAGAAGCTTATAGACATGTGGCTTCTAGGGGGAGGCTGATTAAACCCGCTTTTCCCTTGGGGGACCATTTAATATTAGTACAGTTAATGCAGGTCATTTCTGTGGGCTGCTCAGTTTCTGAAGGGAAGTGTTTGAGTAACATAAGCCTGGCTGTTAATAGTCTGGGAGCTGATGGGGATAGGTCCTGGGACTTTAATCCTATTTTCCCTCTATCCTCCTATTTGTAGTTCAGGATCTCTCGCTACCCTTTATTATGCTGGATGAAACCAAGTCTGAAGATCTTTATCTCAAAACTATGGGGAGAATAAATCTGTCACCTGGCTGGGAGTGTATTGATCACAGCCTACGTGTATGAGGGTGGGGACCTGGTACTTGACTGCTCTGTACTTAGATTTTTTATTAAATCCCAGTATTTTCACCACTACCCCTCCTTCATAGTCCCTGTGACTGTCTGGTCCTGCACTTTTCAAGTGTCCCCTGGGTGCTCTCGGCTCCCTTCTCCTCCAAAGCAACTCCTCCACTGGTCCCACCAACTCCACTTGTTTCAAAAATGAATTTAAGTCCCTCATCCGATTCAGAATTTTCTCTAATTATGTGTCTTTGTAGGTTTATATCTTTTTTTTTTTTTTTTTTTTGAGGCAGAGTCTCGTGTTGCCCAGGCTAGAGTGCAGTGATATGATCTCGGCTCACTGCAATCTCCACCTCCTGGGTTCAGGTGATTCTCGTGCCTTAGCCTCCTGAGTAACTGGGCCTACAGGAACATGCCACCACTCCCAGCTAATTTTTGTAGTTTTTATAGAGGCAGGGTTTCACCATGTTGGCCAGGCTGGTCTTGAACTCCTGGGCTCAAGTGATCTGCTCGCCTCGGCCTCCCAAGTGCTGGGATTACAGATGTGAGCCAGCACGCCTGGTCTTTTTTTTTTTTTTTCTTTATGGTTCATTTAGTGGGGTTTGGTGATGGGGGAAGAGATGAACTTGCATTTAGCTCGGAGATTGAAGAATGATTAACACAATGAGCCAGGCACTGAGCTCATTGTTCTCCTTATCCTGCCTGTGAGTTTAGATGTCCCAGTCAATCTTGGGAGTTTTTCAGTAAACAGAGAAAGAAAGAAGGCAGTGTGTTGTTTGGAAATAAAAGAAGGAAGATTATCCAAAATTAAGGGAGATTAGATTGTTAAATTTGAACTAATAACCACAGAACTTTATGCTATTTGAAGGTGTAGGGGAGATGGAAAAACATTCTTTCTGTTCACTGAGGGTTTGTTGAATGATGGACAACAGATTAATAGGGGGCAAAAGCCATGGTAAATTTATTAACATGTATATAGACAGGGGAGTCCCACAGATACGAGACTCAAAGAAAGGCCAGATGGTTGAAGCTTAAATACTCTCTTCATAGGGCAGAGAGGGGTGAGGGGGCTGTAGGTAAGTTTTTAGATGGGTAGTAAATGATTTTTAGGAGGAATGAATGAGCTGAAAGAACAATGGCCTGGGATAGAGTTCCTCTGAGCTCTGGGGGAGGTGGTGGAAAGGTGAGGGACAGAAGTTCACTGTGAACAAAGTTTGTTTTATTATGCAGATAAAGTCTCCCAGGCAATCTCTTGGAGTTGCCCTCAGAAAAATAGATTACAAAACCTATCTGGGCTTGGTAATGGACTTTTAATCTCTTCTTGGTGGTGGTTAATCTTTCCTGGTTATGCAAGGAGATTCTCATGGAGGGGAATCTTAAGACAATTGTATTTCTTTTGGAAATAAGTTTCCTTAGTCAGATAAGAAGCCCCTCCCTGCACTGGGGTGGAGGTGAAGTGGGGGCAGAGAAGATTAGAGTCTTTGGTTCTGAGGTAGCTTCTAAGGCCTTCCTATCTTAGTTCCAAGTGTTCAGCATACCAGAGTGCCAAACTTTTGGGTATCATTTTCTGAGCCCCAACAAAGGAGAGATGCTTACTAGATAATAAGTCGAAATTGGGTTCATCTTTATATCTAATTATTCCACTTAGCTCATTTTGGAGGGTGAAATGCACTTATGGTATATATATCTTCATTATATGTATTGCAGTTATTCATTATATATATTATTTTGATGGGCTATTATGGCAGAAGGCACTGTGATGGCTTCATCCAGCATCCTTGGCACACTGCTCACTTAAATTCCCACTTAGTTGGTACAATAAGGACATTTGCTAGAGTGAGTAGAGAAGGACAGAGATGGCAGAGGAGGAGAAGAGAGTTGTTGAATAATGTTTCCAAGATATGAGTGTGTCTTCGTCAGTTTGGGCTGCTATAACAAGTTACTCCAGATGGGTCGCTTAAAGACACATTCATTTCTCAGTTTTGGAGGCAGGGATAGTCCAATCAAGGTGTCTGCAAATCTGATGTCTGGTAGGGCTGGCTTCTTGGTTTGCAGACAGCCACCTTCTTGCTGTGTCTTTACATGGCAGAGTGAGCAAGAGAGAGGGAGAGTTAGAGAGAAAGAGAGAGAGTGAGCAAGCAAGTGAGTGCCTGCGAGAGCTCTAGTCTCTTCCTCTTGTTAGAAGAGCACTAATCCTATCATAAGGGCTCCAGTGGCATGACCTCATCGAAACCTAATTACCTCCCAAAGACTCTCCCTCTCAGTACAGAGACATTAGGGCTATAGCTTGTGAATTTTCAGGGGACACAAACATTTAGTCTTTAGCAAAGTGCTAGCACTTGTTTTTGTTTTTGAAAATAAATATATGTGAAAGGAACAGGTAGGAAGAAAAAGAAGTGAATAAATAAAAAAATGAAATGAACACAACTATCATGGTCTTGTATACCTAGAAAGTGAAATTTTGTGTGTGTGTGTGTGTGTGTGTGCTTTTCGATTTTCCTGTGTATGAACCCATTACTGCAATGCCTTGGTGCCCAGGGTCTCTTAAGATGGCAAAGCAGTCCAGGTGCAGTGGCTCATGCCTGTAATCCCAGCACTTTGTGAGGCCAATGTGGGCAGATCACTTGAGACTAGGAGTTCGAGACTAACCTGGCCAACATGGCAAAACCCCATTTCTACTAAAAATACAAAAATTAGCCGGGCATGGTGGTGCACGCCTGTAATCTCAGCTGCTCGGGAGGATGAGGCAGGAGAATCATTTGAACCCAGGAGGCAGAGGTTGCAGTGAGCCAAGATTGTGCCACTGCACTCCAGCCTGGGCAACAGAGTGAGACTCTGTCTCAAACAACAACAACAACAGCAATGAAAGATGGCAAAGCAGAGATGCGATGAGTGATAGGAGAGCTTTTCGCTTGAATAAAGTGTACTTTCTAGTAGTTAGCGGACAGGCTTCATACCAGTGGATCTACTCAGACTCAGGGCAAAAATCACAGCCCAGGCCTAAGCATTTCCCTGTGCTGTACCTGCAGCTAGGCTGATGACTGGTGAAGGAGCCCAGTCATTTTAGATCTTGCCTCCTTGGTGGCGCAGTTGTTGAAGAATGAATTGAATGGATCAAATTCCAATTCTAGCTGTATTGTCATTGCTGAGTCTTAGTCTTGGAGGCCTTTTTCTACTTTTGCTTTGACTTACTATTAATTCCCAATGCTTCACTTTTGGTTTCCTTCACCCTGTATTTAATATCTTTGAAGATATGTGATGCCTTATTAAAATAACTTGATAATGCTGATTTCAAAGCCCGAGTTTTACTTACATTGAGGATTTTCCATCCCAGTTCTTTAGACTAAAGAAGATGAAAATGTGTGTTCGGTAAATACAGAGCCTTGTTATTTAATCAGTGCTCATATGTTAACTCTGTCAAGTGGTTTGCATTGCTTGTGTGATATGCGTGAGGAGATGTGACTCTCAATGTGCAACCTGTGAATGAAAACTCAGGAACTGTCAAACGCCTGTTCTGAGCTGTGAATGGTGAAGCCCTGGACAAGTACAGTGAAGAACTTTTGAGTGTCAGAGCTCTCTGGCGCTGCCCGGTGAAATTCCCAGGTACTTGATTTGGAGCTGGTCCTAAGACCGTGTGGTAGATGACTCCCCCTAGGTTTGGCATATTATCATTTTTATTTTTTAATTTTTTTTGAGATGGAGTTTCACTCTTTTTGCCTAGGCCAGAGTGCAATGGCACCATCTCGGCTCACTGCAACCTCCACCTCCCGGTTCAAGTGATTCTTGTGCCTCAGCCTCCGAGTAGCTGGGATTACAGGCATGTGTCACCCCCACCTGGATAATTTTTGTATTTTTAGTAGAGATGGGGTTTCACCATGTTGGCCAGGCTGGTCTCGAACTCCTGACCTCAGGCGATTGCCCGCCTTGGCCTCCCAAAGTGCTGGGATTACAGGCATGAGCCATGGCGCCCAGCCCACATTGTCATTTTAAATCCAAATGAAGATTTTTTTCAAAATTCAGAATCTATTTTCTTAGGAACTAATGGCGCCATGTATTTTTCCTTTTGATATAGAGGCATTCAATAAAGTTGAAACCAGCATATCCTTTTCAGCAGGTCTGCTAGGGAGCAGATTAATGGAAAATAAAACTAAGACT
The DNA here is from genome assembly GCF_002776525.5 of Piliocolobus tephrosceles. Lineage (NCBI taxonomy): Eukaryota > Metazoa > Chordata > Mammalia > Primates > Cercopithecidae > Piliocolobus > Piliocolobus tephrosceles. The sequence goes on along the minus strand of NC_045440.1, from coordinate 31,684,567 downwards.
CCCTGGTTCATTTTGGGCTCGTTCCAGCTGTGCTGTAGATTAAAACGACTTCAGCATTGCCCTGTCTCACCCCTCCATCCTGATTTTGTGTTATTCGATCTTAATTTTCGTATGTACCTTGGATCAGTGAATTTGCTATTTTTCTCATAACGTCATTCACCAATTCTAATCCTCTAATTCCTTTCATGCAAGCTCAACAGTATCTCTGTGGTGCCATTATTTTTCTTGAGCACTAGCTCCAAGTTACTGGGGGAGGATTTATTTTCAGGGTTTGGCATCTGAATGGCCCAGACCATAACACCCAGTGGCTTTCTCCAGCTCATTATTAGACAGAGGGGACTTGATGGTATGGTAGGAAACCCGAGTGAGTGACTGTTAGGGGTGGTGATCAGGAACAGGCAACCTGCCTGGAGGGTCTGGCCTGGGCAGACGGCACTGCGTTGGGGCCCCCGCGTGCCAGCTCTGCTTTCAGGTTGCAGAGGAGAGAATTGGCTCTGCTGTTTTACTGGGCCAGGAACTCAGCTCTGTACTTGACTTCATTACATACCATCAGATGGAAGAGTCAACCCGATAACTTTCCATTTCCCAACCGGGAAATAATTCTGGGAAGATGTTTGGCTCTATCGGTGCAATGCGAAGGGCTGTGTTACTGGCTAATAGGAACCAGCAGACATTTGGCACGTGGTGACATACACACACGCACACACCCAAAGGCCCATGAGTCTCATCCCTTGCCAAATGTGTATCGAGTGGGAGACTTCTGGCTTTTCATTGAGAAATGTTCAGTGCAAATGTCTCTATGGGCTGTTTAAGGATTGAGGTGCTTTTCTCTCTCACAGTCACCCCCAGTAGGCAGCTCCTCCTCGCCTGTGGGTGCTACACTCCTATCTCGGGGCTGTCCGGCAACACTGGCCCAGATGCCAGCTATTTGCAGTGCATACCAATCCTCTGGGCAGCATTAAAATCACAGAAGAGGTGGGGAACTGAAAAGTGATAGTTTCCTTGGATCAGGGCAAGTTAACATTCTAACAATGAAAGATGCAAGGGCTGTATCCTTTGGAAGGGTCACTGGATGCATCGAAGGGCATCTCTTTGGGCCCTCTGGTCCCCTCCCTGGTACTTGCATCTTTCCATCCTGGAAGCCTATTCCCTAGGATCTAGTCAACTCTCAGACACTTCCTTGAAATAAGTAAATAAGGTCTCCAGATCAGAATGGAGTCCACCTCCTGACCCAAAGCCACTTCACACGTCTTTATTAGATTAAGTTCCCACAGCTGGGATTATCTCTGTGCTAGAAGCTGTTGATGTTGGGCTGCTCTATTGCATTATTCAAAGGCACTGACATCTGTGCCACCTCCTTTTCTATTGTGCGTCTTGTCTTCTAGTCTTTGATGAGTTCATAGTTTTTCGAGATAGAGTCTCGCTCTGTCGCCCAGGCTGGAGTGCGGTGGTACGATCTCTGCTCATTGCAAGCTCTGCCTCACGGGTTCATGCCATTCTCCTGCCTCAGCCTCCTGAGTAGCTGGGATTACAGGTGCCCGCCACCACACCTGGCTAATTTTTTATATTTTTAGTAGAGATGGGGTTTCACTGTGTTAGCCAGGATGGTCTCGATCTCCTGACCTTGTGATCTGCCCGCCTTGGCCTCCCAAAGTGCTGGGATTACAGGCGTGAGCCACCGCACCCAGCCAGATGAGTTTGTAAAGCAGCAACAAAACAACACAAAATGGGGGAACATAAACTGTACTTTTCTTTAGATATTTCCAGAGAAGGAATCTGTACATTGTCCAGTGATGGATGACTACACAAATTCTGATGAATTTTAAATTTATTTTAGATAAAGGAGTGGAGTAATGTGGTGCTCTTTTAGAATCCTATACATGAGAGTTGAAAATGACCACAGATCAGGCCGGGTGCAGTGGCTCACACCTGTACTCCTAGCACTTTGGGAGGCCAAGGCGGGTGGATCATCTGAGGTCAGGGGTTCGAGACCTGCCTGGCCAACATGGCGAAACCCTGTCTCTACTAAAAATACAAAAACTAGACAGGCATGGTGGTGCATGCCTGTAATCCTAGCTACTTGGGAGGCTGAGGCAGGAGAATTGCTTGAACCCAGGAGTTGGCGGTGGTAGTGAGCCGAGATTGTGCCACTACACACCAGCCTGGGCAAAAAAAAAAAAACTCTGTTAAAAAAAAAAAAAAAAAAAAAAAAGAGGAAAAAAGAAAAGAAGAAAATGACCATAGATCTTTGATATGCCTCCAGCCTATATCTAACTCAGAAATCCCACCAATGACATCCCTAAAAGATATTGCTTAATCTGTCCTAAATCTTTTTTTGCGATGGAGGATCTCACATCTCTTTTTAAAACCAACACTTTAAAGGTTAAGTTTACTTAAAATGCACACATTTTAAGTGTGCAGTTGGTGAGTTCTGACAAGTGAATCATGTAATCACCATCCCAATTAAGATATAGAACATTTCCCTCACTCCAGAAAGTTCCCTGTTTCCCCTTTGTAAGTTTATCCCCAAGTCTCCTCCCACAAAAAACACTGACCTGATTTCTATCACTGCAGGTTAGTTTTGCCAGTTTAGAGATGTCATATAAATTGAATTGCACACTATGTACTCATTTTTGTCTGGCATCTTTTGCACAGCATGTTTCTGAGGTTCCTCTGTTTTCCAATCAGGAGACTAAAATCAAGAGAATTCCAGCCTTTGTTGTACACTTATATGACATGGAATAAGACCAGGCTGAGCATCAGCATCATTGCATGCTTCTTGTGCCCATGCTGAGGTAATTGAAGATCCTGAACATTTTTCTTCTTTGATAGGAATGTGTCCAGGAAGTGACTAACTGTCCTGAGTTGCCTAGCATTCAGGGAGTTCCCCGATACGAGATTTTTCAGTAGTAAAACTGGACAGGTCCCAGGCAAATTGAGGCAGGTGGGTTACCTGTCCTCCTCTAGGAAGTACCATAAAGAACATGAGACACCAGGGTAGGAATTTTTTTTTTTTTTTTAAGAGACAAAGTCTTGCTGGAGTGCAGTGGTATGATCATAGCTCACTGCAACTTTGAATTCCTGTGCTCAAGTGATCCCCCTGCTTCAGCCTTCAAGTAGCTGGGACTACAGGCATGCACCACCACGCCCAAATAATTTTTACATTTTTTTTTGTAGGGACAGAGTCTCGCTATATTGCCCAGGGTGGTCTCAAACTCCTGGCCTCAAGGGATTCTCCCACCTTGGCTTCCCAAAGTACTGGAATTAGAGGTGTGAGCCATTGTTCCCTGCTGGATTTTATGTTTCTTTTCTTTTTTTGAGATGGAGTCTTGCTCTGTTGCCCAGGATGGAGTGCAGTGATGCCATCTCAGCTCCCTGCAACCTCCACCTCCTAGGTTCAGGCCGATCCCGAGTAGCTGTGACTACAGGTGTGTGCCACCATGCTTGGCTAATTTTTGTATTTTTAGTAGAGACAGGGTTTCACCATGTTGCCCAGGCTGGTCTCAGACTTCTGACCTCAGGTGATCCACCTGCCTAGGCCTCCCAAAGCGCTGGGATTACAGGCGTGAGCCAACGTGCCTACCTTATGTTTCTTTAACTTAAGGCTCTCAGCTACAAAGGACCCAACTTTGGTAGAGTCCCTATGGAAACTAAATCCAGCTGGAGGGTTTGCTGAGGGCTGGCATTACTTACCTCATTTCAACTGAGTTAAAAAAATTTTTTTTAAACCTTCTTTATAATTTGGTTTTCTATTTTATTAAGGACATATTGTGTTTTATTACTTTTCTACCTTCCAAAATACTGTTTTAAAAGCTTTAACATTGCCAGCATTTAATGCTTTTAAATGTAATCAAGATTATGAAGTATTTGAAAGCACTAAGATTAACAAATTAATAATTATTGTGATTTCGAGCTGCTTGATTTGATGGACTCCAGCTTGATTATTTTGAAGTCAGTTTAATTTTCCAAATCCAGCTAGTTTTTCAGCTGAATTAGAAGGCATTGTTCTATCAGGGCCTCTCAGAAGATGTGTGCTAATCTCTCATTTATAGCTGAAATAATTCATTAGCTGGATGTTAGCTGAACATGTTCTCTTGTTGATGTTCAAATAAATATAACCTACCAGCTTTCCTTTTGGGATAGATGAAATCTCTGGCATTTTACTGTGCCACATAATTTTCCATATAAATTTTGAAATATCATCATCCTCTTATAAGCAGGTAGGATTCCAAGGGCAGTAGTTCCTAAGTATCATGGGGGATGATGTGATGGTTTTGAAGTTTGTCTGTGAACTTTTACATATTATACAAGGTTTGTGAGGACTTTTTATGCCTGACTTCAAAGAAATACCTTTGTTCTTCTCGTTAATTTTTTGATTTTTAAAAATTACACAAAGAATGAATGAATGTATCACTAAGTCAAAATTTAAACAATAAAGAAGTCTACCAGGGGCCAGGTGGTGGTGCATACCTGCAGTCCCATGTACTTGGGAGGCTGAGGCAGGAGGATCGCTTGAGCCCAGGAGTCCCAGGAGTTCAAAACCAGCCTGGGCAACATGGTGAGACCCCCCTCTCTAAAAAATATTTTAAAATTAGCCAGGCATGATAGTGCACTTGTGGTCCCAACTACTCTGGAGGCTGAGGCAGGAGGATTGCTTGAGCCTGGGAAGTCAAGGCTTCAGTGAGCCGTGATCACTCCAGCTGAGGCTGAAGTGAGACCCTGTTTCAAAAAGTAAAAATGAAATATACCAGGTAAAAATGAAAATCAGTGATTACCATGTCAAGCCCTATCCCAGTCAGATTAAGAGCTATCCTTCCAGAATTTTTATGTACAACTGAATTCAGCCTGTAATTTTGTCTATTTTTTTCAATTGAATCATACCATAGATATGTATTGCTTTTTCCATTTAAGTAGATTTTAAAGACTTTTTTCATGTTAGAATATATCCGTTGACTTCATTATTTTTAAAGCTATGTTGATTCTGAAGTATGGCTGTAACTAAAATTACTTAACCATTCCCCTGTCAATGGTTTTTTAAGGCTACTTTAGCTTTTTGTTATGTTACTATCAACATATTTATCTGTCTCTGCTTATATGTGCTATTATTTCTCCAATATCTAGAAATTTGACTTGCTGTGTCAATGGATAAATTAAATTAAAATTTTGTTACATACTACTAAATTGGTCTCTGAAAAGGCTATACCAGTTTTTCCTCCAAGTTTGAATTTTTTTGATGGGAAAAAGTGGAAACAAAGTAAACACAGGTAATTACATTTTGTAGGCCCAAACCACAAACTGGGAGTTTGCTCTGCTTTAAACAAAATTTTATTTATTGTTTACTTATACATTTGATTAGTAAAAAACTTCTCAGAAAAGCTTAGGACACTTGGCTTATTGATTTATTTGCCAGTTTTAATTTCATAGACTTCACATGAGCTCTGAATTAGAATGAATCTTAGTGTTTCCCCATAACTGACTGATAAGATGTTTCTATATAATAAACACTAATGAAAATGTGATCAGCTTGGAATAATCAAGAAATTACCTCCACCTAAACGATCTTTCATACCAAAAGTCAGGTTAAAAGTTGAGTTCTTTAGTATTTCCTTAATATTTCATTTCCATTCTTACAACTCACTAATTCTTTCTCAAATCATTGACTAATTTTTTTTTTTGTAAAGAATAACTGAATGCCTAAGTGTTGCTAAGATTTCATTATTTTTTAATAAGGTGGTAATGCCACTTACTAGACTACCATCGTAAGTAATTAAAATTGCCATACTTGTCAGAGTAAATGAGGCAGGAAAAAGTTCGTAAGACGATGTAGTTGTTTTCTCTTCAATTTGCGTCACCCCTTTCTCTTTTTTTTTTTTTTTTTTTTGAGACGGAGTCTTGCTCTCTTGCTCAGGTTGGAGTGCAATGGTGTAATCTTGGCTCACTGCAACCTCTGCCTCCCAGGTTCACGCAATTCTCCTGCCTCACCCTCCCGAGTAGCTGGGATTACAGGCATGTGCCACCATGCTTGGCTAATTTTTGTATTTTTAGTAGAGACAGGGTTTTGTTATGTTGGCCAGGATGGTCTCGAACTCCTGAGCTCAGATGATCCGACTACCTTGCCCTCCCAAAGTGTTGGGATTACAGGTGTGAGCCACCGTGACTGGCCTCACCCATTTCTGCTTAATATAACCTTTTATGTTCTTAGAAATCTGTTGTCCTCATTAGGTGGAGATGCAAGTCATGAAATCTAACAGCTAGTAATGTGAACTGAAATTCCTATTTGCTTGTGATGGGACTGATATAACTTTCAGATGGCACTCCTATGGAGGCTCTCCCATATTTTAATGCTCTGACTTAAGATTTAAGAAAATTCCTTATGGTTCCACATTTGTGCTCTGTCCTCCTGACCAATGCTTGCTGTCAGCATACAATTTCTACCTTTACTTCTGATTTATTCTCTACCTTATAATGCCCGAATGAGCTAAGGCCTGACTTTTACAAAGTGAGACCTAAAAATACATTTATTTATTCTCTGAATATCTTTGAGTACCTACTAAATTGCAGGTACTGTGTTAAGTTTTATGGGCCAAGATGAACAAGACATGGATGCTAGTAGGGTTCCTGGTCTGGTGGGAAGCTAGACAGGTGCACACATAATTGCAGTTGAGTGTGATAAACACTATAGTTCCGATTCATACAAAAAGCCATGAGATCACTGGATAGGGAGCAACATGAAGACTTGAGCAGTTTGGAAAGTTCTTCCTGCAAAAGTATTCACTTTTCAGAGTCCTATTGGCAGCAGCAAATTATCATGTATAGAAAAAAGAGCAGGAACGGTCTCATCTACAACTCTGCTGCTTCTTTTTTGTTGTTGTGATGATACTTTAAATTTTATTTGTATAAATTTATGGGGTGCAAGTGTAATTTTGTTACATACAAGTCAGGGCTTTACGTTTTCCATAGCCTTGATAACATACATTGTACCCATTAGGTAATTTCTCATATTTGATGCTATGTAATAGAATAGTTTTCTTTTCTTTTCTTTTCTTTTTTCTTAACACCAGTATGCAGACTTCCCAAACATGATGAGACCTGCCATTGTCATTTAAATGCATTAGGCTGCATCCATCAAGAACTTGACCCAAAGCGGTTTAGCAATAAAGGCATTTATTTATTAAATTAGTCAGAAGTCTGGGGCAGGCAGACCTGTTTTGCTCAGCAGTTCAACTTGTCACTGAAGACATCCTTTTACTCTGCCATTTCTCCTCATGGTGGGGAAGCTGTGGTATGAAGGCTGTAGCAGCTGAAAGCTTTGTGAACTCACCTATCCAAGCACATCCCACACTCCCAAACTTTGTATAATGAGACCCCTTTCTGAGAACCCTAATTTTCTTTCTTTTTCTTTTCTTTTCTTTCTTTTCTTTTCTTTTGTTTTGTTTTCTTTTTTGACACAGAGTCTTACTCTGTCACCCAAACTAGAGTACAGGGGTGTGATCTTGGCTCACTGCAGCCTCTGCCTCCCAGGTTTAAGTAATTCTTGTGTCTCAGACTCCCAAGTAACTGGGATTACAGGCGTGCATCACCACGCCCGGGTAATTTTTGTATTTTTAGTCAAGACGGGGTTTCGCATGTTGGGCAGGCTGGTCTCGAACTCCTGACCTCGGGTAATCTGCCTGCCTCGGCCTCCCAAAGTGCAGGGATTACAGGCATTAGCCACTGCGCCTGGCCTGAGAAGCTTCGTTTTCTTACCCATGTTGTGTTTCTGTTCCTGTGCTCCTGTGCCTGTCTGCTATGCTGAGCTGCAGATGTGTCCTGCTGCAGCTTTGCAGGACGGGATAAGTTGAGACATGCAGCAAGAAGCCTTGCCTGTCAGGCTGCCCTTGGCATGACTAGAGTGTATGTGGGGATTTTCACCTCTTATTTTGGGTCCATTCCGTTCCTTCTTTGAACAATAGTCTTTACAGGATAGGGTGTTTTGGACGGATTTCATCTTACTTTAGATATAAATAATACAAAATTAACCCACTATAAACTTATTTTTTATTTAAAATTTTTTTTTTAAAAGACAGGCTTTCACTCTCCCACGCAGGCTGGAGTGCAGTGGTACAGTCATAGCTCACTGCAGCCTTGAACTCGGGCTCAGGCCATCATGCCACCTCACACCCTCTCCCTAGTAGCTGGGACTGCAGGCATGCACCACCACACCTGGCTAACTTCAAATTTTTTTTGTAGAGACAGGGTCTCACTCTGTTGCCCAGGCTGGTCTTGAACTTCTGGCCTCAAATGATTCTCCTGCCTCGGCCTCCCAAAGTACTGGGATTACAGGTGTGAGCCATTACAACCAGCCAATAACTTCTTTTTCTCAAGACATATCAGTAGTGACTTCATTACTAATCAGTAATGAGTGACTTCACTACTGATCAGTAGTTAGCTAAAATCAGTATTTTCTTTTCTTTTTTTTTTTCTTTTGAGATGCAGTCTCACTCTGTTGCCCAGGCTGGAGTGCAGTGGCACGATCTCGGCTCACTGCAAGCTCTGCCTCCCAGGTTCATGCCATTCTCCTGCCTCGGCCTCCCAAGTAGCTGGGACTACAGGCGCCCGCCACCACGCCTGGCTAATTTTTTGTATTTTTAGTAGACACGGGGTTTCACTGTGTTAGCCAGGATGGTCTTGATCTCCTGACCTCGTGATCTGCCTGCCTCGGCCTCCCAAAGTGCTGGAATTACAGGCGTGAGCCACTGCGCCCGGCTGAAATCACTATTTTCTTACTCAGTCCTAAACACACACAGTCCACACACTGTCTCTCATACACACACACACACACACACATACACACACACACACACGCCATACAAACATGCACACATATGGAAAAAAACCCTGATGTTGAGCCTTTCTTTTCTTTGGGAATATGGGTGATGATTCTTCTCCTCTTTTTTCCTCTTTCTTTCTACCCCCTTTCCTTCTTTTATGTATTTAAGCTCAACAGAATTTCTCATTATTGAGTATATATTATTAGTGGAAATTTGATGAAAACAATTTTTTTTTTGAGACAGGATTTCACTCTGTCACCCGGCCTGGAGTGCAGTGCTGCAATATCGGCTCACTGTAACCTCTGCCTCCTGGGCTTAAGTGATTCTTCTACCACAGCCTCCTGAGTAGCTGGGACTGTAGGTACACACCACTGCACCTGGCTGATTTTTAAAAAAATATTTATAGAGACAGGTCTCCCTGTGTTACCCAGGCTGGTCTCAAAGTCCTGGGCTTAAGTGACCTTCTTGCCTTAACCTCCCAAAGTGCTAGGATTATAGGCATGAGTCACTGCGTCTGGCCAACAATTTAAATAAAAAAAATTATTGGAAAATATTTATGTCCTTTGCTTTATGCTTTTACTGTCTCATTCTTTTTTGACTACCATAGGAGAATTGCATCTTACTTGTTTACAGTATTAGACCTGGGCATATAAAATACAATGTATACATTGTATTACTAGGGATTCTTAATGTGTACCAAAATTGCCGGACCAAGTTTTTTGCTGTTTCAGTGATGAGACCTGTATACCAGAAAATCAAGGTAGGAGTATCCTAGACATGGTTAACTTTGGAGGACAGTGCTTTATTCTGTGCTGTTTCCCTCTTGGGTAGAGAGAGACTCTAAGATGATTAAATGGAGTGGAACACTGCAGGTTTTGAGAATAAAGAGTTTATTTTTCCAGGTCATAGCTTCTAACTGAGGTCAAATGTATCCTGACGGCTAAGTGGTGTAAAATGATTTGGCAGTTTCCATATCTACCTGGTAGATAGACTTGCTTTCAAAAAAAAACACTTGGTTGGTATCTTGATCGTTAGTTCCAGAGGATAAACCTCTGATTTAATTAATTTGGGGATTGATTGCTGTATTCAGTGTTGACTTCTGTAAAATGTCCCTCCAGCTAAGGGTCTGGGGCAGACACCTGGACAATGTGTACTGAAATTCTAGTTGCTCTTGAAGATATCAGCAATTATTGAGTGTCTTAGGATATAATGCACCTAGCTTAGAAAAATAGCTGCTTCTTAACCCACTTTTCTTTTCTTTTTTTTTTTTTTTGGAGACAGGATCTCGCTCTGTCGCCCAGGCTGGAGTGCGGTGATGTGATCTGTGATCTCGGCTCACTGAACCTCTACCTCTTGGGTTCAAGCGATTCTTGTGTCTTAGCCTCTGAGTAGCTGGGACTACAGAGGTGTGTCACCACATCCAGCTTATTTTTGTATTTTTAGTAGAGACAGGGTTTTGCCATGTTGGCCAGGCTGGTCTCGTACTCCTGACCTCAAGTGATTCACCCGCCTCAGCCTCCCAAAGCACGGGGATTACAGGTGAGCCACCGCACCCGGCCTCAGCCCACTTTTCATAATTTGCATTTTGCACCACAAAGTGGAATAATTGGGAGAATATTGGACTGACTGCATATACACAATGGAATAATACCATGTGATCATTCTTGAAAATAGGGTAGCTTTATGTGTACCAATAATAAAGTATTTCCATGGTTGTTACACGGATAATACCAGGTTTCTAATAGTGTATATGTTTTCATGTATGTGAAAAGATTTTCCTTAATTATAAAAATATTTATTTTATTTTTACATTTGAATATCTCTGAAATCAACATGTATTTTGCAACTGATAGCCCCCTGCCCATCTTTGTCAGCTGGGCAGCAGCAGTGATGTAGTATGAATGCCTGCATGGACATGAACTGGGTTGCTCTTCCACCTGGAATGATGGGGCAACTACAGCCCTTTGATGCTTCCACGAACACACCATTTAATGACCATTTGACAAAAGAATGTGAGTCTAGGCCAGGCGCAGTGGCTCATGCCTGTAATCCCAGCACTTTGGGAGGCTGAGGTGGGCAGATCACCTGAGGTCAGGAGTTTGAGACCAGCCTGGCCAACAAAGTGAAATCCTGTCTCTACTAAAAATAGAAAAATTAGCCAGGCGTAGTGGTGGGCACCTGTAATCCCAGATACTTGGGTGGCTGAGGCAGGAGAATCACTTGAACCCAGGAGGCAGAGGTTGCAGTGAGCTGAGATCGCGACACTGCACTCCAGCTTGGGCGACAAAGCGAGACTCCATCTCAAAAAAAAAAAAAAAAAAAAAAAAAAACACAGAACAAAAAGAGTGTGAGTCTAGTTGGTGTAAACTTTCTTTGACAACTTTTAGTAATATTAAGAAAGCATCAACATTAAAACTTGGAGATGGGTATCAGTAGCTTGGAAGCAAATCTCAGAGATGATAGTAGAGCGTTCTTTTAAGCAACGCTGTATTGTTTATGGTCTTAATGTTACCAAGCAAAATATTGTATAGAAATACACAGACATCAGAGATCAAAAAGTGATTCAAAAGAGTTAGACTCTGAAGAAGTTTTGATACTTAAACCAATTTGACTTATATTTTTTCTAAGTATTCACAAGAGTAATAAATAATAAAAATATATATTTAAGTAAGTTTAAAAGAGCTCTTTCACTAACTATAAATACAAATTCTAGGTATAAGAAAGCCTTATATCATAGTTTAATTGGATATACTTTCCCTTCCTCCCTTCCTTTCTTCCTTTATCCCGCATTCCTTCCTTCATCCATCTATCTACCCCTGCATTTATTTTATATTATATTTTATTTTAATTAATTAATTTTTTTTTTGAAGACAGAGTTTCACTTTGTCACCCAGGCTGGAGTGCAGTGGAGCGATCTTGCCTCACTGCAGCCTCTGCCTCCCGGGTTCAAGTGATTCTCGTGCCTCAGCTTCCCGAGTAGCTGGGATTATAGGCGTGCACCACCACTCCCAGTAAAGTTTTTCTATTTTTGGTAGAGACAGGATTTCACCATCTTGGCCAGGCTGGTCTTGAACTCCTGGCTTCAGGTGATCTGCCTGCATCGGCCTCCCAACGTGCTGGGATTACAGGCATGATCCACCACACCTGGTCCCCCCACCCTACCACCACCTTTTTTTTTTTTTTTTTTTAATGAACTTAACAAAGGGAACTTTAACAAAGGGAAGGGACCTAGATGGCTGGGGTGTGTGGAAGAAGACTTACTTTTCCCATCTAATCTTTTGTTCACTTCACTTTCATTTTTACCACAGCTATATATGCTCCACATTTCAATAGCGAATAGGTATCTTCTCAGATTACTACTTTTAGGCCAGGTGCAGTGACTCAGGCCTGTAATCCCAGCACTTTGGGAGGCTGAGATGGGCAGATCACCTGATGTCAGGAGTTCAAGACCAGCCTGACGAACAAGGTGAAACCCCATCTCTACAAAAAATATAAAAATTAACCAGGCATGGTGGTGCGTGCCTGTAGTCCCAGCTACTGGGGAGGCTGAGGTGAAAGGAGTTCTTGAACCCAGTAGGGGAGGTTGCAGTGAGCTGAGATTGCGCTGCTACATTCCAGCCGGGGTGATAGAGTGAGACTCCCCCTCTCAAAAAAAAAAAAAAAAAAAAAAAAGAATTACTACTTTCAATAGCTTTTTCTGACTCTTGGTTGTTATCATCAGATCTCTTAATAACAGGATGATATTAGTATTTCATGATTTTTCGCTATTAAGCATTATCATTGACTCCCTGTCTTGGAAAATGAGGAATCACTCTTTTACCCTCTCCTGTTCAACACATACACACTCATCCTTCCTATATCCCCCGTCCACTTATAGTTGTATTATCATGTTTGATGGATCAATATTCCCTCTTTACATTATTATGACTATGCAAATAATATTCATAGGTGAACCAGAGAGCACACGGATTGCTTTTCTTGTTTGCCCTGAGTTAATAATTGGGTAATTGGGTCTTCATTTTCTTAATTGCTGGGTTTTCTATGTACTTATCAGTAATTCAACCCCAAACTCTTTGACCAGTCAGAAATAATTACTCCTTTCTCCCACCATGGCCATTTGCATTTTTGTTACTCTAGATTGAATATCGGCCAATGGTTTAACATTTACATTCATAATCATAATATCCCTTGGGGCTTATTTTGTTCATCTTTGAAGTCCCAGAATTCTCAGCTCAATACTTTTCAAATAATAGGACTCAGTAAAACCTTACTTTTTAGAAATGTCTATGCTTCTCTGAGTTAGTAATGTCTTCTGTCTCCAGATATGTTGACTGCAATAGAAAGCACTTTAGAAGGTCGAGGTGGGAGGCATCACTTGAGCTCAGGAGGTTGAGAGCAGCCTGGGGAACATAATGAGGACGCTGTCCCAATCAATCAATCAATCAATCAGTCAATCCAGTTTTAGTAACTAACCAACAAACCAGAGTGTGATACATCTGTATGTGGCCTTTAATAACTAAGAATTAAGAGGTAGCAACAAACCCTCTACAGAGTTATGTAGCCTCATCATGAGAGTTTCATGTCAGAGTTCTGCAGAACATTCTGGGACTCCGAACTGGCTTTGCCAGGCCCTTAAGGCCATCTCATCCCATTTCCCTGATTGAAGGGCGGTGCCTTAAACTGTTACCCCTCTTCTCTTTTCAATGATAAGATCAGCTGTAGCATCAAGGAGTAGCGGCAATGGTGACATGAGCTGGGCAGACAGTGGTGACAGCGATAGTGGCAGTGACAATAACTTGGGAGTGCTGGCTAGGGAGTTCTGGTTAGCTCACTCCCAACGGTGGAGCCTCAGAGACCCACGGACCCACACCCTGGACAATTCTCTTCCCAAAACCTCTTCTGTTCCCAACACCTAATTCTCACTTTTTCTTATTATTGAAAGAAACTGAATTTTGTTTTGTGCTTGGATATTGACGTTGTCAGAATGCTTTACTTTAAGCTTATTGTAGGGACTTCTAATAGGGAAGTAGTACTACTCATAGTTATCTGAAACACTGGAAGTTGTCTGAGTTTTGTGAAACAAATGATTTAACCCAAAGCAGGAAATGAGAAAAAACTCAGGTCACTGCAAGTTTAGTTACAGCTGAGGTGATTAACAATGATTGTAATTTATGAACTATTGCTATTCATATAATAGTCATATTTGCCAATTGTTTCATGAGCTTTAATGTCTTTTGGCCATAGTTTTTCCTTCAGATGGGTAAAAGGCTCTGTACTAAAATCTTTTAGCAAAAAGAAAGTCTTTATCTCTGTTTAATTAAGTGTCAAGAACACAGTGGAGAGGATTTGTCATTTGTGATACAATTAGAATGTAGTCAAACAGTGTTACTGGAGACCTTCACCCCAACCTGATTATTCTTTGTAGTTACCTGGGTCTCAGTATTCTGTATATTTTGATTCTTAGCTCAGAGAAGGAATTTATAGCACAGTACCTGAATGGGGAATGTGTTTTTGGTTTCAAGTATTTTGATGGTTTCTTTCTTAAAAGGAGTCTCATCTGCTGATTTTATATTTTTCCTTCTTAAATACAAGGCTTGCATTTTTCTTTTACATTATCACCAGATGGATGAAGAGAAGGGAAAATAGAAGCCTAGGATGGTGGTAACAAGGGGATAGCACCAAGAAACATGGTATTTTTAGAAAAATCTAGGAGCAAGACAGCAAGAGAAAACTTGCAGCAGAACTTGGAATAATCAGTTGGGATCGGATGGAAGTTCCAAGCTTTTGAAATGGACCTCCGTATTAGTCATATTCTGATAGGAATACAAATTATTCTAGGTATTTTAAACAGTGGAAATGTATTACAAGAATTGGTTACAAAGGGGCTGAAGGGCTGGTGGAGCAAAAGACAGGAAGAGAAGGTTATACAGAATGAATAACTGCAGGAAATCCCTGCTACGCTTGGACTGGAGAGGCACAGGAGAAGTAGCATTGCCCAGAGTGTGGGCCATTGAGTCTCTGAGACTCTACTGTTGGGGGTGAGTTAACTGGGCAAGAATTCTCTAGCCAGCACTCCCAGGTTATTGTAACTGCTACTATCTCTATCACCACTCTCTGCTTAGCTCATGTCACCACTGCCACTACTCCTTGATGCTACAGCTGATCTTATCACAGTCAGGAGTGCTAATGCTTGCTCTGCTACATGAGCATTGGAAGAGGTTCCTTCTCTTTTCCTTCTGAGACAGGATAGTTCCCATGACCCCCTTGTGGGCCTTGCAACAGGGGTGGCTTGTTTACTTGGCCACCATGCTCAAACCCCTTGCAGGAAGGGGAGCATGCAGGTGAGCAGGTGCGGGAGCTGGGGCAAGTGGTTTTGGGCACCAGCAGGAACAAACCACGTACCAGCCCACAGCAGTGTCTAGGGATTGCCTGTGACCTCTGGAGCCCCAGAGGGCATGTGTTATAATCAGTGCTCTTTTAGCACTTGCCATCCATGGATGGCTAAGTGTTAAATAGCTCAGTGGAGAGTCAGTGTGACAGCCTCTTGCACCTACGCCTAGTTCCTTGTCCAGTGCCCAAGAAGAATGAGGTCACACAGACTTGAAGGATGGTAAATGTGGAGGTTTTATTGAGTGGTGGAAGTGGCTCTCAGTGGGATGGGGAGCTGGAAAGGGGATGGAGTGGGAAGATAATCTTCCCCTGGAGTTTGGCCATCCCTGGCCAAACTCCTCTCTGACTATAATCTGTGATGTCCAGTTGTCTCATCTCCTCGATATTCAGATGCTCCTTCTCATCTCTCCTTTTCTGCCATACTGCTCTGCTCCTCTGCCAGGGGAGCTTGGGGTTTTCATGGGCACAGGATCGGGGGTGGGGCAGGTCAAAAGGCAACATTCGGGCGGGAAAGCGGGGATGTAAATTTCTCATTTAGGGCCAAGGGTTCAGGCTTGAGGGTAGAACCCTCGCCAGGGACACCGTCCTCTTCTACCTGGTATTTCCCTGCCTCCTGTTTGTATCATTCCCACCTTCAGTCTTCCTACAGTGCTCCTACTCGTAACACCTAATTGCAAACCAGTTGTCCAGGGAACCTGAGGAGTAAAGTTTGCAGGGTTTCAGCCCCATACAATAAGGAGCATAGCATAGAAGGTTGGACATGGAGCTGAGCAACTGAGAAGCCAATGACTCATGCAGCTTCCTCTTAGCAAAAAGTACTAAGCTGACTCTGTGCTCTTTATGAACCTGGGTTTGGCTGAGAGTACTGTAATCTTGGGCAAAAGACTGTTGTACAATAGGGCTAGTGTTTTAAATACCAAAGGCAGGTATGTCAGGGGACATTGGTGTATCTAGAAGAAATTTTTCTCCACTGGAAAGGAGGTCTCTGCTTTAAATTCTGTGCTTTAGAGATGAGTGTATTTGAAGCATTGGCACATTGACCCATTATGCTGGAGATTTTTTTTTTTTTTTTTAATTTTTAAGAACAAAACCTTTCGTGTATATCATGTTTTGTTTCTTATAGGAATTTGGCATTGGTATATTTGAAATCATTCCAGGAAAAATAGGAATGTGAAAAACAACTTTATCTGCTGGCTTATAGTGTTAGTTCAGCATGTGAAAGATTAAGGGGTTACTCAGATCTGGGGCAGTGTTGCTAAGTGGCAGGTCCTTATGTGATCTGGAGTCAGTCTGGACATTGTGGGTAAAGAGGGGCAAGACTTGAAACAGGATATGAGTGAACTTCCACTCTCACTCCAAAGAAGAGGAAATGAGTGGTTCACTTGTGGGGGTCCTGAGTGGATGGATGGGAAGGCTTGAGGGATTAGGTGAGGGTCAGTTAGCAAGTAAGGGAGAGTCCTCTCTTTCCCCTTTTTTACCTCATTCCAGGTTCCAAGAAGAATCACAGCCTTTGGCAGAAAATGATGGTAATTTTTATTTTATTTTATTTGTATTTTTTTGAGACAAGATCTTGCTCTGTCACCCAGGCTGGAGTACAGAGGCATGATCATGGTGCACTGCAGCCTCAACCTCTTGGGCTCAAGTGATCCTCCTACCTCAACCTCCTGAATATCTGGGACTATAGGTGTGCACCATCACATCCAGCTAATTTTTTAAAAACATTTCTTGTGGACAGGGACTCACCGTGTTGCCCAGGTTGGCCTTGAACTCCTGGGCTCAAGCAGTCCTTCTGCCTCAGTCTCCCAAAAGGTCACAACAGTTTTATGGTAGAGATTATTTTTTAAAACAGATTACCTTTGGATGGCATTCTGCAGGAGCACTTGTCTTTTCCAAATTAAGGCAGGCTGGGCTTTCCACATCATTAGTATGCTAAAGCGGGCTAACATTTCTGTGGGTGTAATTGCAAGTACTAAGAATGAGTTACTCATTCCATGGAATCAACATTGCAGCAGGACCCGTCATCCCTCATCCCTCCAGTCCTTTCCTATTTGCTGGTCTGATGTTCTTGTCCCCACCTGGGGTTTTCAGTATAGATGAGTGATTCACGCTTCGTTAGTAAAGTGAGGTTAATAATGTATGTTGCCTTCTGTTTTCACCAGTTTATGTGGGAGTAATGAAAGAAGAGGCCATGCCCCTGCAGAAGGAGAGGGGCACATAAACATGTCCTGTAAAGTATGTCGCTCTCAGGCTCTTCTGCTATTTCAGATCCAGTCTCCATAGTCAGCAATCTGATACCCTTTGCCAGCATTCATTTTATTCCATTTGTATTCCAAGTTGCAGTTCCCTTTGCAGTGCACATTAGTGCTAAAGATCTATTTAGCTGTTGTTTAAAGGAACGAATACATTTGTCAGAATTCAGTAAACACAAAATAACCCAGAGGAGTGAAAGTTTGAATCTGAAGTTGTTAAATTTAAGAGCAGTAAGCATGATTAGAAAACTAGTGAGCCAGTTGCACATACATTGGTCACATTTTTATGGATATACCATAGGTTAATTGATTTTCATTTTTCTGTAGACTCCCGTTCCAACTCTTATTGTAGTAGGCATTGTGCTAGAGTTGGGGAGAGCTAAATAACTCAGTTTTTTTCTGAGCCACATCCAATACCTTTTAGAAATTGTTCAATATTGACACTTTTATTCTAGGCCATGATATCCCCAGTGAAGTAGTTTAGGTTGGTCATGGTTCTTTTTTTGCTTCGTTTTGTTTTCAAGACAGAGTCTCGCTCTGTCACCCAGGCTGGCGTGCAGTGGTGCAATCTCGGGTCACTGCAACCTCTGCCTCTCAAGTTCAAGCGATTCTCCTTCCTCAGCCTCCTGAGCAGCTGGGATTACAGGCATGTGCCACTATACCCAGCTGATTTTTGAATTTTTAGTAGAAACAGGGTTTCACCATGTTGGCCAGGCCGGTCTTGAACTCCTGACCTCAGGTGATCCATCCTCCTCAGCTCCCCCAAAGTGCTGGGATTACAGGTGTGAGCTACCATGCCTGCCCAGGTTGGTCATGGTTCTAATTTCAGTATTCTTCAGCACTTACCTTCTGAAGCTCTAGGCTTAGGAGAGAAGCTTGCAGGGCAAAATGACTTTTTTTGAGACAGAGTCTCGCTCTGTTGCCCAGGCTGAAGTACAGTGGCGTGATCTCAACTCACTGTAACCTCTGCCTTCCCGGTTCATGTAATTCTTCTGCCTCAGCCTCCTGAGTAGATGGGATTACTACCACCATGTGCCACCATTCCTGGCTAAGTTTTGTATTTTTAGTAGAGATGGGATTTCACCATGTTGGCCAGGCTGGTCTTGAACTCCTGACCTCAAGTAATCCTCCTGCCTCGGCCTCCCAAAGTGCTGGAATCATAGGTGTGAGCCATTGTGCCTTGCCAAAATGACCTATTTTTAATCTTCTCCAGAGAAGTTTAGTTTGAAAGAATCTGACAATCTTACATAAAACCTGTATTAGCATGATTGTGCAGATGCGCACGCATGTGTGGTTGTGTTTTGTGTGGATGTATCTCAGGGAAGTTACCAGGAAATGCTTTTATAGATAGCAAACATGGGAAATATTTCTGGAACGCTAGGTCCCTTTAACTTTCCTGTCTATTAAGAAGCATCTCCCACTATTAAAGGCAGCTGCACCTCTGCAGACTAAACATAATTCAGATGAATACAGGAGACATTCTCATTTTCATTTTTAAAATGACCTGTTACTTCTTCATGCATGTGTGTGAATAGATTCTCCAGGCATTTTTGGCCACTATAGATTGTATGCAAGAGGGATTTTCTCCTCTTCCTTCCCACATGGAGATTCTCATATCAGCAGAGCTATGAGTGAGCCTGTAAGCCTGCATCTCCTAGTTGTCATGAGTGACAGGTTTGGAGTCCTGTTCCTATTACCAACACAGCCTGAGTGGACTTACATAGTGGCCACAAGAGTCTAGACACAACTGCCTTCAGGTCTTCCTCGTCTTTCTTGATGTAGACCAGCAGAGATGGGATTTGAGCCCTGTCCAGTCTCTGAAGCACCCGAGGCAGGCTTTGTGTCTTTCTGCTTCCCAGCTCTGCATCTGGGATCTTTGCTGAGGTGCACCCGTGCTGAGCCAGGTTAAGAATCTTCCATGTGCCACCTAGCAGGTAGCAGCAGTGACTGGTGTTTGGGTCACTCACTCAAAACCCCTGTGCCTGATCCCCCCAGTTAACTGTGGACCCACTTTTGTTTTAATCATATCCTCTTTAATCTCTCATCTCATACCTTGAATCCCTGCTTCTGATTCCTGTGGATCGGACTCTAGTACTTTCTCTCCCAGGTAATGGCCTTGATTCTCTGCAAGGCCTTAGGCGGCAACTTTGTGTTCTAACTCAATTTTATAGGTTCTGGTTCCTATCATTGGCCACTCAACCAGCTTAGACCCTTTTTGAGCAGCAACTGTTGTACTTCAATGCAGTCAGTTGCCTTTCTTCTCACATTCTCTTTCATATCCTCATGTTTCTCTATCTTAATGATTATTAACCTTTGCCAGCCATCCAACTCTGTATGCCATTAGATTTCAGGTATATGGGTGAGTATTCTTTTTGAAGCCTAAGGTCAAATATAGCAAATGCCAATTAACAAAGACAAGCCCATTTTTACGTGTTAGTACTTCATTGCCGATGATTGAGAATAAAAGCCTGTTACCAAAACAGAGGCACTTTCTTCAGCAATTTCTCTGTGCTTAGTATATATCCTGTGACATAATCTTATCTGATCTTTGTTTAAAAGCCTTTCTTGATTAATTGATTTCTCATTGATGTAGTGTTGGCACCGAAGAGTTTATCTATTTGTGGGAGTGTACACTAGCATTAAATAATTAATTTTTATGAGCTCTGCCAGAAAATGTTGATAAAGTTTTGTTTTGGCGTAAATATATATTCAGTATTTTCTTTTCCGGTTGGTATTGGAAGATGGATTTTTTTCCCATTTCCTTATATTTATTTTTTAAAAACTCAAGGGTCTACAAAATTATCTATGTCAAGAATACTTCAGAAATTGTATATTACCTATTGTGTTATTGTCTTAGTTCTTCTTTCTCAGTTATTGAAATAAGTTCTCCCTGATTGGATCTCTACCCATGCAGTCAGGAAACAATTGCTTACCACATCCATCACTTTTGTCTGCACATCATCATGTTTCAGAGGTTTTTCAATTAATCCTGTGGATGCTAGGGTCACTCATAATTGTAATCCTGTTAGGCCTTCTTTATTTCTTGATGCGCTTGTTAATTCCTGTCCATCCCGCAGTGGTCTGTAACATAGTACTATTATCAGCTCTTTCATCTTTAAAAGCCTCTTGTCTACCATTTTGACTAAGATTGATTAACTGCACTTTGCTGAAATCGATCATTTTGGATTAAAAATATATATCCTCTATATTTCTTCTGGCTACTTTTGCACGGCTTCACTTTTTGTGTGTGTGTGTGTGATTAATCAACCTGCCGACCTGGTTGCTTTCCTTTTATGGCTTCCTTTCTCTTGTTCTTTTCTTTTTAAAGAACTATATTTATCTCTTTATTTCTCCTGTTTTCTTGTAGGTAACACTTTCAGGAAGAAAAGCCCATTGCAGGAGGCAGTAGAATAAATTATCCTTTAGAACCTGGTCAGACACGACTCCCATTTCCTTTTTCATAAAATGAGAAATGATAGTCCCCCTCTTTGGTGATCCTCTACCTGAGTAGTTTCTGGGGTGAAAGCCTTGTGACTGACTGCCAGGCACTTTGCAGTGATACTGTAACATGCTTCGTGTGTGTGTGTGTGTGTGTGTATGTATATGTATGTGTACACACACACACACACACACGTATTTTGAGACAGAGTCTTGCTCTGTCACCCAGGCTGGAGTGCAGTGGCTCAATCTTTGCCTCCCAGGTTCAAGTGATTCTCATGCCTCAGCCTCCCAGGTAGCTGAGATTACAGGCGATGTGTCACCACACCCAGCTAATTTTTGTATTTTTAGTATTTTTACCATGTTAGCCAGGCCGATCTCAAATTCCTGATCTTAAGGGATCCACCTGCCTTGGCCTCCCAAAGTGCTGGGATTACAGGCATGAGCCACACCGCACCTGGCCACATGCTTCTTATTCATAGCCTCAGACTCCTCTGTATTCTAATCTTACCAGGTAGACCCAAACTTAGCAATATTCTTTTGGAAATACTAATTAATATCTCATTTTCTTCTCCTAGGTACTGACTTTAACATAGACAGCTTACCTCTGCCTCGGAAAGCTCATCATGGCTGGGCTCTTTTTCATGAAGAGTCCCCAAAAAACAATTATAAGCTCTTTCATAAACCGGTGATCACCTTGTTCAACTACACTGCCACGTTCAGCAGGCATTCCCACTTGCCACTAACTACCCAATACTTGGAGAGCATTGAAGTCCTGAAGTCACTCCGATACCTAGTTCCTTTGCAGTCCAAAAACAAGCTTAGAAAAAGACTTGCTCCGCTGGTCTATGTACAGTCAGACTGTGACCCACCATCAGACAGGGACAGCTATGTTCGCGAGCTCATGGCTTACATCGAGGTTGATTCCTATGGTGAATGTTTACGCAACAAAGACCTCCCTCAGCAGCTGAAAAATCCAGCCTCTATGGATGCCGATGACTTTTATAGGATCATTGCACAGTATAAGTTTATCCTAGCTTTTGAGAATGCGGTTTGTGATGACTACATCACTGAGAAGTTCTGGAGGCCACTGAAACTGGGGGTAGTCCCTGTATATTACGGATCCCCCAGCATCACAGACTGGCTTCCAAGTAACAAAAGTGCTATTCTTGTATCAGAATTTTCTCACCCCAGGGAACTGGCAAGTTACATCAGACGACTGGATTCTGATGACAGATTGTATGAGGCCTATGTAGAATGGAAGCTGAAGGGTGAGATCTCCAACCAGCGACTTCTGACGGCTCTCAGGGAACGGAAATGGGGAGTGCAAGATGTCAACCAGGACAATTACATCGATGCATTTGAGTGTATGGTGTGCACCAAGGTGTGGGATAATATCAGGCTTCAGGAAAAGGTAAGCAAATCAAAGGTGGGCATAGAGCCAGCAGGCTGGCCGTCTTGATGTTCTCCGTTCTCCTGCATTTCCTTCTGTTGTTGCTACCTCATCAGTGTTCTTCATTCCTATCAGAGAGGCCAGGCTCTGCAGGGAAGTTGAATATTCCATTACTACCTTTTGGGTCTGTCGTGAAGTTTACAAGCCCTGGACAGGCCTTCATTCCTGAAAGCCTTCATTTTCCTTTATTGTTTTTTCTGGAGGACCCCATGCTGCAGGTGCTGGGCAGTGACAGAGAAAGCTGCAGAGATGGGGAAGAAGTCCCAAACATAAAAAATTAAGAGTTCTTGCCAGGCATGGTGGCTCACAGCTGTAATTGGAGCACTTTGGGAGGTTGAGGTGGGTGGATCACTTGAGCCCAGGAGTTCGAGACCAGCCTGGGCAACGTGGCAAAACCCCATCTCTACTAAAAATTCAAAAATTAGCCAGGCGTGGTGGCTGCACTTATAATTCCAGCTACTCGAGAGGCTGAAGTGGGAGAATTGCTGGAATCCAGCACACAGAGGTTGCAGTGAGCCAAGATCATACCGCTGTACTACAGCCTGGGTGACAGCGTGAGACTCTGTCTCCAAAAATAAAAAGTGCTGCTTATCCACACGGTCAATCCTTTAGCCTCTCCATCAGTGCCGTAGTGGAGGAGTATGACAGTTTCTGCCAGACCTCTCACACTGACACTCCACAGCCTCTACTTTCAAACTCATTTTCATTTTGCTTGCTGCTCTAATATTTACTCTTTCTGGCACACGCATGCTTATTAATATAGAGAGAAACTACTCAAATAATGATGGGGATAATCCTAATAAAAACTTTCTTAAATTGTTATGAACTTCTTAGTAATGTCTTCAGATTTCTAGATTGTGCTTGGTGTTTGTTTGCTTACTTTATTTATTTATAATGGGAATGAACCTACTTTATGTGTAACTGAATTTGTTCAAAGGAAATTTGTTGAAAGAAAAAGAAAGATTACTTTCAACTTCTCCTGAAATTTTTACAGAGTGAGGTGGCCCACACATAGCACTTGCCTGTCACCCATCATTGCTGTGCCAGACTCTCATAGATATGTAAGGTTTTATCTAAAATTTTTCTTCTTCTTTTTTTTTTTGAGACCAAGTCTCACTCTGTTGCCCAGGCTGGAGTGCAGTGGCATGATCTCAGCTCACTGCAACCTCTGCCTCCTAGGCTCAAGTGATTCTTGTGCCTCAGCCTCCCAAGCAGCTGGGATTATAGGCATATGCCATCACACCCAGCTAATTTTTGTATTTTTAGTAGAGACAGAATTTCTACCATGTTGACCAGGCTGGTCTCGAACTCATGACCTCAGGTGATCCACCCACCTCGGCCTCCCAAAGCTCTGGGATTACAGGCATGAGTCACAGCGCCCAGCCACCAGTTTTCATTTGCACGTATTTTATGAGATTTGTTCTATATGGCACAACATATTCTATATGAATGCAACATGTTCTATATGGCACAATCCCAAAGTGCTGGGATTACAGGTGTGAGCCACCATACCTGGCCTGAAGAAGGTATTCTGTAACCCCTGAGTGATACAGTAGGCAGAGGTATGGGGGACAAGGAAGTTCCCCATGAGTGTATCTAAGGTAGGTGTCAATTTCAGTAAGGACTGATTGCTATTCCTTCTTGCGTAAAAGGATTTTAGCCTGTCACTGAGAGACTAGAGGCTACACGTTCTCCTCAAGGAATGGTGCCTTATCAGAAGCTTCAGCATTGATCATTGTTGCTGGTAGATCAGGTCTTCAACAATGGCAGTGATGAATTCTGCCTTTGAGTGAGAGCCAAAGCTCTTCTGTTCGTGCATAGCCTCCATCATTCCCACAATGTCCTGTTCATGGGTTAATGGAACCAGTATTGGGGTAACAAAGGGACAGGCCAGCTGAAATCCAATGATAACTCATAATACCTACCTGCTTGTTGTGAGCTTTCTCTCAGTGGCTGCTTATTGGTGTGCATCAATATCAGATATTGATTGGAGCCATGCTGATCATGTATAGACACCAATTTCAGCAAGGCAGCTGCAGTCGGAACTACTGTCAGGTTAAGTTCCTGGTAGTCCCCTGACATCAGCCATGATTTATCTGTTTTTTTTTTTTTTTTTTTTTTTCAGGGATCAGAACGGTGAATTAAATGGTGGTGATGGGGATTATGATGGGGGAAAACTCCTTGGTCTTATGGGGCATTGATCTCTGCAGTGTTTCCAAGATGATGGTGTTGCTTCAGACTTACTGTCCTGTCTGAGGGGGCAGTTGTTTTTTGAGACGGAGTGTCACTCTGTCGCCCAGGCTGGAGTGCAGTGGCATGATCTTGGCTCACTGCAACCTCTGCCTCTTGGATTCAAGCGAATCGCCTGCCTCAGCCTCCTGAGTAGCTAGGATTACAGGCATGCACCACCACACCCAGCTAATTTTTGTATATTTAGTAGAGACGGGGTTTCACCATATTGGCCAGGCTGGTCTCACTGAGGGGGCAGTTTTAAGGATTTGACTTTTTTTTTTTAAACCATAATGTCTTTTACCCCACAGGTCAGGCAACTTATGTAAAGTTTCTCCTAGCTGCTAAGTATAACCGTCCCAGATACTTACTTGGGAACCAAAGAAATAAACACCAGGTGGATTCGCACACCCACTGAAGCAATTGAGCATAGGCAGAAACTCCATTTATCAACTGGCCATTATGTGCTCCCACTGTTATCAGGGAACTGTGATTTTAGAGCTTCGAGCCTCCAGTGACTCAGACCCTATATCCAACAGTCTTTAAAAATTGGAGTTTTCTGAACATTCTAACTCCCTGAGCTTTCTGACCATTTTCCTCAATTTTTGTTTAACTCTTTATTTGTAATTATTATAGGTGAATACTAGTTATATATATTTATGGGGGTACATGTGATGATTTGATACAGGCATACAATGTGTAAGGACCAAATCAGAGTAACTGGGGTATCCATCACCTCAAACATTTATCACTTCTTTGTGTTAGGAACATTCCAGTTGCATTTGTTTAGGTTTTTTTCTTTTTCTTTTTCTTTTTTTTTTTTTTTGTTTGTTTTTTTTTGGAGACAGAGTCTCACTCTGTTGCCCATGATCTCAGCTCACTGCAGCCTCCACCTCCCGGGTTCAAGCTGTTCTTCTGCCTCAGCTTCCCGAGTAGCTGGGATTACAGGCACGGGCCACCACACCCAGCAAATTTTTTTTTTTTTTTTTTTTTTTAAGGAAAGTAAAACTACTTGGCATGGTTTATTGTTTTAAAAACAGATTTAAACTAAGTAAGAGGAAAATTGAGTTAGAGATTCCAGATAGGCATCTGACCACACATTTAATTTATATTAGTGATTTAAAATAATATTATTTATCCAATAGTAATGACACTTATTTTGTAGTCAAAACTCAATTTGATTGCATCATTAATTCATAAACAATAAAATAGAACTGCATATTTAAATATAAACATTTTTAAGAGTTTCTAACATCAATCTCTTTTTTTTCAAAAAAAAGCTAAGATGAAATTTGGAAGATATCACTTTCTTTTTTATTTATTTATTTATTTATTTTTATTTTTTTATTTTTATTTATTTATTTTTTATTATTATACTTTAAGTTCTAGGGTACATGTGCATAACGTGCAGATTTGTTACATATGTATACTTGTGCCATGTTGGTGTGCTGCACCCATCAACTCGTCAGCACCCATCAATTCATCATTTATATCAGGTATAACTCCCAATGCAATCCCTCCCCCCTCCCCCCCATGATAGGCCCCAATGTGTGATGTTCCCCTTCCCGAGTCCAAGTGAGCTCATTGTTCAGTTCCCACCTATGAGTGAGAACATGCACCCAGCTAATTTTTGTGTTTTTTAGTTGAGACGGGGGTTTCAACATGTTGGCCAGGCTGGTCTTGAACTCCTGACTTCAAGTGATCCTCCCACCTCAGCCTCCCAAAGTGCTGAGATTACAGGTAGGAGCCACTGCGCCTGGCCACTTACCCAGTTCTTGACAGTACACCTTAGCCTTTGCTGTTTCTCTTAGTATATAATTTATTTCTTCTTAGAGTAGGGCCTCTTTCTCACTTAGGTGATGAGTGCTGGTGATAAAGCAGGTGATATTAATTTTAATGGGGCTTGACCACCAGCGATGGGGCTTTTATTGCCATCAGGTGAATAATGCTCTTTAGCCCCACTCTGGGTACCAACGATCTTAACCTGGCTTCCACAGAAAACAAAAAGGGAAGCAGAGGCATCTGTGCCGTGATTCTGTTAGGGAGTGCAGTCCTAGAGGGTTGGAGGGAGGAGCAGGGGAGTGAACCACGGAAGGAGGGAGAGCAATGCGAGGATGTTACTCAGCTGAGTGTTAAGTGGGAGTGATTGTTTCATCCTCAGGACCCTGCCCCTGAGATGCACTTACTGCACTTGGGATCATTCCTTCCAGGTAAGGAAGGGGAAAAAATTGATCCATGGGCCCCGCTTTCTCCGTGGTCCAAAATTTGCCCACTGGTCCTAACTCACTCCACCTTTTGGGTTGCACGTGTGTGATATGGGTGCTGAGAAGAGTTCCACAGTGACTCCAACAGTTAAATTCTAGGGCAGGAAGTCACATGGAAGGAGGTGAGGTGTGCTGTTGGCCAGAGCCCTGCGCAGGTGGAGCAAGGGATAGATGAAGTTGAGAAGTTCAGGAATGCGCTAGACGGTGGTACTCTTACCCTCGTTCATGCCTGCTCTCCCTAAGTCTAATGATCTACTGTTAAGTTTCTTTGGATGATACTCAACTGCTGCTGGGGTAGGAGAACATCAGTTTCTTGCTTGTGCACAGTGATGATTTGGGTCTTCAGTTGCCTCCTACAAAACGGGCAGCCACTTCCCTTTCAGCCCCTTCTTTACATCCATTTCCAGAGGTTCTGTGTGCCACCAAATTCTGCAGCATCTTGTGCATGCTGCAGTGAACGTTGAGTTGCTTTGCTGCTTTCCTGCTGCTTCTTAGAACTCAGCTTTCTCACATCAACTAAGTCATTTGCCACCCATCTGTTAACTTTGCAACTTCCAAAATTTTTTGTTTTCTTTATCATTTTGTTTTTCTTCAGGAATCTATGCCATAGTAAAAAGCACCTTACTGTCATTTTATGGGATTTCAGGAGGGAATGAAATTAAAAGTGTGTGTCTAGTCAATCATTTTTTATTTGGAAGTCTCCAATTGATTGATTGAGACAGGGTCTCTATCACCCAGGCTGGAGTACAGTAGTGTGATCTCGGCTCACTGTAACCTCCAACTCCCAGGCTTGAGTGGTCCTCCCACCTCAGCCTCCCAAGTAGCTGGGACTTTAGGCACATGCCACCGTGCCTGGCAAATTTTTGTATTTTTTGTAGAGATGGAGTTTTGCCATGTTGCCCAGGCTGGTCTCGAAGTCCTTAGCTCAAGCAATGTGCCCGATCAGCCTCCTAAAGTGCTGGGATTGCATGTATTAGCCACTGTGCCCAGATTATTTTATTTATTAAACAAAGTAGTTGAAAAAAATTGTATTGAAGGTGCACTCTGATTCGGGCATTATTGTGCTAGATAATGGTAAGCAAGAAAAGACATGGTCCCTTGTCATAGGGCTTACAATTTAGATAGACATTATTAAATAAAGGAATAAGCTTTGTGCACTGTGAAGGAAAAATTCTCTAATGTGGAAGATCTGGATACTTTTGGTAAATGTTCTACAAGAGTCTTCCAAAAGGCCATCTTAATCACTGGCAGCCAGCTGTTAGTACTACCACCACAGTATCAGAATACAGCTGTTACAGTGATTCCATTAACTACCATGCTAAGATGATGAACTCGTAACAAATGCTGCATTTAAGTGCACTCTCTTCATTTTAAAGCTTTCTAGCATAAGACATCCTTTGGTACTAAATCACCACCAGAAGTAATAACCCTATGTCATCAAATGGGCACTTACCAGGAGAGCATGAACTACTTTACATGTACTTTCTTTGAACAAACTTTTATCTACTATCTATGAAGGGTAAGATCTTATACTTCCTGTATCACGATGTCAGTTGTTCAAAGATAGATGTACCTTTGGTCAAAATTTTTCTTCCTACAGATTAAACGTGATGTTTTAAATAGTTTGGATTTCTTTTTCAGTTAGAATGATAAGCTATAAAAATGGGCGAAGGCTTCTAGGAAAAAAAGATTTAGTATGAAAGGACTAAAAGACAAGATAATTTGGTGATTTCCTGTCTGTATTTAAACTGAACAAAACAGACAATCTGTCTTAAGGTTAATAGAATTTACTTTTTAACTGGAGTTGCCTGTAGTAATTTTCCATTGCTTTATATATTTTATATATACATATAAAAATTTGATTGATTGATTAAGACAGGGTCTTGCTCTGTTGCCCAGGCTGAAGTGCAGTTGTGTGGTCATGGTTCACTATAGCTTTGACTTCCTGGACTCAAGTGATCCTTCCATCTCATCCTCCTGAGTAGCTAGGATTACAGGTGCATGTCACCATGCCTGGTTAATTTTTTAAAGTTTTTCTGTAAAGTTGGAGTCTCACTATGTTGTCCATGCTGGTCTCAAACTCCTGGGGTCAAGCCATCCTCCTGCTTTGACCCTCCAAAGTGCTGGGATTACAGGTGTGAGCCACAGTGCCTGGCTGTTTTTTTTTTTTTTTTTTTTTTTTTTTTTTTGAGACAGGGTCTCATTCTATCACTCAGGCTGGAGTGCAGTGGTGCAGTCATAGCTCACTGCAGTCTTGAACTGCTGGACTCAAGCAGTCCTCCTGCCTCAGCCTCCTGAGTAGCCGGGACTACAGCATGCGCCACCATGCCTAATTTTGTAACTTTTATTTTTGTAGAGACAGGGTCTTGCTATGTTGCCAAGGCTGGTTTTGAACTTCTGACCTCAAGCAATCCTCCCACCTTGGCCTCCCAAAGTGCTGGGATTATAGGCATGAGCCACTGTACATGATCATTTTTTGTATTTTAAGTTGAAGATGAGAAGGAATAATTCCAAATGGGAGATTATTAATTATCTCATGTTTTCTACATATAAACTATCCATTTTCTTATTTATCTTCTCTTACCTTCTTGAAGTGGTGGTCTTAGAATCATGCAATGTCAGAATTGAAACTAGCTTAGGGATCACCTAATTCACCATCTCTTTAGCTGCAGAAACCTAGCATTTCCATTTGACTTCTGTTTTTTATTACATCTCCCTGCTGAAATTCCCCTTAGGTTCATGCATATCATGCATATTGTCTCCCTTTTCTACTATATATATATATATATAAAATATATATTTTTAATTAAACTTTATGTTCTAGGGTAGATGTGCACAACGTGCAGGTTTGTTATATATGTATACATGTGCCATGTTGGTTGCTGTACCCATTAACTCATCATTTACATTAGATATGTCTCCTAATGCTATCCCTCCCCCCACCCCCACCCCACAACAGGCCCTGGTGTGTGATGTTCCCTTTCCTGTGTCCCAGTGATCTCACTGTTCAATTCTCACCTATGAGTGAGAACATGCGGTGTTTGGTTTTCTGTTCTTGCTATAGTTTGCTGAGAATGATGGTTTCCAGCTGCATCCATGTCCCTACAAAGAACACGAACTCATCCTTTTTATGGCTGCATAGTATTCCATGGTGTATATGTGCCACATTTTCTTCATCCAGTCAGTCATTGATGGACATTTGGGTTGGTTCCAAGTCTATGCTATTGTGAATAGTGCTACAGTAAACATACGTGTGCATGTGTCTTTATAGCAGCATGATTTATGATCCTTGGGGTATATACCCAGTAATGGGATGGCTGGGTCAAATGGTATTTCTAGTTCTAGATCCTTGAGGTATCGCCACACTGTCTTCCACAATGGTTGAACTAATTTACAGTCCCCAAAACAGTGTAAAAGTGTTCCTATTTCTCCACATCCTCTCCAGCACCTGTTGTTTCCTGACTTTTGAATGATTGCCATTCTAACTGGTGTGAGATGGTATCTCATTGTGGTTTTGATTTGCATTTCTCTGATGGCTAGTGATGATGAGCATTTTTTCATTTGTCTGTTGGCTGCATAAATGTCTTCTTTTGAGAAGTGTCTGTTCATATCCTTTGCCCACTTGTTGTTGGGGTTGTTTTTTTCTTGTAAATTTGTTTGAGTTCTTTGTAGGTTCTGGATATTAGCCCTTTGTCAGATGAGTAGATTGCAAAAAGTTTCTCCCATTCTGTAGGTTGCCTGTTCACTCTGATGGTAGTTTCTTTTGCTGTGCAGAAGCTCTTTAGTTTAATTAGATCCCATTTGTCAATGTTGGCTTTTGTTGCCATTGCTGTTGGTGTTTTAGACATGAAGTCCTTGCCTATGCCTATGTCCTGAATGGTATTGCCTAGGTTTTCTTCTAGGGTTTTTAGGGTTTTAGTTCTAGCATTTAAGTCTCTAATCCATCTTGAATTGATTTTTGTATAAGGAGTAAGGAAGGGATCCAGTTTCAACTTTCTACTTATGGCTAGCCAGTTTTCCCAGCACCATTTATTAAATAGAGAATCCTTTCCCCATTTCTTGTTTTTGTGAGGTTTGTCAAAGATCAGATAGTTGTAGATGTGTGGTGTTATTTCTGAGGGCTCTGTTCTGTTCCATTGGTCTATATCTGTGTTTTGGTACCAGTACCATGCTGTTTTGGTTACTGTAGCCTTGTAGTATAGTCTGAAATTGGGTAGTGTGATGCCTCCAGCTATGTTCTTTTGACTTACGATTTTCTCGGCACTGTGGGCTCTTTTTTGGTTCCACATGAACTTGAAAGAAGTTTTTTCCAATTCTGTGAAGAAAGTAATTGGTAGCTTAATGGGGATGGCATTGAATCTATACATTACCTTGGGCAGTATGGCCATTTTCACGATACTGATTCTTCCTATCCATGGGCATGGAATGTTCTTCCATTTGTTTGTGTCCTCTTTTATTTCATTGAGCAGTGGTTTGTAGTTCTTGAAGAGGTCCTTCACATCCCTTGTAAGTTGGATTCCTAGATATTTTATCCTCTTTGAAGCAATTGTGAATGGGAGTTCATTCATGATTTGGCCCTGTTTGTCTGTTATTGGTGTATAAGAATGCTTGTGATTTTTGTGTATTGATTTTGTATCCTGAGGCTTTGCTGAAGTTGCTTATCAGCTTGAGGAGATTTTGGGCTGAGACAATGGGGTTTTCTAAATAGACAATCATGTCATCTGCAAACAGGGACAATTTGACTTCTTCTTTTCCTAATTGAATACCCTTTATTTCTTTCTCTTGCCTGATTGCCCTGGCCAGAACTTCCCACACTATGTTGAATAGGAGTGGTGAGAGAGGGCATCCCTGTCTTATGCCAGTTTTTAAGGGGAATGCTTCCAGTTTTTGCCCATTCAGTATGATATTGGCTATGGGTTTGTCATAAATAGCTCTTATTATTTTGAGATATGTTCCATCAATACCGAATTTATTGAGAATTTTTAGCATGAAGGGCTGTTGGATTTTGTCAAAGGCTTTTTCTGCATCTATTGAGATAATCATGTGGTTTTTGTCTTTGGTTCTGTTTATATGCTAGATTACGTTAATTGGTTTGTGTATGTTGAACCAGCCTTGCATCCCAGGGATGAAGCCCACTTGATCATGGTGGATAAGCTTTTTGATGTGCTGCTGGATTTGGTTTGCCAGTATTTTATTGAGAAGTTTTGCATCGATGTTCATCAGGGTTATTGGTCTAAATTCTTTTTTGTTGTTGTTGTGTCTCTGCCAGGCTTTGGTATCAGGATGATGTTGGCCTCATAAAATGAGTTAGGGAGGATTCCTTCTTTTTCGATTGATTGGAATAGTTCCAGAAGGAATAGTACCAGCTCCTACTTGTACCTCTGGTAGAATTCAGCTGAGAATCTGTCTGGTCCTGGACTTTTTTTGGTTGGTAGGCTATTAATTATTGCCTCAATTTCAGAGCCTGCTATTGGTCTATTCAGGGATTCAACTTCTTCCTGATTTAGTCTTGGGAGAGTGTATGTGTCCAGGAATTATCCTTTTCTTCTAGGTTTTCTAGTTTATTTGTGTAGAGGTGTTTACAGTATTCTCTGGTGGTAGTTTGTATTTCTGTGGGATCAGTGGTGATATCCCCTTTATCATTTTTTATTGCATCTATTTGATTCTTTTCTCTTTTCTTCTTTATTAGTCTTGCTAGTGGTCTATCAATTTTGTTGATCTTTTCAAAAAACCAGCTCCTGGATTCGTTGATTTTTTTTTTTTTTTTTTTGGAGGGTTTTTTGTGTCTCTATCTCCTTCAGTTCTGCTCTGATCTTAGTTATTTCTTGCCTTCTGCTAGCTTTTGAATGTGTTTGCTCTTGCTTCTCTAATTCTTTTAATTGTGATGTTAGGGTGTCGATTTTAGATCTTTCCTGCTCTCTCTTGTGGGCATTCAGTGCTATAAATTTCCCTCTACACACTGCTTTAAATGTGTCCCAGAGATTCTGGTATATTGTGTCTTTGTTCTCATTGATTTCAAAGAACATCTTTATTTCTGCCTTCATTTCGTTATGTACCCAGTAGTCATTCAGCAGCAGGTTGTTCAGTTTCCATGTAGTTGAGCAGTTTTGATTGAGTTTCTTAGTCCTGAGTTCTATTTTGATTGCACTGCGGTCTGAGAGACAGTTTGTTATAATTTCTGTTCTTTCACATTTGCTGAGGAGTGCTTTACTTCCGACTATGTGGTCAATTTTGGAATAAGTGCGATGTGGTGCTGAGAAGAATGTATGTTCTGTTGATTTGGGGTGGAGAGTTCTGTGGATGTCTATTAGGTCTGCTTGGTGCAGAGCTGAGTTCAAGTCCTGGATATTCTTGTTAACCTTCTGTGTCGTTGATCTGTCTCTTTTGAGAGTGGGGTGTTAAAGTCTACCATTATTATTGTGTGGGAGTCTAAGTCTCTTTGTAAGTCTCTAAGGACTTGCTTTATGAATCTGGGTGCTCCTGTATTGGGTGCATATATATTTAGGATAGTTAGCGCTTCTTGTTGAATTGATCCGTTTACTGTTATGTAATGGCCTTCTTTGTCTCTTTTGATCTTTCTTGGTTTAAAGTCTGTTTTATCAGAGACTAGAATTGCAACCCCTGCCTTTTTTTGTTTTCCATTTGCTTGGTAGATCTTCCTCCATCCCTTTATTTTAAGCCTATGTGTGTCTCTGTACGTGAGATGGGTCTCCTGAATACAGCAAACTGATGGGTCTTGACTCTTTATCCAATTTGCCAGTCTGTGTCTTTTAATTGGACCCTTTAGCCCATTTACATTTAAGGTTAATATTATTATGTGTGAATTCGATCCTTTCATTATGATGTTAGCTGGTTATTTTGCTCGTTAGTTGATGCAGTTTCTTCCTAGCATCAATGGTCTTTATATTTTGGCATCTTTTTGCAATGGCTGGTACTGGTTGTTCCTTTCCATGTTTAGTGCTTCCCTCAGGAGCTCTTGTAGGGCAGGCCTGGGCCTGGAGGTGACAAAATATCTCAGCATTTGCTTATCTGTAAAGAATTTTATTTCTCCTTCACTTATAAACTTAGTTTGGCTGGATATGAAATTCTGGGTTGAAAATTCTTTTCTTTAAGAATCCCACTCTCTTCTGGCTTGTAGGGTTTCTGCCAAGAGATCTGCTGTTAGTCTGATGGGCTTCCCTTTGTGGGTAACCCGACCTTTCTCTCTGGCTGCCCTGAACATTTTTTCCTTCATTTCAACTTTGGTGAATCTGACAATTATGTATCTTGGAGTTGCTCTTCTCGAGGAGTGTCTTTGTGGCGTTCTCTGTATTTCCTGCATTTGAATGTTGGCCTGCCTTACTAGATTGGGGAAGTTCT
Source organism: Piliocolobus tephrosceles (assembly GCF_002776525.5). Lineage (NCBI taxonomy): Eukaryota > Metazoa > Chordata > Mammalia > Primates > Cercopithecidae > Piliocolobus > Piliocolobus tephrosceles. The sequence goes on along the minus strand of NC_045440.1, from coordinate 31,650,375 downwards.
CCTGGATAATATCCTGCAGAGTGTTTTTGCAACTTGGTTACATTCTCCCTGTCACTTTCAGGTACACCAATCAGACATAGATTTGGTCTTTTCACATAATCCCACATTTCTTGGAGGCTTTGTTCATTTCTTTTCACTCTTTTTTCTCTTCTCTTCTTGCTTCATTTCATTCATTTGATCTTCAATCACTGATACTCTTTCTTCTAGTTGATTGAGTCAGTTACTGAAGCTTGTGCATTTGTCTTGTAGTTCTCATGTCATGGTTTTCATGTCTATCAGTTCGTTTATGGACTTCTCTGCATTGGTTATTCTGGTTATCCATTTGTCAAATCTTTTTTCAAGGTTTTTAGTTTCTTTGCACTAGGTTTGTGGTTCCTCCTTTAGCTCTGAGAAGTTTGATCGACTGAAGTCTTATTCTCTGAACTCGTTAAAGTCGTCCTCCATCCAGGTTTGTTCCGTTGCTGGTGAGGAGCTGCGTTCCTTTGGAGGGGGAGAGGCGCTCTGATTTTTTGAATTTTTAGCTTTTCTGCATTGCTTTTTCCCCATCTTTGTGGTTTTATCTACCTTTGGTTTTTGATGATGGTGACGTACAGATAGGGTTTTGGTGTGGATGTCCTTTCCGTTTGTTAGTTTTCCTTCTAACAGTCAGGACCCTCAGCTGCAGGTCTGTTGGAGTTTGCTTGAGGTCCACTCCAGTTAGGCTACTCCCAGTTAGGCTCTCCCAGTTGGGCTACTCGAGGGTCAGGGACCCACTTGAGCAGTCAGTCTGTCCGTTCTCAGATCTCAACCTCTGTGCTGGGAGAATCACTGCTCTCTTCAAAGCTGTCAGACAGGGACATTTATATCTGCAGAGGTTTCTGCTGCTTTTGTTTAGCTATGCCCTGTCCCCAGAGGTGGAGTCTACAGAGGCACGCAGGCCTCCTTGAGCTGAGGAGGCCTCCTTGAGCTGAGTGGCTTCCCGGTCGCTTTGTTTACCTACTTAAGCCTCAGCAAAGGTGGGTGCCCTTACCCCAGCCTTCCTGCTGCCTTGTAGTTACATCTCAGACTGCTGTGCTAGCAATGAGGGAGGCTCCGTGGGTGTGGGACCCTCGGAGCCAGGCACAGGATATAATCTCCTGGTGTGCTGTTTGCTAAGACCCTTGGAAAAGCGCAGTATTAGGTGGGAGTGACCTGATTTTCCAGGTGTTGTGTGTCACGGTTTCTCTTGGCTAGGAAAAGGAATTCCCTTCCGCCTTGCGCTTCCCGGGTGAGGTGATGCCTCGCCCTGCTTCAGCTCTCGCTTGTTGGGCTGCACACACTGTCCTGCACTGACTGTCCAACACACCCCAGTGAGATGAACCCAGTACCTCAGTTGGAAATGCAAAAATCACCCCTCTTCTGTGTCACTCATGCTGGGAGCTGGAGGCTGGAGCTGTTCCTATTCAGCCATCTTGGCATCCCCCTCAATTTTTTTTTTTTTTTTTTTTTTTTTTTTAGACAGAGTCTCACTCTGTTGCCCAGGCTGGAGTGCAGTGGTATGATCTCAGCTCACTGCAACCTCTGCCTCCTGGATTCAAGCAATTATCCTGTCTCAGCATCCTGACTAGCCGGGACAACAGGTGCATGCCACCACACCTGGCTAATTTTTGTATTTTTAGTAGAGACGGGGTTTCGCCATGTTGGCCATGCTGATGTAGAACTCCTGACCTCGTGATCCACCTGCCTTGGCTTCCCAAAGTGCTGGGATTACAGATGTGAGCCACTGCGCCCAGCCTTCTACTATATTCTTTAACATATTAATGGTAGTTTAAAGTTCCTCCCTGATAGTTCCAACATCTGAGTCATTTATGAGTCTGGTTCTGTTGATGGCTTTATCTCTTGACAGTGTTTTTTTTTTCCCTCTTTTTATGTGTTTCATGATTTTTTTTTTTTTTTTTTTTTGATTCCTGGACATTATGTACAAAAGCATAGAGACTGAGATCAGTGTTTATGTGTGGCAATGGACATGTCTCTTTTCTGTCAAGGCTGTTAATGTGTGTAGGTAGGGGAGGAGGGATGTGTATTACTCCATTTTCCCACTGCTTATAAAGAACCAACCAAGACTGGGTAATTTATAAGGAAAGAGGTTTAATTGACTCACAGTTCTGCATGGCGAGGGAGGCCTTCGGAAACTTAGAATCATGGTGGAAAGCAAAGTGAGGAAGCAAACACATCTTACCATGGCAAAGCAGGAGGGGAGGGAGGGAGAGAGGGAGAGAGAGAGGAAATGCCACACATTTGAACCATCAGATCTCCTGAGAACTCACTATCAGGACAACAGCATGGGGGAGATCACCCCCATGATCCAATCGCCTCCCACCAGTTCCCTCCCTTGACACATGGGGATTACAATTCAAGATGACATTTGGGTGGGGACACAAAACCAAATCATATTAGGGAGGTAGAGTCAGTTTAGTAAAGAGTTGAGCTAGATTTGGATTTTGTGTTGCTATTGTTACCTTTTGTGCTTCCCAGGTTTCAAGTGTTTCCAGTAATAATAATTATCCAGTAGCTAAGCACTGCTATTGCCTATGTTTAAAGTGGGGCCTGGGGTGTTAAAGAGTTTTTGTCAGTATTTCTCCTCCACCCTCAGCTTTTAGCAATTCCTGCATTGCTATGCCACAGATGAGGTCTATTTCAATATTCTTGCTTCTCCCCACCAGCAAACTCCTGTTACTCATTCCTTAGCAGTAGGCTTACGTTGGGAGTAGGGCAATTTCTTTGCTATCTTCACAGCCTCAGGCTTAGGCAGGTTCTGGATTCCTGGGTCTCAGGGGTGAAGCTTTTCCAGTGTCCTTGCCTCTTCTTCCCCTGGCAGCCAAGCTCTGCCTTGTATCTGTGGTTAGTTTGGAGGGAGAGTTTATGCCCCTCTCCAGTGGTGTAACTTCTGGTATCATGATAGGATCCTAGGCCCAAAATGGTTTCCATCCTGCCCCCAACCATGAGAATGAGGAGTTTTACTTCTCCTTCTCCCCCAGAAGTAATAGATTTTTCCCTTGGATCTGGGAGCAGAAGGGTGTGCTACCGCTCCCGCAGTGGCTTAAGGCTTTTACATTTATGAGGAAAAGGTCTGGGGAGGGTGGAGGGGCTTCCTGAATGTCCCCTAGCAGAGAAAGATCATCCACCGTGCCGTGCCAAGGCTGGGGATCCTTTCCAATCCTGTGCTGCCCCCAGTCTTCCTTCTGAGCATTTGATGGAGGCCCATAGACAAGAACTTTTGATGAGTTTGAACTCTCATTTTTGTGTCTGGGCATCCCAGCTATTCCAGGTGATATAGTTACTCCACTGCTAAGAATTTATTAAAATTTTAACCGATTTCTTGTGACCTGTTTTTATGGTGATCACTTCTTCTCCTGTGTTCTGCCAAAGGTGAAACAGATTATCCATAAGATCCTCAAAAGGGCTTTGTCACCCTCTGGAATTCAGTTCCCTGATGGGCTCAAGAAGTTATGAATTTGAGGATTATCTGTATTTTTCTCATTGCTAGGAACCATGTTCTCTTTGGAAACAAAATCTTTTAAAAATCATACTTTAGAAACAGCTGGTTTTTCTGCCCAAGACCTCAGCTGGAAAGGGATGCTGAAACTAAAGTTACTTCTAAAACTGTCATAACTACTTCATCAGACACACTTCCTTCGGGTCATACTGTGAAATATTTCTGGCAGAATATTAGAGTGAAAAGAGTTCATTTCATAAGATTCTTTTCTCTGTGATGTCACCTTGAGTTGGAACTTTATCCTACACTTAATGGGCTCCTCTCCTGAGTTGGAAGGCAAGGAAATAGGGTATTATTACTGACTTTCTCATATAAACAGTTATGCAAGGTCAGGGTTGGGAAGACCATGGAAGGTTATGTGATCCGTACAATTACCAGCTGACTGGTGACTCGAGTGTCATGAACAAGGCGTCCATTAATTTGTGCTGGGGCATTTTCAGTGTTGGTGATTTCATTCTTTTTAAAGGTAGCTTATTTTATCTTTTGTTTGTCTTGACAGTTATATGGTTCTTTCTATTGAACTGGAACTTCCCCTTTTATAGTCAATTCTTTTTTTTTTTTTTTTTGAGACGGAGTCTTGCACTGTTGCCCAGGCTGGAGTGCAATGGCACGATCTCAGCTCACTGCAACCTCTGCCTTCCAGGTTCAAGTGATTCTCCTGCCTCAGCCTCCTGAGTAACTGGGATTACAGGCGTATGCCACCACACCCAGCTAATTTTTTATATTTTTAGTAGAGATGGGGTTTCACTATGTTGGCCAGGCTGGTCTTGAACTCCTGACCTCGTGATCCGCCTGCCTTGGCCTCCCAAATTGCTGAGGTTACACGTGTGAGCCACTGTGCCCGGCCTTTATAATCAATTCTTAGCTACCTGCTCTGATTCCTCAGTTTGGCAGGATACAGTCTGGCATCTGTACCTACCAGCCAATAGGGGTGAACAGTGGCCTCTCAAAAGTTGAAAGTTGTTTTGCATCTCCTTGATTTTGTTCTGCTCTTGCTTCAAATCCAGTCTCTATCCAGCCGTGAACTCTGGCTAACGTAATCACAATTTTGAGCCTACCTTTGGTCCTTTGAACTTGGTATTCGTAGATTTCCCAGATTTTAAGTCTTAGCATTCCTAATGGTTTACAATTTCAGTTTGCACTCTGGTTCTCTGTGCTTGGTAAAGAATTCCTGCTCAAGGTCTAGGCCCTTGGAAATGAGACTTCATGATATTCCATCAGTGGTTCCCAAGAGAAAGGGGGACTTGGCAATCTCTATCCTTCACATTTTACCAAACAAGTTAATTCACATTTCCACTTACATAGTCCCTTCACTTGAAGGGACTTCTTTGCTTGAAGACAAACTCTGTTCGCTCCGAGTCATCACCTCTTCACACTAAGTTAATTAACAAAAACAGCAGTCTTCCACTTCTTTTCCCTTTTGTGTCCTTCCCAGAAGCAACCGCAATATTTAGCTAATTATTTAATTATTTTAGTATTTACCTAATGTTTCTTTTTCTGTTTTTCTTTTTTTTTTTCTCTTGAAATGGAGTCTTACTCTGTCATCCAGGCTGGCGCGCAGTGGCATGATCTTGGCTCGCTGTAACCTCTGTCTCCCGGGCTCAAGTGATTCTCCTGCCTCAGTCTCCTGAGTAGCTGAGATTACAGGCACATGTCAGCACGCCCGGCTAATTTTTATATTTTTGGTAGAGACAGGGTTTCACCGTGTTGGCCAGGGTTTCACCATGTTGGGCTTGAACTCTTCACCTCAAGTTATCCACCTGCCTTGGCCTCCCAAAATGCTGGGATTACAGGAGTGAGCCACCACACCGGGCCTGTTTACTCTCTGTTTCTAAGTAACACATTTACATACTTTTTTTTTAAAAAAATATTCAGTGTTTGATTACAACTGTGTGACTATTATTAAAAAATAAACCACATAGTACACTATCATTTTCCCCCTTAGATATACAGTTTTTTGTTTTTTCCCAGGTAATAATTTCCTTCTTATTTGATTATTTTTCCATGTACCTGTTAGTCATTCAGTCTTTGTTGATTGTTTAACTCTCCTCTGAAGATGCTGAGATACGGCAGGTGTCCAGCTCTCTTGACCTTGTGGAAGGGATCTCTCCCAGAGCCTCCGACCCACTCCCATGTGTGCTCATTGCCCTCTACCTTAGTGTGGAGCAGCAGCCTGAGATGTCACTTCCCCAGCATTTTGGGAAGTTTCTTTCTTTTCTTTTTTTCTCTTCTGTTGACATCTGTTTCCTGCATGCTATGTCTCCTGTTTTCTTAGTTTATTCTCTTGTTTTGGATAATCATACTCTTCAGTTGCTTCCTGAGAAGAGGTATATGGGAGAATGTATGAAAATGTCTTCATTTCAGCCCAGCGCGGTGGCTCACACCTGTATTCCCAGCACTTTGGGAGGCTGAAGCGGGTGGATCACCTGAGGTCAGGATTTCGAGACCAACCTGACCAACATGGTGAAACCTTGTCTCTACTAAAAATACAATAAATAAATAAATAAATAAATAAATAAATAAGCCGGACATAGTGGCCGGCACCTGTAGTCTCAGCTACTTGGGAGGCTGAGGCAGGAGACTCACTAGAACCCAGGAGGCAGAGGTTACAGTGAGCCGAGATTGCGCCACTGCACTCCAGCCTGGGGGACACAGCGAGACTCCCTCTCAAAAAAAAAAAATAAAATAAAATAAAATCAAGAAAGAAAGAAAGAAAGAAAGAAAGGAAAGAAAATGTCTTCATTCTACCCTAAATTTAAGCAATAGGTTAGCTGACTGTAAACCACTAAAATGTACGTCCATTTTCCTCAGAATTTTGAAGGCATTTTGCCATTGTCTTTTACTAAAAAAACTTAATTTTGTTTACAGAACATTTTAAAGACAGTTCAGAGTTCTGTATGCCCTTTCCCTGGCTTCCCCTCATGCTGTCATTTTATGTAACTGTGGTACATTTGTCACCAATAAGAAATTCATATTGGCATATTACTGCTAGCTAAACTGCAGAGTCTAGTCATATTTCTCTTTAGTTGTATTTGGCCATATTTCTGTAACATCCTCTGTCTGCTCTAGGATCAAATCCAGGATACCAGGCTGTAATTAAGCAAGCACGTTTCATTAGTCTCCTCCAATCTGTGACGGTTGCTCAAGCTTTTTCTTATTTTTAATAACTTTTGAAGGGTACTGGTTAGTATTTTGTAGAATGTCCCTTCATATGGTTTGTCTGATGTCTTCTCATGTTAACACTTGGGTTATGGATTTTGGGGAATAATACCACAGAGGTAAATGTGTTCTCATTGCATCCTATTAGGGCAGCTGTTCCCAACCTTTTTGGCACCAGAGACTGATTTTGTGGAAGACAGTTTTTCCACAAATCGGTGAGTGGGTGGGAGATTAGACGCTTATAAGGAGTGAGCAAGCTGTATTCCTCCTGTATGCAGTTCAAAATAAGGTTCACCCTCTTAGGAGAATCTAATGCCGCTGATGAGCTGACAGGAGGCAGAGCTCAGGCGGCAATGCTCACGTGCGTGCTGCTCACCTCCTGCTCTGCAGCCCCATTCCTAACAGGCTACGGAACAGTACTGGTTCATGACTCCGGAGCTGAGGACCCCTGTATCAGGGGATGCATTATACCAACATAATGTGTAACTGGTAACATTAGCTTCGATTGCTTGGTTCAGGTGGCATGTGGTAGGTTTTCCCACCGTGAAGTTGTTAATTTTCCTACTTCTATGTTTTGTTACTCTTCTGCCCTCTTCCATTCTCCCAGTTCTTACAGGTTAATGCCTTTCAAGAACAGTCTTTTTACTCTCATTTTCATGGTGTTTCTGGAGGAAATGAAATTGGATATGTGTGTTCACTCTGTTATTCTGGAGTTTTTCTGTCTCCCCTTTTCCTCTTTTACTTTTTAAAAATTTTCTCCCTTTCCCGCTTCTAAATTATTGGAAGGTCAAATCCTGAACATGTAGGCCATTTTAAGGACTTGGACTTTAACTTGCAATGAGAAAGGCTGCTGAGTGTAGCCTGCAGAGGATCAAACGAAGAATTAAGGGGTTAGTTAGGAGACCATGGAAATAAGCTGAGACTGAGCACAGACCAAGCTTGTGGCGGCATTTTGAAGCTGGGAGGTATTATGCAAATGTCAGGTATCATTATTGTTGGGTGGAAACATCTTAGTACCGGGGACAGTTGAGTGCAGTGGAAATATATTAACAACTACGGATTAGTTGTAACATGTGACAACATAGATAAATGTAAAAACAGTGCGTGGTGAAAAAGTAGCAAACAAATGCGATATACAATAACATATAAGTATATTAAAAATAAATGCCCAGAGATTGAGAACACATTTCGCAATGAGTATTCAAATACACTTACAGGCAAATATAAAGAACTGTGTTAAATATCTTAAAATATTTGCCTATGGGGAGGAGGGTAGGGGTGGGATAATAGGGGGAAAAGGAATAAACAAATCAACAGATAAATAACCAGGGAGGGGGGAAGGCTTTAGAATCTAAAGAGAACGACATTCGATCTTAAGTATATACTGTTTGGGGCAATTTATGTAACTTTTTTGTGCTTTAGTTTCCACTCCTGTAAAATGGGGTGGTAGCACCTATTTAATATGCTTGCCATAAGAATTAAGTGAGGCAACATGTGAGATGCTTTCTTTCCCCTTTAACTCCATGGGGTAAAGCTGTTGCTTTAAGGAAAGTCTGGGCTGCGTTCCATTATTGTGAGATGGGAACACGGGAATTGTGCTTCCTTATCACATGTTTTTAATTCGTTTGTCTCTTCTCTTCATGCAGGGCTTACCACCCAAAAGATGGAAGGCAGAAGATACCCACCTGAGTTGCCCAAAGCCCACAGTGTTTGCTTTCTCACCACTCCGGGCTCCACCTTTGAGATCTTTGCGAGAGATGTGGATATCCAGCTTTGAACAATCCAAGAAAGAAGCACAGGCACTAAGGTGGCTGGTTGATAGGAATCAAAACTTTTCATCTCAAGAGTTTTGGGGCCTAGTATTCAAGGACTGATTTCAAAAGTGATCAGAATGAAACAGACTAGAGCCTTCTTGAGGTTTATTTTCTAGGTTGCCTTAATATTAGCTATTTGAACGTAATAGCTATTCCGTTGACTATCCAGCAGGATAATAATTAGTTGCTGCAGTACTCATAATGAGCCCTTTCAAAGAGTAGATGTAAATTACCCTTAGGGGTTGCCTCTATATTTTTTATACTAAAAAAGGAAATATTTCTTATGAACACTGGTTATCTTCCATGTCCATGTCTGTGGACCCACATACTTACTGCCTTTTGTGGAAATTCACCTGAAGTGAGCACTTTCCTTGTGCAGTGGAGGGAGACAATCTAGCTGTAGATTCTTGATACTCACCTCACTCTCAACAGCTTATTGGTATTTGGCAAACCCGGTGTCCTGCAGCTGAGCATGAACATGAAATACATTAGAACTTGGAAATGAGAGATCCCATCTGTTGGTTTCCAGGGATGTAAGTGAGTAATAAAAGCTGTTTCAAGTTTATCCGCTATCCACTCTTCAAGTGAAAAGAACGTATCTGTGTCTACCTTCTTCTTCATACCCTGAGCCACCTCTCTAACCTTCTTTAGTTATGCCTTGCCCTATCGCCTCCCATTTTCCCTTCAAAGTAGAATGTCTTGTAAAGACACAGTAACTCCTGTGCGTTTTGATTAGTGAGATGTTACCACTTATCCCTTCTGCTGAGCAGAATAGTATCAAGAATTGCTATGATTATGATTCAGTCTGGACAGCCTGGACATTTTGAGCAGCGCAAGAGTAGAAGTGAATACCCCCAGGAACTCCAACTGTGCTGAAGCTGATTTGTCTGTTCATAGGATGCTGCGCAGCCTGTCATGGTGGCAGCCACCAGCATTCAGTTTGTAAGCATTTCCTGTCATTTCTGATCCTGCCACAGAGAAGGTTGAGCTGTCCTGTCTGGGGCATCTACTGGAGCACCTCAGAAGACGAGGAAAACACTGGTTCACGTTTTCTTTCCATGTGAGGGAGGGGAGGCTTCTAGATGATACTAAAAGCCTGTTGCCACTGTTGTGTCATGGTTTCCATTCTTCATCATGGAAAGCCACAAGCCTCAGAAGGCAGCCAGAGGACAGGAAGAGTCTGTGATGCTCATGTTTGTGTCATGGCATGAGGGGGAATTGACAAGTGCCTCCTTAGCTGTGGCTCCTGTAGAAGGCTGTGCCCTTGGTGTGCTTGGCAGTGAGCAGTATCTTCATTAGGTAGCTCTGGCTGGGCTTTGTCAGCTAGCATTGAGAAAGGAGAACCAAAACCAGTACCTCCTTACAGAAGCCAGAAGGATCACACTGGGTGAGAGAAGGTGTCTATAACTGGGTTCTTCCTAATCCCAGCTCTTTCATTAACTAAATATGATCTTGGAGATATCTCTTAACCTCCATGGGCCTTAGTTTTTATATCTTAAAAGAAGTGATTGGGCTGGCCTTGGAAGGTTTTTTTTTTGTTTTTTTTCCCCTGTGTAACACTCTTAATTGTTCATCAACATTTAAGAAATTTAATTTTGTAGATGTTTTTGCTAAAGAGGGTAACAAACTATTTCGGAACCGCTGTATATTATTCAAAGGAAGCACGCTGTTTGGAGGAAGGAGCATACTTAATGGGTAGTATTGAGGATGAAAGGGAATTTCTCTCTGCCATTTTATTTGATAATATTAAAGAAATAAAGACTGGAAAGAGGATTGCTTGTTAAAGATCAGATTTTAAATTGCATATAAAATGAAGTGAGTTTTTTTTTTGTTTTTGAACCCTCAAAAGAAAGCCTGAGAGGTGATTTATGCCTCTGGCAAGATATTATCATGATAACTTCAGTTCTCCTCCATAAATGCCTTAAGCAAATACCCAGAGCTTATGCGGCTGCGTGTATGTCTTAAACCTCAACTTTTCAGGCAGTCTCATTCCATCTTAGTTCTTCATCAAGTCCATAGATAAAATCCTCTCTAAGCATTTCTGAAGTATGTATCCCTGAACAAATTTAGTGAAATAAAATTATTAATCTATGTTGATCCCATTTTGCCATACCTTTCACTTTACCTCACTGTCTCTGTTTGTGAAATATTATAAGAAAGCAACCTCCCTCACAGGACTGTTGTGAGGTGTGCCTCATGGCTGTGAAAGAGTTTGTACAATGCAACATTTTGCTTAGTCCTTCAGAACACTTTACTTGGATTGTTTTCAAGAACTTTATTTTTTTTGAGACAAAGTCTTGCTCTATCACCTAGGCTGGAGTGCAGTGGTGTGATCTCAGCTCACTGCAACCTCCACCTCCCAGGTTCAAACGATTCTCCTGCCTCAGCCTCCCAAGTAGCTGGGATTACAGGCTCCTGCCACCAGGTCCGGACAATTTTTTTCTATTTTTTTTTTTTTAGTAGAGATGGGGTTTCAGCATATTGGCCAGGCTGGTCTTGAACTCCTGCCCTTAAGTGACCCACCCACCTTGGCCTCCCAAAGTGCTGGGATTACAGGCGTGAGCCACTGTGCCTAGCCATTCAAGGTCTAATTTTTTAAAGCCATATGACAAAGTAGTCAGAAGCCTTTTCAGAAATGTTGGAGAAACTGATCACTAATGCTAGTTAATAGTCTTTGCCTAAAAATGAATGCAACTTTGACCCTTGATCATGTAGCAAATGTATTTTGGAACCTGAATGCTGACTGGCTTCTTTGTTGCTGTTAAGAACTAGATTCTAGTAACTAGAATATCAGTTGGGGTCATTATCATTGTTAGTAACAGATTGGAAACATATAGTGTTCTATGCCTAAAAGACGTAAGCAAAAATGAACATCATTCCTTTAGCCACACATTGATTTTTACACATAGATGAACCTGCTTATTATCTGTAGAAGACTGTATGAATCCAAGCACAGTGCTGACCTGCCCAGTAAAATGCCCAGGAAAATGTGCATTAAAAAAAGTCATTAATAGGACATTAGTCCTGCTAAAGATGACAATTCATTAGGAGCTCAGGCTGCTATAACAGAATACGATAGACTGGGTGGCTTATAAGCAACAGAAGTTTATTGCTCACAGTTCTGGAGGCTGGGAAGTACAAGATCAAGGTGCCAGCAGATTTGTTGTCTGGGAGAGCCCACTTCCTGGTTCATAGATGGCTGTCTTCTTGCTGTGTCCTTACGTGGCAGAAGGGGTGACAGAACTCTCAGTAGTCTCCATCATTATGACCTCACTCTCCAAAGTCTCCTCCTCCCAATGCCATCACACTGGGGGTTAGAATTTTAACATGAATGTTGGGGAAACACAGAATTCAGTCTATAGCATCAATTTTCACTGAATTATGTTGATTACCCTAAAAGCAAGATGAGTACAACTTTGGATAAGTGACATATGTCTTCCTTGGAATCTTCAAAGTATACTATTTAGAAATTAATAGACCAAGAATAGTGGTGGTTAGTTGGTTTCAGGTAATTTTGCAATCCTGAATATTTTACAAATAATTTTCCTTAGAAAATTTCTTTCTTTTAATCTTTATTGTTAATGGTAATATCTTTATTGTGTAATTCTAATATCAGCATATATCTTGTTGTTTTTGATTACAGACATAAAAATGCCTGAAAAACTCAGAGGGGATATAGAATGATGACTCTAAGAAATATCTAGTTTCTTAGATAGAGGTGTGGTGGCTCACGCCTATAATCCCAGCACTTTGGGAGGCCGAGGCAGGCAGATCGTGAGGTCAGGAGATTGAGACCATCCTGGCTAACACAGTGAAACCCTGTCTCTACTAAAAATACAAAAAATTAGCCGGGCGAGGTGGCAGGCGCCTGTAGTCCCAGCTACTCGGGAGGCTGAGGCAGGAGAATGGCGGGAACCCGGGAGGCGGAGCCAGCAGTGAGTCCAGATCGTGCTGCTGCACTCCAGCCTGGGTGACAGAGTAAGACTGTTTCAAAAAAAAAAAAAGAAAGAAAGAAATATCTAGTTGTCACTGTGCAGCATACTGGCTTTATGATCTTGGTCAAGTTATTTGGCCTTTCTAAGATTCAGTTTGCTCGTCTGTAAAATGGATGTTACAATATCCAACCCCCACCGTGAGGTTATTGTGATGATTAAATAAGCTGGTGTTCACTAAGCTCAGTAGATGCTGGTTGTAGTGGTTACAGCTATCTGTAGTCAGTACGCTTTTGTGTTTGAAGAGCTTGATTGAGATTTGTCCAGAAAAAGGGAATCATTGATGATAGTACCTGGGGTGGTACACATTTACTGTGTTACAAAATAGGCATTATACTAGGTGCCACTGCTGATAGGAATAAGACATGGGAGAGACAGGTGTGAAGGGTTTTGGGTAGGGCTTTTTGATATTATGATGGTGTTAAAACCAAGGACTGAGGAATGCTTAAATTGTTCTCTGACTCTTCCCGCCCTCCATGGGATTTCTGGTGGAGTTTTGCACAAAACTCTCAATAGGATAATGAGACTCAAACAGCCTCCTTATAGAAGCTTTGCAAACCACAGAAATGCAGTACACTGATTTCTTGTATAAGCTGGATCTGAGCATGTTATTTAGATTTGAAGTCTAACTAGGAGAGAATCTTTTACTGTCTTTCCATTTCCCAATTCTGAATCTTGGGACTAGTCTATTCATTGTGCTTACAATAAGAAAGAGGAGAGAAAAAGCACTAGATCTGTAGGTCTTGACCCTGCTTGCTCATACTGAAGATCAACTGAAGAAGGAGAAGAAGAGGAGCCTGATCAGCCTTTCTCCTAAGAGACAAGCCCTCTCTTGCTCTCCATGTGATATGGATGCGAGAATATGGAGTACAATGCGTGGGAGCTTACTTTTAAGTCATATTAACCTTTCTCACTAGTAAAATGTAGCCCCACTAATATCCCAGGATTCAACCCATTAACTTAGCAACCCGATTGGTGCTGGTAGTAGGCCCAATTAAGGAGATTGGCAAGGGGCAGAGGCATCAAGGAGAAGTGACTCTTTAGGATTATTGTCCTCTCAACTCATTGGGCTTAACAGCCAAGCCTCTGGTCAGGCAGAGGTGTGGCTGTATCCCAATGAGGATATGACCAGTCATGACTAGCAGAAACCTTTTTTTTTTTTTTTTTTTTTTTTTTCCTTTTTTGAGACAGAGTCTCGCTCTGTCACCCAGGCTGGAGTGCAGTGGTGTGATCTCAGCTCACTGCAAGCTCTGCTTCCCGGATTCATGCTATTCTTCTGCCTCAGCCTCCGGAGTAGCTCAGGCGCCCGCCACCACGCCAGGCTAATTTTTTGTATTTTCAGTAGAGATGGGGTTTCACCGTGTTAGCCAGGATGGTCTCGATCTCCTAACCTAGTGATCTGCCCGCTTTGGCCCCCCAAAGTGTTGGGATTACAGGCGTGAGCCACCGCGCCTGGCCAGCAGAGACCTTCTTTTATCTTCCTGAGGCCTCTTCCCTGATATATTACCCTTGCCCCTTTGTATCCTCCTGGAACAGTGACACGAGCAGTTAAATTATTGTCTCTAAGCCTCTGAAATGAGTCAGAACCTGGAATTGATTAATGCCTCTAAGGGCATTTTGAGCATTAGGTCAAAAATTTATTGTTTATTTTATTTCCCAGGCAAACCATAACCACATGATCCACCCCAGCTTACCAGAGAAGATGATTCAACTAGCCCAAATAGGCCGTTATGAATATTTGAAATTTTCAACTTCTATTTTTTTTAAACTGATTATGAAGGTAATTACATTTAAAGACCATTACTGTAGTAGGGGTAATATTAATGATTTTGGGTTAGGATATTATCCCAAGAGCTTTTGGAATGAATGTAACATAAGTTGCTTCTTATATAAATGGAGCAAACTAATCTGATGAGTCCCCTCATGGGGAAAAAAAGTCAGTTTTACATAAGAATGCCCTTACTGAAGCAATAAAAATGATGAATTTTATTAAATCTTGAACCTTTAAGAGCATGTCTTTTTTATCTTATTTTATTTTATTTTTTATTTTCTATTTTCAGTAGAGACAGGGTTTCTCCTTGTTGGCCAGGCTGGTCTCGACCTCCTGACCTCAGGTGAGCCCAGCCAGTACATGTCTGTTTAATATTCTATGTGACAAAAATAAGAGTAAAGCACTTGTGCTCCATATCACAGTATAATAGGAGTCTCACAGTGCTTGTGTGATTGAGTTGTGAGCTGAACTAACTGCTTTTTCCATGGAATACGATTTTTACTTAAAAAAATCTGACAAATTATGCTTACTCAGTCTTGTGTTTTTGTCAATAATTTTTGTGAAAACAAAGTGAGCCTGTCACTTTAAGGGACAGAATTTGTTGCCAATGATAAAAATCTCAGCTTTCAAGTGAAAAGTGAAATTTGGGAAAATGAATATCCACCATATTGAGCTTGACAACTTTGCAATACTTTAAAAGATTTTCCTGAGGAGATTGGTGGTAATATTAACAAATGTTACTTTTGACACTGAATAAATGCAGTAATAATGACATGGAATAATGTTTTTAGTTTGTTTATCATTTGTTTTTATAATTCTAAAGAAGGAAGTGTTAAGTACTGGAGAGAGCAATTTTTACAAGTTAAATACTTTTTTTTAGTTGAGAAGTTCTATAAATGAAGTTGTCTTTTTTTTATACTTTAAGTTCTAGGGTACATGTGCACAACATTCAGGTTTGATACTTATGTATACAGGTGACATGTTGGTTTGCTGCACCCATCAGCTCATCATTTACACTAAGTATTTCTCCTAATGCTATCCCTCCCACAGGCCCTGGTGTGTGATGTTGCCTGCCCTGTGTCCAAGTGATCTCATTGTTCAATTCCCACCTATGGGTGAGAACATGTGGTGTTTGGTTTTCTGTCCTTGGGATAGTTTACTGAGGATGATGGTTTCCAGCTTTGTCCATGTCCCTGCAAAGGACATGAGCTCGTCCTTTTTATGGCTGCATAATATTCCATGGTGTATACATGCCACAGTTTCTTAATCCAGTCTATAACTGATGGACATTTGGGTTGGTTCCAAGTCTTTGCTATTATGAATAGTACCACAATAAACATACGTGTGCATGTGTCTTTATAGTAGCATGATTTATAATCCTTTGAGTATATACCCAGTAATGGGATTGCTGGGTCAAATGGCAATTCTAGTTCTAGATCCTTGAGGAATCACCACACTGTCTTCCACAATGGTTGAACTAATTTACACTCCCACCAACAGTGTAAAAGCGTTACTATTTCTCCACATCCTCTCCAGCATCTGTTGTTTCCTGACTTTTTAATGATCATCATTCTAACTGGCATGAGATGGTATCTCATTGTGGTTTTGACTTGCATTTCTATGATGACCAGTGATGATGAGCATTTTTTCATGTGTCTGTTGGCTGCATAGATGTCTTCTTTTGAGAAGTGTTTGTTCATATCCTTTTCCCACTTTTTGATAGGGTTGTTTTTTTCTTGTAAATTTGTATGAGTTATTTATAGATTCTGGATATTAGCCCTTTGTCCAAAGGGTAGATTGCAAAAATTTTCTCCCATTCTGTAGGTTGCCTGTTCACTCTAATGGTAGTTTCTTTTGCCATGCAGAAGCTATTAGATCCCATTTGTCTATTATGGCTTTTGTTGCCATTGCTTTTAGTGTTTTAGTCATGAAGTCCTTGCTCATGTGTATGTCCTGAATGGTATTGCCTAGGTTTTCTTCTAGAGTTTTTATGGTTTTAGGTCTAACATTTAAGTCTTTAATCCATCTTGAATTAACTTTTGTATAAGGTGTGAGGAAGGGATCCAGTTTCAACTTTCTACATATAACTAGCCAGTTTTCCCAGCACCATTTATTAAATAGGAAATCCTTTCCCCATTTCTTATTTTTGTCAGGTTTATCAAAGATCAGATGACTGTAGATGTCTGGTGTTATTTCTGAGGCCTCTGTTCTATTCCGTTGGTCTATATATCTGTTTTAGTACCAGTACCATGCTGTTTTGGTTACTGTAGCCTTGTAGTATAGTTTGAAGTCAGGTAGCGTGATGCCTCCAGCTTTGTTCTTTTTGCTTAGAATTGTCTTGGCAATGCGGGCTCTTTTTTGGTTCCATATGAACTTTAAAATAGTTTTTTTCCAATTCTGTGAAGAAAGTCATTGGTAGCTTGATGGGGATGGCATTGAATCTATAAATTACTTTGGGTGGTATGGCCATTTTCACGATGTTGATTCTTCCTATCCATGAGCATGGAATATTCTTCCATTTGTTTGTGTCCTCTTTTATTTCGTTGAGCAGTCGTTTGTAGTTCTCCTTGAAGAGGTCCTTCACATCCCTTTTAAGTTGGATTCCTAGGTATTTTATTCTCTTTGAAGCAATTGTGAATGGGAGTTCACTCATGATTTGGTTCTCTGTTTGTCTGTTAATGGTGTATAGGAATGCTTGTGATTTTTGCACATTGATTTTGTATCCTGAGACTTTGCTGAAGTTGCTTAGGGAGATTTTGGGCTGAGACTATGGGGTTTTCTAAATACTCAATTATGTCATCTGCAAACAGGGACAATTTGGCTTCCTCATCTCCTAATTGAATACCCTCTATTTCTTTCTCTTGCCTGATTGCCCTGACCAGAACTTCCAACACTATGTTGAATAGGAGTGGTGAGAGAGGGGGCATCCTTGTCTTGTGCCAGTTTTCAAAGGGAATGCTTCAAGTTTTTGTCCATTCAGTATGATATTGGCTGTGGATTTGTCATAAGTAGCTCTTGTTATTTTGAGATACATTCCATCAATACCATCAATAGTTTATTGAGATTTTTTAGCATGAAGGGCTGTTGAATTTTGTCGAAGGCCTTTTCTGCATCTATTGCAATAATCATGTGGTTTTTGTCATTGGTTCTGTTTATGTGATGGATTATGTTTATTGATTTGTGTATGTTGAACCAGCTTTGCATCCCAGGGATGAAGCCAACTTGATTGTGGTGGATAAGCTTTTTGATGTGCTGCTGGATTTGGTTTGCCAGTATTTTATTGAGAATTTTTGCATTGACGTTCATCAGGGATATTGGTCTAAAATTCTCTTTTTTTGTTGTGTCTCCACCAGGCTTTGGTATCAGGATGGTGTTGGCCTCATAAAATGAGTTAGGGAGGATTCCGTCTTTTTCTGTTGATTGGAATAGTTTCAGAAGGAATGGTATCAGCTCCTCTTCACACCTCTGGTAGAATTCGGCTGTGAATCTGTCTGGTCCTGGACTTTTTTTGGTTGGTAGGCTATTAATTATTGCCTTAATTTCAGAGCCTGTTATTGGTCTATTCAGAGATACAAACTTCTTCCTGATTTAGTCTTGGGAGGGTGTATATGTCCAGGAATTTATCCATTTCTTCTAGATTTTCTAGTTTATTTGTGTAGAGGTATTTATAGTATTGTCTAATGGTAGTTTGTATTTCTGTGGTATCAGTGCTGATACCCCTTTATCATTTTTTATTGCGTCTATTTGATTCTTCTCTCTTTTCTTCTTTATTAGTCTTGCTAGCAGTCTATCAATTTTGTTGATCTTTTCAAAAAACCAGCCCCTGGATTCATGGATTTTTTGAAGGGTTTTTTGTGTCTCTATCTCCTTCAGTTCTGCTCTGATCTTAGTTATTTCTTGTCTTCTGCTAGCTTTTGAATTTGTTTGCTCCTGCTTCTCTACTTCGTTTAATTGTGATGTTAGAGTGTCGATTTTAGATCTTTCCTGCTTTCTCTTGCAGCCATTTAGTGCTATAAATTTCCATCTACACACTGCTTTAAATGTGTTCTAGAGATTCTGGTACATTGTGTCTTTGTTCTCATTGGATTCAAAGAACATCTTTATTTCTCCCTTCATTTTGTTATTTACCCAGTAGTCACTCAGGAGCAAGTTGTTCAGTTTCCATGTAGTTGTGTGGTTTTGAGTTAGTTTCTTAATCCTGAGTTCTAATTTGATTGCACTGTGGTCTGAGAGACAGTTTGTTGTGATTTCTGTTCTTCTAAATTTGCTGAGGAGTGCTTTACTTCCAATTATGTGGTCAATTTTAGAATAAGTGTGATATGGTCCTGAGAAGAAAGTATATTCTGTTGATTTGGGGTGGAGAGTTCTGTGGATGTCTATTAGGTCTGCTTGGTGCAGAGCTGAGTTCAAGTCCTAGATATTCTTGTTAACCTACTGTCTCGTTGATCTGTCTCATTTGAGAGTGGGGTGTTAAAGTCTCCCATTATTATTGTGTGGGAGTCTAAGTCTCTTTGTAAGTCTCTAAGGACTTGCTTTATGAATCTGGGTGCTCCTGTATTGGGTGCATATATATTTAGGATAGTTAGCTCTTCTCGTTGAATTGATCCCTTTATCATTATGTAATGGCCTTCTTTGTCTCTTTAGATCTTTGATGGTTTAAAGTCTGTTTTATCAGAGACAAGGATTGCGACCCCTGCTTTTGTTTTTTGTTTGCTTTCCATTTGCTCGGTAGATCTTCCTCCATCCCTTTATTTTAAGCCTGTGTGTGTCTTTGCATGTGAAATGGGTCTCCTGAATACAGCACACTGATGGGTCTTAACTCTATCCAATTTGCCAGTCTGTGTCTTTTAATTGGGGCATTTAGGCCATTTACATATAAGGTTAATATTGTTATGTGTGAATTTGATCCTATCATTATGATGTTCGCTGGTTATTTTGCCCATTAATTGATGCAGTTTCTTCATAGCATCGATGGTCTTTATAATTTGTCCTGTTTTTGCAGTGACTGGTACCAGTTGTTTCTTTCCATGTTTAGTGCTTCCTTCAGGTGCTCTTGTAAGGCAGGCCTGGTGGTGACAGAATCTCTCAGCATTTGCTTGTCTGTAAAGGATTTTATTTCTCCTTCACTTATGAAGCTTAGTTTGACTGGATGTGAAATTCTGGGTTGAAAATTCTTTTCTTTAAGAACGCTGAATATTGGCCCCCACTCTCTGCTGGCTTGTAGGGTTTCTGCCAAGAGATCCGCTCTTAGTCTGATGGGCTTCCCTTTGTGAGTAACTTGACTTTTCCCTCTGGCGGCCCTTAACACTTTTTCCTTCATTTCAAGCTTGGTGAGTCTGACAATTACATGTCTTGGGATTGCTCTTAAGTGAAGATTTTAAAAATCATTTTTTTTTAAATTTGAAAATTGGAATAAGATAAGAGATAACCAGAGCTATCAATCAATGAATGAAAAGAAGCCTTGGTTTTTCAATTGGGAGACACAGAAAAAAATGTATTAAGGAATGTGAAAAATGCCTTAAAACCATATCAAGGAAATTATGATTATTTTGCATTACTCAGAATATTAAACTGCCTGAAATCTGTTAACATAGTCTATATATTTTTATTGAGCATTTACTGTGTGCCAGGAATTATTTTGGGCAAATGGGATTCAGCAGTGAATGGAAGTCACAAAACCGCTGCCACCACAGAGCTTACATTCTAATTCTAGCAGGGAATTAGAACAGAAATGCTTTAGCAAAATGTAAACCACGTCAAGGAAACTTTTATTTCTGTTTTGTGGATGCCTCATGAGATATAATTTACCTCCTGGATATCTGTCACTCTATTTGAAACATGAAATGTGATACAAATGGATTCTATTTATAGAGTATATTAAATGGGCTATGTTATTAATGAGATGTGTTAAAAGTACTAAAAGTTCACATTTGAAGTGAGCTGGCAAGTCCAGAATAAGTCCTTTTTATTTTTAAACCAGTGTTTATTCCTATTCCCCAGGAGAGGAGGCATTTTTTTCTGTCAACGCTGGGCAATTTGGGCTTGGGGGATGAAAATAACTATGATGAACCCACAGGGGCAAGCAGTTCTGCTCCAGCCAATCCACATCTGTTCACCTTAAGTAGAGAGGCTGGGGTGAGTCAATATTTACTTAGCTTCAGTGCCTCAGAAAAGGTGATGAATTTTATCTTATGAGCTGCTTTCAGTCATCATGTATATAGTTCACATACCATTAATAAGAAGACTCTTTCACCATGGAAATAATCCGCTAGTCTGAGAAAATGTTGGTCCCTAAGACAAGCATCTTGAAGTATCAAAGTTTCATCACAGATGTTTACTACTTCCCGTTTCTGTGGTCTAAAATCCACCTCAAATGTTTGGTTAACCTGTAAGTGATGAACAACTTCCATCACTTCCACAATAAAATTAAAATGTGTCTGCTGGGGCACCCCCTCCCCATTTGTTTGCTTGTGTGTTTATTTTTGCAGTGACTTCAGGGCTACCATTGAAGACACATTTTGGTAGCCTTTATTCAGAAAGACCATGCAGCTCTCTGTGCCTTTTAGCAGGATACGTTTTCTGGAAAGAATACAACAATAGGTAGAGTGACCTTGTAATTGATCATCCAAGTTGGGGCACTCTGAGATTGAAAGAGGCGCTATTGGTTAAGCCAGGACAATAGGCATAAACTGGGATGTGGGGTCACTTGAGCTATAGGGGGTGTAGGGGAGGAAAAGGTGTTTCAGTACCACTATGTTCAGAAACAGTCTCTGGTGATGGGATCCTTGGATGAGAAAAAAGGTTACTGATATTTATTAAGGGTCCGCTGTGTGCCGGGCACTTTGCTGGATTCTGTCATATATAATGGCCCTTATCTGACACAATAACCATTTGAGGTAGATTGTTTTGTTTTTGTTTTTATTTTTATTTTATTTTATTTTATATTTTATTTTTTATTTTTTATTTTTTTTTTGAGGTAGAGTCTTGCTCTGTCACCGAGGCTGGAGTGCAGTGGCATGATCTTGGCTCACTGCAGTCTCCACCTCCCGGTTTCAAGTGATTCTCCTGTCTCAGCCTCCTGAGGAGCTAGGATTACAGGTGTGCGCCACCAAGCCTGGCTAATTTTTGTATTGTTAGTGGAGATGGGGTTTCACCATGTTGGCCAGGCTGGTCTCGAACTCCTGACCTCAGGTCATCTGCCTGCCTCAGCCTCCCAAAGTGCTGGGATTACAGGCATAAGCCACTGCGCCTGGCTGAGGTAGATAGTTTTTGATTTCCTTGCTTTTGTAATACTAAACAAAATAAAATGAAAATAATATAGCCGTGGTGGGGTGAAATCTTAAACTTCTTTTCATTGTGAGAAGTCAATAGTTAAGATGTGCCAATAGTTTCTTTTTGTGGCAGTAGAGCAGATCCAAAGCCTCGTGGTGGAGATGATCTGAATTCTAGCTGGAACCTCTTGTGCAAGCCCTTTACATATGGTGATGTAAGGCACTGAGGCTCCCTTTGTTCTATAGAGTGGGAGTAATTTTCTGTGTTTGGAAAGGATAGTGCCTTCATCAAACATCTTAGTTATGGAAAAGTCAAAAGTCAATTATAGGAAGAAGTGGCAGTTTGAGAATAGGTGCAATAAACTCTTGGAAAGCAAATCATTGAGACTTAGAGATCCTTCTTCCTCACCTTACAAAACCCATTTTCCCATATCTTATTTTGAAGAAGTTTTGGAAGTACAAAAAAGATGTAAGAATACTATAAATAACACTTGAATGTTCCTCAGTTAGATTAATCAATTGATAATATCTTGCCACATTTGCGTTATCTCTTTTACTTTCTCTTTATTTTTTTGCTGTTTGAAAGTAAGTTGCAGCCATTGTAACAATTCACCCCTCCATCTTCTGTGATTTTTCTTAGTTTATTCAGGCTGCTATAACAAAATGTTATATACTTGGTGGCTTATAAAGAAAAGAAACTTATTTTCCACAGTTCTAGAGACTGGGAAGTCCAAAATCAAGGTGCCAGCTGATTTGGTGTCTGGTGCGGGACTGCTTCCTGGTTCAGAAACAACCCTCTTTTTGCTATAACCTCACATTGCAAAATGAGTGAGAATTTCTGTCGGGTCTCCCTGTCTTTTTTTTTTAAGAGATGGGGTCTTGCCATGTTGCCCAGGCTGGTTTCAAACTTCTGAGCTCAGGCAATTTACCTGCTTCAGCCTTCCAAAGTGCTGGGATTACAGACTGAGCCCAGCACTCTGGGTCTCTTTTATAAGAATACTAATCACTAATCCCATTCATGAGTGCTCCATCTTCATGATCTAATCACCTCCTAGAGGCCACACCTTCTCATTCCATCTTGCAGGTTAGGATTTCAACATGAACTTCAAAGGGGAACGAACATTCTGACTAGTAACATTCTTCTAAGTAATCACAAGAGCATTATTGCACCTAATAAATTGAGCAGTACTATTATTTAATGCACAGTACATATTTATAGTTTTCTAATTGCCCCAATGATGATTTGCTATATTTCTTTTTTCTTTCCAATTCAAGATCCAACCTAGAATTGCATGTATTTTTTATACATCCCTCTGTTAATCTAGACCAGTTCTCCTGTTTTACTTTGTTTCACTTTGGTTTTGGTCTTTTATGACACTGACATTTCTGAAGAGTCAAAAAAATTTGTCTTACAGAATATCCCTTTTAAAAATTTATTTATTACTTATTTATTTTTGAGACAGGGTTTTGCTCTGTTGCCCAGGCTGGAGTGCGGTGGCACCATCCTGGCTCACTGCAGCCTATACCTCCTGGGCTCAGGTGATTCTCTCACCTCAGCCTCACAGGTAGCTGGGGCTACAGAAACACAACACCTGGCTAATTTTTTTGTATTTTTTGTATAGAGAGATGGGCTTTTGCCATGTTACCCAGGCTGGTCTTGAACTCCTAGACTCAAGTGATCTGCCCGCCTCGGCCTCCCAGTGTGTTGGGATTACAGGCGTGAGCCACTGCGCCCAGCCTTGTCTTGTAGAATATCCCATAATGTAGATTTATCTGATTGCCTTCTCATGATTAGATTCATGGAGCCCCTTCTTTTTGAGCTTCAACATTATTAGAACATCTCTAATGGACTAAAGAACCGTGATTGAGGCAACCTGTTAGAGAGGAGACCAGTTGCCTATCAGTGGAGATTATTTGGGAAAGCAGAATCTGGGGTGGTGACTCAGGCTTTAACACCTAGGTCTACAGGACAGTTTTTTATGTAGCTCTGTGTGTGTGTGTGCATGTGTATGTGCATCTACAACAAATTTTTGGGATTGAGAGAATTAAGAGAAGGAGAAAAATAGGAGGAAAAGGAATAGGGGAAAACAAAACTTAAGAGGTATATACAGAGAGAAATATATATATATATTTGCAAGAGTGTAATGGTGATAGAGAATGGAGTCTTCTAATGTACTGATTAATGTTTTTAGTTTTCTCTCTGTAACCAAGAACAACTCCTTTGGCTAATAGGCCCCCCAAAATTCTTAGACTTATTAGAATAGTTAGAAAAGAAGATCAAAACCTTTTTGAGATAGGAAAGATAGAAGCTCATATTAAAATAAATGTGATGTTGTTGTCTGAGATGATGAAGCAGGACATATCAATATAAATATAACATCCCAGGTTATATAACTAACAAATGGCAGATCCAAATTTCAACCCAAGTTGGTTTATGATAATGCATGATGGTTAATTTTATATCATCTTGACTGGACTAAGGGATGCCCAGGTAGCTGGTAAAACATTATTTTTAGGTGTGTCTGTGAGGGAGTTTTTAGAAGAGATCAGCATTTAAATCAGTCAATGGAGGCTGCTGCAATTTTTTTTTTTTTTTTTGCAATACTCCTGAAAAAGCTGCTCATTTTCCACATTGATATGGAAAAATCCAGTTGTACTCTTACAACCTTTAATATAAATATGAGTTCTTTACAAGTGGAAGGGAGCCTCTGTCAGCACTTATAAGTGAGCCTGTTTTTCCCTTCTTTAGAAAGGAAGATATAATATTGATATTGGAATATAAATAATCTGGTTTGCACTTATTAAACACTTGGAAAATCCTGCAGCAGCTGTGTAAGACTTAAAAGATACTCCCATTGATAGGAAAGCCTAGGTGTGGCGGTCTGTCACCTGATTTGTTTGTAGGATGCCCTTGTAATTCTGCATCCAAAAGTATTTCCCTTTCTCCATTGTGGGTACTGGCAGAATAAGGCTCACAAAGCACTGTGAAGTAAAGATCACATATTCGTGTAAACAACAAAAGTTCAGAAAAAAGCACTGTTGGGATTTCGGAAGCAACACTATGGTAAACCATGATCATAGTTATGGGAAATGACTATAAAGTTCAAAGAAAAATAGCATATGATGTCATCCCCCATGCCCTACTTGTTACGCTCCTCCCCATATGAGTCTCAGATGTAAGAAACAAAGACGCCATTAGTCAAGTCTGTTATTCTCTCTAATTTGATTCTTATCCAAAATTTTCTTTATTTTTGCAATTATAGAAGATAACGTGTGATGGTTAATTTTATATGCCAACTTGACTGGGCTAAGGGATGCTCAGGTTGCTGGTAAAATATTTCTGGGTGTGTCTGTGAAAATGTTTCCAGAATAGATCAGCATTTGACTCAGTAGACTGAGTAAAAAAGATCGCCAGTGAAAACAGGTATTATTTAATCCACTGAGGGCTTAGACAGAACAAAAAGGCCAAGAAGAGCAAATTATCTCTCTGTTCTTGAGCTGGAACATCCATCTTCTGCCTTCATACATTGTTACTCCAGGTTCTTGGGCCTTCAGATTCAGACTGGGAATTACCCTTCTACTGCCCTCAGATTCAAACCGGGGCTTACATCAGCAGCTCCTCTGGTTCTTAGGCCTTCGGACTTACAGGGAATTACACCACCAACCCTCCTCTTCTCCAGATTGTGGAACAGATGGTGGGACTTATTGACCTTCATAACTGAATGAGCCAATTCCCATAATAAATCTTCTTATCTATATGTAATCTCCTATTGGTTCTGTTTCACTGAAGAACCCTGACAAATATGACATCGTTCTCCAAAATTCATATTCTGCCTATCTTTTGAAACACCAACAACACACCAAACAAATTTTAACTATAATAAGAGGCTTTCAAATTTTCAAAAAGTTGCGGGAGGGAATGACAATAACGAGTAACAGAGCTGTATGGATAATGAAGAAAGAGAGTAAAAAATGCACTTTCTGAGGAGATACAAAAATAGTGTTAAGTTGGCGAAGCAGAATTGTGCAGTGGAGCTGATGCACACAGCATAATTCCAGAAAAAGAGGCTTTCTATTGGTTTCTTTACCGGGGCCAAAGTCTTAGTTTTGATTTCAGGAAATCTCCAAACAGGAAATAAGATGTTGCAAGCTTTGGGCTTTTGGGACAGACTCAGGAGAGAGATAAATTCTAACAACCTAAAAATTGCTCAGTGATTTCTTGGCTTCTGAGGGCATGTCACAAAGCCAAGGTGAAGCCACCCTTTCTCCCTCTGACTGCAGCTGGCTCAGGTGCCAGATCTCACCGCCAAGCACCCCAAAACTAGTGATTGCTCAACACAACCACATTCCCCATGTCCTCACAGGGGCTCCGTTGAAGTTGCACAATCCTTTAGCAAACTTAAGGGGTCATTCATGAAGGGCACGAAAAACAAGGAGAAAACAACTTCTAATCTTGTGCAGACAAGAAAGAATCTGTTTTGGCAATAGCAAGGAGGGGGATGGCTGTAGAACTCCGGGGTTTCTGCAGTGATCTCAGTGCTGGCAGCCTCTAGGATGACCTTGGAAAAGACTTTTAGTCTGTGTCAACTTGATCAGAATCTCCAGACAAAACATTGGTGCTTTCAGCCAAACTAACTGTTTCCAACATTTGCCTGTTTGACATCATATAGGCACAGTCTTCATTGCACTGGGCTTTAATTTTACTCTCATAAAAGATGTTGGGAAGGGATCCCTGTCTACCTCCGTTCCTTCTTTGTCTAACACCCCTGCAAGCAAATTCCAGGGAAACATTCAACAATGGAGATTTATCAAGCTATTGCACTATTCATGTATTAACCAGATATGGTGGAGTTGAGTTTAGATGAATTTGGAGATGGCTGGAAAGTGACACTGGGGACTACAAACCTGAATGTGTTCAACGGGATTTACAAAGCTTTTGAAATGTTGCTCTCCTCATATAGGCATGCTGCTTCCCAATTAAACAGAAAACTTGGTCTCAGGCTGTGCACAGCTTCTCTCATGTTTACATGTGTCCCATATGTCCTCAGGGCACTGCCCACTGAGATAATTGATTAATCTGAGGTGATCATTAATTGTTTGATGTCTGTTGTAGAGGAGGATAGGGTGGTCCCAGGGTAATCTGATTTGAGGATAGCCAGGGGTGAATGACAGTATCTATTCTCTCATGTCCTGCCAAGTCCCGACATTCAGAGTGAGCTTGGCAATTATCTAACAAAGAAAAGAGCGACATGTGGCTTTTCCCAATGGGGGATTTCATTGTCCATTTGTGTCCCTTTGTTTACTGCCTCTCAAAGAAACCATGACAACCATATTTGTCTCTATTTCCTCTCCCCTAGATGTCTCTGGTTCCATCTGTTAGATATTCACTGATGAAGTCAACTTTTTGTCTTTCTCAATATAAGTGAAAATAAACTTATGTGGGTTCATTTTTAAAAAAAGAATTAAAAATAAAAACAGGATACTTGGCTTAATACATTGTTAAATAACTTTTCCACACTTTCTTAATTTTCACTAGCCTGTGGACGTATTTATTTATCTGATTTGTCAGAAAGTGCGTGTGCAATGTGAAGAAATGCATCATCGCACGGGGAAATAAAGCCCTGTTTAAGGTATTTGTGTAACAGAAAAGTGGCCCCTTCATTCTCCAGCCAAGTGGTACACATTTTGTTTCTGTCTAACTCCAAAATCTCGGTACTAACAGCCAGGAACACCTCTCCTTCCTCATAAGGTGGTTTTGCTTTCTAAGGCTTTTTACAAGCGTGTGGAATTGCATGGCTATTTGATGAACACTAGACACAGAAAGCAGTGACTGTGGCTTCACCCTCAGCAGGACACAAGTGGGGTTTCGGTTTCTTTTTGTGTAAAGTGTCATTTATAGCTGGGTCCCATTGACAGAGCCGTTCAACACACAGCCATCCCAGGGCTGGGAGTTCTGGTTTATATCTAGTTTTATCTTTGTTATTAAACCTTTATGACCTTGAGCAAAACATTTTGTCTCAATGTGAACCCCAGCTCCTTCATCTGTAGAATGAAGTGAAATTAGATGACATATAAATTCTCAAACAGCTTTAAAATGATATAATTCTGTCATGGCTAACCACTGGCTAATGATTTTGCTAGTTTTCATCTTCTACCTGTTATATACAGTTATAGCCTCTATCCTTTTTTTTTTTTAATCTCACTCTCTAATGTTTCTCATCTGTCTTGCCTGTTTTATATTTTCCACTCTCATCTGTTTTAATTTACTGTTTTAGTCCTTTTGTGTTGCTATAAAGAAATATCAGAGGCTGGGTAAGAGGTTTCTTTGGCTCACAGTTCTTCAGGCTGTGCAAGAAGCATGGTGCCAGCATCTGCATCCAATGAAGGCTTTAGGCCGCTTTCACTCTTGGTGAAAGAGGAAGTGGAGCTGGTGCATGTGGAGATTACATGGCAAGGGAGGAAGAGGTTAGGGTGGGAGATGTGGGGCTCTTTTTTAACAACCAGCTGTCTCAAGAATAATAGAGCAAGAACTCACCCCCACCCCCCACCCCCCGCCAACTCCTCATCACCAGGAAGGGCATTAATCTATCATGAGAGATCTGCTGCTATGACCAAACCCCTTTCATTAGGCCCTACCTCCAACACTGGGGACCAAATTTCAACATGAGGTTTGGAGGGATCAAACATTCAAACTATAGCATATACTTATGACTTTAAAACATATTTAAAAATGAGCTTTAGGCCTGGTGCAGTGGCTCATGCCTGTAATCCCAGCACTTTTGGGAGGAGGAAGTGGGTGGATCACCTGAGGTCAGGAGTTAATGATCAGCCTGGCCAACATGGTGAAACCCCATCTCTACTAAGAATACAAAAATTAGCCAGGTGTGGCAGTGCACACATGTAATCCCAGGTGCTTGGGAGGCTGAGGCAGGTTGCAGTGGCCAAGATCGTGCCACTCTACTCCAGGCTGGGCAACAGAGCGAGACTCTGTCCCAAAAAATAAAAATACAGAACTTTATTGCATTATAATTATATAAAACACAGTGCACCCATTTCACATTTACTGAATTTTTTCAAATGTGTACAGATGTGTTTATACCACCACAATTAACATTTAAAACGTCCATCCACCCCAATAAGTCCCTTAGTTTCTCTTTGCAGTCAATACTCCCCATTTCCTGGCCCTAGACGATCATTGATCTCCTTTCTGACACCAAACATTTTTTTGTCTTCAAAACCATGCTTCTAATCTTGATCCAAATATATATATGATCGATTTCCCACTGAAAAACTTGACTTAGATGCATGCAAGCCCCTTGACCTTAAAACAATGGAAATCAGGATCTTTTTCTGTCATCAAAATTGTACGTCTGTGAATCATCCTATATTTCTTCCTGGCCTCCTCTTCCCATGTCAATCAATCCCACTCAATATTCCACTTCCTTAATATATTCACATCTGTCCCTTCCTTCTGCTACTGTTTTTGGGCAGGGTCTAACTAACCACAATCTAGTCTTATCAAGTTCAGGAGCTGGCTGTGGATTTTCACATCCACTCATCCTTGTCCCTTAGGGTGTCAAGGACACCACCCTCTGTTTCAGGGAGAAGACGGGGCCTGGGAAAAGGATGTGGGTCATTTCAGATGGGGTTCAACATACCCTCAGCCAAGATGAATCTCAATTACAGATGATCCACAGGCAACGTGCAAGAAGTTGTTAATAAAAAGCTTCTCCACAGCAAAGGAAATAATCAGCAGAGGAAACAGAAGACTCAGAGAATAGTAGAAAATACTTGCAAACTATGTATCTGACAAAGGACTAATATCCAGAATCTACAAGGAACTCATCAAAAAGTGGACAAAAAACACGAATAGACAATTCTCAAACAAACATATACAAATGGCCAACAAACATATGAAAAAATGCTCAACATAACTAAATATCAGGGAAATGCAAATTAAAACTACAATGAGATACCACCTTACTCCTGTAAGAATGTCCATAATTTAAAAATAAAAAAAAATTAGATGTTGGTGTGGATGTGGTGAAAACGGAACACTTTCACCCTGCTGGTGGGAATGGAAACTAGTACAACTACTATGGAAAACAGTATGGAGATTCCTTAAAGAACTGAAAGTAGATTTACCATTTGATCCAGCAATCCCACTATTAGGTATCTGCCCAAAGGAAAAGAAGTCATTATATGGAAAAGATACTTGCACATGCATGTTTATGGCAGCACAATTCACAATTGCAAAAATATGGAACTAGCCTAAATGCCCATCTACCAATGAGTGGATAAAGAAAATATGGTATATATACACCATGGACTACTACTCAGCCATAAAAAGGAACCAAATAATGGCATTTGCAGCTGCTTAGATGGAGTTGGAGATCATCAAGTGAAATAACTCAGGAATGGAAAAGCAAACATCATATGTTCTCACTTATAAGTGAGAGCTAAGCTATGAGGATACAAAGGCATAAGAATGATACAATGGACTTTGGAGTCTCAGGGGGAAGGGTAGGAGGGATGTGAAGGATAAAAGACTACACATTGGGTACAGTGTACACTGGTCAGGTGACAGGTGCACCAAAATCTCAGAAATTACTACTAAAGAACTTGCCTATGTAACAAAAAACCACCTGTTCTCCCAAAACTATCAAAAAAAATTTTTTTAAAGCCCCTTGTGAAAAAAGCAAGGAGAAGAGCAGCTGGCTTGGCTACTTGCCCAGGAAAAGGGCTGCATTCGTGAATGGGGACAAATGTCTGTGGCCACTGTCTTGACTCCTACAGCTATCTGGTACTGGTAGCCAGTACAGCAGGTAAGACTTTTGACACTGAACTACTCCTTTCCATGAGGCTTCTCTAGATGCACGCCCCATACATTAGGCTCCACGGATCTCCTCCAAGGTCAAGTCCACATACTTTGGCTCTCAGCTCAGATGAACTTCACATAGTCTTTTTCCAATGAATTTATGTGGTGTAACCTTTATATGCTGCTTATTCTAGGGTTTTTTTCTCATATAAATGAAACACTCTCTAGCTCAATATTCTTTAAGAGCCACTCATCACTTTTAGAATAAAGACTTTCTGATATAGCCCTTGTCTGACTTCCTAGGCTCACCTCCTTCTCTCCTATTCATGTGCCCCTGTGCTCTGCCTGCATCAAACTACCTGCCTGTTCCCTAAACACTCCATGCTGTCTTCATTCCTCTAAATCTTTGTAGACCCTGTTTTATTTCCTCTGCCAGGAATATCATGATATAAATTATTCCTGTTTTTTCTTCAGGACTCGCTTCAAATTGTTTTCTCAGTGAAGCCTGCCCTAATATCCCCAAAGGCTATTACTCTTCTTTCATTACATATTTGTATTTCTCCTGTGTAATTACCAGGTTTTACACCAATGTGGAAAAGGAGGAAGTGGTACAACCCATTCCCTACATGGTCTTAACAGTTACCTGGTTAACTCACACATATACACTTACATGTGTGCACATCCACACACCTACAAGGAACAAGGAAGGACACACCCAACACTCTGACTCTTTTTTTTGGTTGAAATTCTACATTCTGGCTCTTTGAGAGTTTTAATGAGGAGGTGAACTCATTATTTTGACTCATGATCAATTGGGAGTGACTCTTCTGCCACATTTTATTAGTTTTTCTTTCTCCAGTTTCTTCCACTGGTTCTGAGACAGTATGTTCCTTGTCTTCAATGTTCTGGACTATGTAGCATTCATCTGCAATACCACAGGCATTTTCTGTAGATGGCCGTTTTTTTTTTTTGGGGGGGGGGGGCAGAGTCTTGCTTTGTCACGCAGGTTGGAGTGCAGATCTTGGCTCACTGCAACCTCTGCCTCCCGAGTTCAAGCAATTCTCCTGCCTCAGTCTCCTGAGTGACTGAGATTACAGGTGCCCACCACCACGTCTGGCTAATTTTTGCATTTTTAGTAGAGACCAGGTTTCACCATGTTGGCCAGGCTGGTCTCGAACTCCTGACCTCAAGTGATCCGCCCACCTCACACCTGTAATCCCACCTCCCAAAGTGCTGGGATTACGGGTGTGAGCCACCACACCCGGCCACTAAATTGTCTTTTTAAAATATCATCTGTCTCCTATTGTCTTCTCTTATGTTAGTCTGGTATGCAAATGGCATCAGGAGGCGAAAGAAAAATCAATCCTGCATTGTCTGTAAAGGAATTTATTACATTGTAAGTTTTAGAATCTGTTTACATATTTGTCTCCTGCAGACTGAGTTCCTTGAAGGTCAGATGGTATCTTTTTCTGTATACATCCCTAATGCCTAGCACAGTGCCTGGCAGAATCCATCAATGAATGAATTTATGACTTAGAATTCTGCCTATACTTCTATTGCCAGTTAATGGTTTATGTTAAGTAGCCTGTTTTGCCTTAATTAAAAACTTGCCCATGAATAAATAAAATGTACTTGAATATATGTCTGAAATTAAAACATTTTCTCATTTAAAATTAGCAACAAGCATGAGTAATATTTTCATGTGCCAATGCCTCAAATTCAATGCATCGTATTTTAAAATAGAAACTAAAGCCAAGTCTGGATAATTAATTTAGATAATTTGTCAAGTCTTACTGCTGGTGGTGGACATGTAGATGTAATATATAGGTACAAACAGTATTTGCAGAACCTATGGTACTTTAAAAGGGAATAAAATAAATGATCAGAGAAAATACAACCAAACAGTGCAGACTTTTTTCATTAGCACTTCCAGAAAAGGAAGCTGAGTGTCAGTTCAGAGTGTTGATTGCAGGGATCAAGGTGGAGATGCTTGTTTTTTTTAGGGATTGGAAGAACCTGGAGCGGTTCTCTTGTTTTTGTGCAGATGGTGACAAGCACAGGAGAAGGAACACCTGGATATATTTTGAAGCCTAGGCTGTATTGCTAAGTGTCAGAGAGTTGGGTAAAGCATTCAAAAGGCACTTTGGAGATCTATATTCCTAACAAATGCCAATAGTGTATTATAATTTTTGATTTTATGGAGAAAATATACTTCCTTCAGGGACTAAAACCTCGTAGAAGTTTTCTCTGACTAATCTACCTCATGATGACTCTGCTTGCTTTGAATAACTGTGACATTCACATAGGCTGTCTCTGTTCTCTATATTTATATTATGTTTGTTCATATGATGCCTTAGAATAATCCCAAATTGTATGTCACCTACTAGATTATTTTATCCTGGGGGCTTATGTCTTTCTTTGCATTCTCTATAGCTCAATATATGTTCCAAACATTTTTACATCTGGCCCTGATGTGACTTGAGCCTCAAAACAACTTTGTAAGCTGGAAACATTATAACTCTGATTTTTGCAGCTTGAAAAACAGATGTGGAATATTGAGTAACATCCAAATGTATGCAGCAAACCAGGGGTAGTGTCCAGATTGAGAGCAAAGTTTATGATCATTCTGCAGTACGCTCTGAAAAGAAACAGAATTATTCCAAAGGAAACAGTTAGTGGTCCTTTCGCTGACAAAATAAAATGGAGAGGCAGCAGTGGTTAGTTATGGGCATGGTATATTTTTAATGTTATTTGATAATTATATTTATTCCACACTGGTCATTCATGAAGTGTGTAATCTAAAGCTCGACTTGTAATTGGTGCTTAATAGAGAAGGGTTTGTTGGCTGACAGTGTAAACCAGACCCTCAGATAATAGAAGAGGATGGACATCTGTTGATCTAGAAGTTTATGCAAAGCAGTTAGGTTTAAGTTCTAAGGAAATTTAGCTCACAATTAGGCAGTTTGAGTGCCTCTCACCGAGTTTTTGTTTTTGTTTTTTTTTTTTCTTTCCACTGCACTGAGTGACTGTAATTTAAAAATGTAGGGCCAAATATGGTGGCTCACGCCTGTAATCCCAGCACTTTGGGAGGCTGAGGAGGGTGGATCACCTGAGGTTGGGAGTTCAAGACCAGCCTGACCAACATGGAGAAACCCCCATCTCTATTGAAAATACAAAATTAGCTGGACGTGGTGGCAGGCACCTGTAATCCCAGCTACTTGGGAGGCTGAGGCAGGAGAATTGCTTGAACCCGGGAGGCAGAGGTTGTGGTGAGTCGAGATTGCCCCATTGCACTCCAGCCTGGGCAACAAGAGTGAAACTCCATCTCAAAAAAAAAAAAAAAAAAAAAAAAAGTAATAAATACCACCTTCTGTAGCTGCTTTACTGTCTTTTTTCCTCTTTCCATGCCCCATTGTTCCTCCTGCCATCATGCTGGTGCCTCCTTAAGGCACTCACACATTTCATCCCTTGCAAATGGAGTATAAAAACATATTAAAATAGCCTGTAACCCCAGCAGTTTGGGAGGCCTAGGTGGGCGGATCACTTGACGTCAGGAGTTTGAAACCAGCCTGGTCAACATGGTGAAACCCTGTCTCTACTAAAAATACAAATATTAGCTGGGCATGGTGGCGGGCGCCTATAATCCCTGCTACTCGGGAGGCTGAGGCACGAAAATCACTTGAACCCGAGAGGTGGAGGTTGCAGTGAGTCAAGATCATGCCATTACACTCCAGCCTGGGTGACAGAGTGAGACTCTGATTCAAAAAAAAAAAAAAAATTAAAATATACCACATGTGGTGATTAATTGTCACAAGCACATCACCCAGGGCCTTGATGTCAGACCTGTGTTTTAAATGGTGTAAACTCAATGTCTGTCACTCTCAAGCTCCTTTGAATTGTAGTGTCTGAATCACCCTATAGTAGCATTGCTCTTTTTTTTCAGGGTAATTTAATAAAAAGATGAAATTACTCTGCATACATTTTTAATTGCAATTCTTGAGATAAAATAGGTTGATGTCATCCAAGTCCTCTCTCCTGAATCAACTGCAAATGTGTTTTTAATGCAAACTATTTTAGTCCGTAAGAAACCTACTGGAGCAACAGAATGCTCATAAAAATATACCCTGTTGACTATGTCACCGTCTCAGTTGCATTAGACAATTTCACATTCAATCTTTGTTTTGATTTCTCTTATTATTCAGCTCTATTTATTCCTGGGACCCATATAGGGTGTCACAGTTATAAAAAATGTCATAAAATCAGGCGATAAATGAAATTACCTTTAGGGACAAGTGACTTATCCGTGTACAAAGGTAAATCCTACTGTTAACATTTCCTGAGCAAGAGATTCGGTAAGTTGCCTCTTAAACAATTTGGAAATTGCCATCTTGGGTTGTTTTCTGTGCTTTTGATAGGTGGCTGTAGTCACCTTAGATTTTAGCTGGGACATCTACTCTGTGGCTCTGAAGCAAGCTAATTTACTTTTCTGTATCACAACCTTCATCTGTGTTTTTGTTTTCCCTCAGCAAGTGAAGGAAGAAGATCAGGGCATTAATCTCACTCCATTAGAAGGATGCATTTCCGTTTTCATCCAATTAGCTGCTGTAATTTGAGGCTTTTGGTGCCTGCTGATAAGGCAGGAGGCTGGCAGCAGAAAAGGCCGTGGAGAGCTTTCAGAGGGGCCTCTGCGAGCTGTTATCACAAGTTTCACTCAAAAGATCAAGTGTCAGGCCTGCTCACACCAGTCAGATCCTCAAATCTTTATATATTCATTAACCATCGATATGTGGTTATTCAGGGAGGTGGCAGCAAGGCTTCAGATGGTAAGGTCTCAAGGCGCACAGAACCAAAGTAGCCAGTAATGAATTCACATCTCTGAGCACAGCTTGTTCTTAGGAGTGAAGTATTTAAGAAGCTGGCTTCTTTCCCTCTTTTAAAAACATAAGCGTATCCAGACTTGACATTTTTTTTAATAGGAGAAAAAGGCACACAAAACTTATTTTTAACATGCATAGGGGAAACTCTCAGGAGTGTGATTACCCCTGGAAATTTTAATTTTACTCCATTTATTCATTCTTAGGGATCTCTTTGATATTAACAAGACAAACGAACTAACGGAAAAATGGAACCTGTTAGTTTTGGAAGGCTGAAAAGACTTCTGGGAATTCCTGAAACAATGGGGTAATGATTTGCATAGGCAAAGGGAAGTGAGGGTTTGGGGGTCCCCACAAGGAAGTGTGGGTTGGGGGTCCTAACACCCCATATTATATCTCTCTACCACTTTCTGCCATATGAGAAGAGAACACATGTACTTCTTAAAATAAGACAAGATATCCTTAGAAAATGTTAGCTTGACTTTCAGGATGATGCATGTGAGTTTCTGCTCCAAATTTTGAAGTTGGACATTTTCTCTTCTAGAATGATCATCTCCCATTTTTCTAGGAAACCTCTAGCATCAAGAAGTTGTTTGTGAAAAATAACTGAACAAGTAAAATTCTTTCAGAAAAAAACTCACTGACTTGAAATATCTAGTCAATTAGCTCTAAACACAGGGATGGACAAGTGAGATAGTAAACTTGGGGTCTGGATCTCTCTTATTTTACTTCGCTTTTCCTCATCAGTATAATAAAGGGGTTTTGTACTTGGTCATTGCCAATATCTCTTTTGGTTTGAATATTCTATAATTGGAGAGGCAGCATATTTCAATTTAGGACTGGCAAATATTAAGCTTGTCTATTGCATTTCTTGTTGGTTACACTCATGGCAGACACCTCTAATCAATTGTGAAAGCTTTTTCTGCTAATTTTAGAATCCTAAGGCCTTAGAAAACTTTTCAGCACAGAACTTTGAGCAACCATTATCCATCAGATGAAGACAAAATTTAACACCATTCCAGACATCATGGACAGATATATAGTGAAGGACAGAAGTCAGGACAGAGATCTGGTCCTGTGTCTGTCTGTACACACCTGTGGAACCCTTGAGAAGTAAACTAAATATTTTAAAATTAAACTTGATATAGGTTTTTGCGTGAAAGTAAGTTTTCTTTTCCTTTTTCTTTTTTCTTAGACGGAGTCTTGCTCTGTCGCCCAGGCTGGAGTGCAGTGGTGCAATCTTGGCTCACTGCCAAGAACACCTCCCAGGTTCAAGGAATTCTCCTGCCTCAGCCTCCCAAGTAGCTGGGATTACAGGCACACGACACCACACCCAGCTAAGGTTCTGTATTTTTAATAGAGATGGAGTTTCACTGTGTTTGCCAGGCAGGTCTCAAACTCCTGATCTTAGGTGATCTGCCTGCTTCAGCATCCCAAAGTGCTGGCATTACAGGCATGAGCCACTGTGCCTGGCCAGTTTTCTTTAGGATAAATGACTAGAGGTGGAATTGCTGAGTCATATGGTAACTGCACATTTAGTTTTTAAAGACATTGGCAAATGGTTTTTAGCATGGCTGTAACATTCCTACTAACAACATTTGAGTGATCCAGTTTTTCTGCTGCTTCACCAGCATTTAGTGTTGTCACTAGTTTTAGTTTTGGCCACCCTGATACATGTGTAGTGATTATCTAATTGTGGTTTTAATTCACATTTTCCTAATGGCTAAGAAGATTGAACATCTTTTCATGGGTTTTTATGCTGTCTGTATATCTTCTGTGAAATATCTTGTCATGTCTTTAGCTCATATTCTAATTGGATTTTTTTTTTTTATGCTAAGTTTTGAGAGTTCTTTATATATTCTAATACTAGTCCTTTGTTACAATATTTTTTCCCTTTGGTCAGTCTTGCTACAGATTTGTCAGTTTTCTTTTTCTTTTTTTTTTTTTTTTGGTGGAGACAGGGTCATGCTCTGTCAGATAGGCTGGAGTGCAGTGGTAAAAACACAGCTCACTGCAGCCTCGATCTCCTGGGCTCGAGCAATCCTCCTGCCTCAGCCTCCTGTGTAGCTGAGACCACAGGTGTGAGCCATCACACCTGGCTAATTTTTTAATTATTTTAATTTTTTTTTGAGATAATCTCTCTCTGTCACCCAGGCTGGAGCACAATAGTGTGATCTCAGCTCACTGCAGCCTCCACCTCCTGGGTTCAAGCTGTTCTCTTGCCTCAGCCTCCTGAGTAGCTGGGATTACAGGCACATGCCACCATGCCTGGCTAATTTTGTATATTTAGTAGAGCTGGGTTTCACCATGTTGGCCAGGCTGGTCTCGAACTCCTGACTGCAGGCCTTGGCCTCCCAAAGTGCTGAGATTACAGGCATGAGTCATCACGCCCAGCCTTTTTTGATTTTTTTGTAGAGATGGAGTCTTGCTCTGTTACCCAGGCTGGTCTTGAACTCCTGGGTTCAAGCAATCTTCTGGCCTTGGCTCCCCAAAGTGTTGGGATTATAGGCGTTAGCCACCAAGCCTGGCCTAATTTTCTTTATTGTTTTTCTGTTTTCAATGTCATTGATTTTGACTCTTATTTTTATTATTTCCTTGCTTCTCTTTGCTTTAGATTTATCTTGCTCTTTTTTTCCCCTAGCTTCTTGAGGTGAGAGTTTGGATTATTTATCTGAGTCTTCCCCCCACCTTTAATGTATACATTTAGTGCTATAAATTTCTCTCTCAGTGTTGCTTTAGTTGTGTTTTTTGTCAGTTCAATATATTTTCAATTTCTTTAGAGCCTTCCTCTTTACTGAAAGATTATTTATAAGTGTGCTGTTCAGTTCCCAAGTATTCGGATCTTTTCTTTTCTTTTCTTTTCTTTTTGAGATGGAGTCTCACTCTGTTTCTAGGCTGGACTGCAGTGGCACAACTTCAGCTCACTGCAACCTCGGCTTCCTGGGTTCAAGTGATTTTCCTGGCTCAGCCTCCCAAGTAGCTGGGATTACAGGTGCATGGCACCATGCTTGGCTAATTTTTGTAGTTTTAGTAGAGACAGGGTTTCCATGTTGGCTAGACTGGTCTTGAACTCCTGACCTCAAATGATCTGCCTGCCATGGCCTCCCAAAGTGCTGGGATTACAGGTGTGAGCCACCACACCTGGCCAAGTATTTTTCTCTTAGTGCTCTGTTATTGATTTTCAGTCTGATTCCACTGTGGACACTGAACCCATTTTGTATGATTCCAATACTTTAAAATTTTTAGGTTTGTTTTGTGATGCTAGATATATGGCCTATCTTGGTATATGTTTTCTGAGTGCTTAAAAAGAATATGTATTCTTCTGCTATTGAGAAAAGTGCCCTAAAAATATTGAATAGATTCCGTTGGTTGATGGCATTTTGTGTTATTCTGTAGTCTTTATATTTTCTGTCTAGTTGTTCTGTCAGCTGTTGAGAAGAGTGAAGACTTTAACACAATTGTATATTTGTCTATTTCTCCTTTCAGTTCTATGTGTTTTTGCTTCACATGTTTTGTAGCTCTGTTGTTTGGTGCACACTTACTTAGGATTACTATGTCTTTTTGGTGGACTGCTTTTTTTTGTCTTTCTATAATGTCCCTGTCTGTCTCTGGTAATATTTTTGGCTCTGAAGTCTACTTTATCTCATATCAATATTACCAATCTTGCTTTTCTTTGATGAATGTTTGCATGATATATCTTTTTTATTTAATATCCTTTTATATCCTATTGACCTATATCATAGTTTAAGAGAGTTTCTTATGGGCAGCATGTAGTTGGGTAGTTGGGTCATATTTTGAAACCTACATACTGGGT
Source organism: Piliocolobus tephrosceles (assembly GCF_002776525.5). Taxonomy (NCBI): domain Eukaryota; kingdom Metazoa; phylum Chordata; class Mammalia; order Primates; family Cercopithecidae; genus Piliocolobus; species Piliocolobus tephrosceles. The sequence goes on along the minus strand of NC_045440.1, from coordinate 31,611,348 downwards.
TTTTTTGGGAGTGTACGTAGACCATTTATATTTGATACAATTTTATATGTACAGTTTGATAATTTAATCATTCACACACACACACACACACACACACATATATATATACACATACATATATAGCTAGACTTTATTCCCCCACTATCAACACCACAGTGGTACATTTCTTGCAACTGTTGAATCTACACTGACATTATCACCAAAGATTTGCCATTTACATATATATGTGTGTATATATGTGTGTGTGTGCATTATTTGATTGTTTTAAAGTGTTTTTTAAAGATATTACATTACATATACATGAACTTTACAATTGGCTTGTGTTGTCATTTTACCAGCTTGAATGAGATATAGAAACCATGTCTCCTTATACATTCCTTTACCCTTCTCCACTTATAATAGAATTGTTTAAAATATTTCCTCAACATACATTTAGAACCATATCAGACTGTTATAATATGTGCTTAAACTAATAAACATAAATTAGAAAACTCAAGAGTTTTTTTGTTCATTTTTTGCTTAGCGTATTCTTTATAATTTTCTTCCTTTTAAGAACACTTTTTAAAACTATTCTTTTAGAGTAGGTTTTCTGGCAACAAATTAAAATAATTTTCCTTCATCTGCACATGACTTGATTTCTCCTTCATCTCTGAAGAATATTTTTGTTGGATACAGGATTCTGGGTTGATAGTTCTTCCCTTTCAGCGTTTGAAAATATCATGTCATTTCTTATTGGCTACTATAGTTTTTGACGAGAAATCAACTGTCATTTGAACTGTTTTTCCTCAATAGGTAAGGTGTCATTTTTGAAATGTCACTTTTTTGAAATGTCACTTTTTGAAAAAAGTGTTTTCAAGACTTTGTCTTTAATTTTAAGAAGTTTAATCATGATGTGATATGTCTTGATGTGGATATCTTTGGGTTTAACTTGTTTGGTGTTTAGTCATCTTGAATCTATAGATTTATGTCTTTCGTCAGTTTTGGAAAGTTTTCACCCATTATTTCTTTGAGTACTTTTTTTAGCCCCACTTTCTTTCTCCTTTCTTTCCAGGGTTCCAAATACACAAATGGTAGATCTTTTGTTACAGTCTCACTAGTTCTTGAGGCTCTGTGCATTTATTTCAATCTATTTTCTCTATTGTTATTTGGGCAATGTCTAATGTTTTACCTTCCAGATAACTGATTCTTTCCTCTTTCCCATCCATTCTTACAGTCAGACTACTCACTGAGATTTTTATACTGACTATTTATTGTATGTTTTAGTTCTATAATTTCCATTTTATTCTCCTTTATGTCTTCTATTTCTTTCTTGAAACTTTATACCTCTTTGTTGAAATTTACTATTTTTTTCACCTATTTCAAACATGTTTATATTGCTCATTGGAGCATTAAAAAAATTATGGCTCCTTTAAAAATTTTTCCCAGTAAATTTCAACATCTCTGTCAGTGGCACTTACACCTATTGATTGTCTTTTTTCATTTAGTTTGAGATCTTTTTGGTTCTCAGTATGATGAATAATTTTTTTTTATAGAAACTGGGTCATTAAAATATTATGTTTTGAGATCTTGATCTTTTTTTCATAGAATGCTTCATGAATTTCCATGACATCCTCGTGCAGTGGCCATAGTAATCTTCTCTACATCATTCCAATTTTAGTATTTGTGCTGTTGAAGCAAGAATAAGATATGGATCTTATTTAAGCCTTTTGTTCTAGCTGCTTTTCTTGCCACTGCTCCAGGAGGAGAAGGGGAGGTGTGTACTGCATCATTTCTGTCAATTGGAGGTAAAATACTGATACCTCACTTGACTTTTGATGACACCCAAGGAGGGAACTCTTCACTACTGACGGGCAGTGGTGCAAGTTCAGCTTCCCATATGGTCTCCACTGATACTGCAATGGGGGTGATTTCATTGCTGCTGGGCACTGGTGAACATCATGACTCTTCATTAGACCTCTTCTGAAACCTCACCAGCAAGGAGAAAGGGGTGTTTCATTTTTGCCTATAGAGGTGGAAGTCTACACTTTGCATGTGGTCTCCACTGACACTGTAGGAGGGGGGAGTCTTGTTACTAGCCAGTGGCAAGTTTTCTTATCTATAACGTCTTTGTCTGGCTTTAGTATTAGGGTAAGTCTGGTCTCATAGAATGAGTTTGGAAGTGCTCCTTCCTCTTTTACATTTTAGAAGAGTTTGAGAAGTGTTGGTGTTAATTTAAAAAAAATTGGGTAGAATTCACCAGTGATGTCATCTGGAAGGTTGTTGGGAGGTTTCTGATTTCGGATTCACTATCTTTACTAGTTATAGGTTGTTATGGCCTGAATTGTGTCCCCCCACTGCCATTCATGTATTGAAGTGCTAACCTCTATTACCTCAGAATGTGGCTATATTTGGAGATAGAGCTTTTAAAACAGTAATTAAAATGAGATTTTAGGGGTGGCCCTAATCCAATACATGTCTATAAGAAGAGACTAGGATATGGACAGAGATGCCAGATATGTGCATGCTTTGGTATTAGGGTAAGGCTCACTTCATAGAATGAGTTTGGAAGTATTCCTTCCTCATCAAACAAGACACAGAGGAAAGGCCAAGTGAGGACAAAGTGAGAATGTGGCCATCTGCATGTGGCCATAGATCTTGGAAGAAATCAAACCTTCAGACACCTTGATCTTGGGCTTCCAGCCTCCAGAACTGTGGAAACATAATTTTCCGTTGTTTAAGCAATACAGTCTGTGGTATTTTGTTATGACAGCCCTAGTAAACTAATACGTAGGCCTATTCAGATTTTCTATTTCTTCATGAGTCAGTGTTGATAGGTTGTACATGTCTAGGAATTCATCCATCTCATCTAGGTTGCCAATTTGTTGGCATACAATTGTTCATAGTACTCTTTACACTCCTTTTGATTTCTGTAAAATTGGTAGTAATGTCCCCTCTTTCATTTCTGGTTTTCATTTCTGTGGTTGGTGAGAGTAGAGGGGTTATTTTCTACCAGCTTTCTATCTTGCTAGGCTGTCCATTTCCTGATTCTTTGGCTTTCCTAGTTGCCTGCCTCTTCAGCTCCAACTGTGATATGTATTAGGCAAAAAGAAAGCCTAGGGTACTTGCCACTTTGTCATTCTTTGAATACTGAGTTCCTTAGTCAGTCTACTACATTTATAATATGAAGGATAAAGAGCTGTACTTTTCAAAAGGAATATGGAGAAGCACTTTTCCATCTTCCTGAGTGCAGAAATGTCAATGTTTATAATTATTTGTGAAATGTGAGGACTAGATTAGATGATTTCTAAAATCTCTTCCTGGTCTATTGATCTACAGGTTTTTTCCAGTTTTGAAACAGCAAGATCCTAATTAAATAAAGGTAGCCACTTTTCCCTTTAGGTGGGGAGTAAGTAGACTAAGACTCAGCACTCACATCAAACCAAAGGCAGAGGATTCATCATCCTATCTTTCCTTTTTCTTTTATTACACTTTAAGTTCTAGGGTACCTGTGAACAACATGCATGTTTGTTACATAGGTATACATGTGCCATATTGGTGTACTGCACCCATTTCTAGGTTAGCGGTAAAGTTCAGGAGTAAATGTCTTCCTTTTTCATTCACTCTCTTCACTCCCGGTGAATGTGCACTGTAGGCAGAACATCTTTGCTAACGTTTTGTTTTCCCCTAATATTCTGGTTACGCTGTTGTCAAACAGGAGCCTGATCAGTGGCATAGGAGGTTCAGAAGAGAGACAGGCCACGATTCTCTTTGCCCTACCTGTCTCTCCCCTTTTGGTAACCTTGTTATTGCCTTGGCCCTCATGCCTTGGCCCTTCAATGTTCCTGCTAATGTCTACTCTTGGGCAGGATAACTTCAGTTCCTTTCTCACTATCAGGAACAGTTCTCCATATCAGGAACAGTGCCTTTATATTCACTGCAATTCTGTGACTTCATCTGCCATTTTTTGCTGACCTGGCCAAGAGCTGGCATAAACCTTTTTGAGGGTGAAATCCCCAGCATGTCCTCCCAGGCTCTCTGAATACCTTTTTATGTTATCCTCAAACCTCCCCTGAATCCAACAGACCCAGTGGTTTCCTGGAACTGGCTCCCACTAGCTTATGAGACCCAGTTGTTAAACTTTTAAAAAATGTGTGAGCTGGTTGTTAAAAACAGACACTTTAAAAAATTAAGTTACATAAACTTACAATCAAATAAATAATATTAAAACAAAGGTTAAAAATACTCAAAATTCACCACTTCCCAGTGATGTATTATAATTTTCCAGTACCTGTCCTCTGGAGGTTATTTCTCTCTGTTGCACGTATACGTTGGAAATGTCTTAGGGTGGGGTGCCCCTGCCCAATTCCACTTTCAGTGATTTCACACTGGGAGCTTGAAACCAGTCATGATGGGAGTATTTGTAACAAGGAAGTTAAAAAATGCTACAAACCAGGGCAGGATTTATCATTTTGTTGACTATCTAGACTTTAAAAAATGATAGAGAAATGTTAATAATATGGGTTAAATTTAAAATGTGTCATGTCTGTCACTGCATTATGAATAACACAGAAATTGAAGAAATAGTCCTTCAGTATTCAACATGACGGTTGACCTTTGAACAACATGCGTTTGAACTGCATGGGTCCACTTATACGTGGATTAAAAAAAAAGTTACAGCAGTGTGCCTGCCTCTCCTGCCTCCTCTTCCACCTCTTCTGCTTCTACCACCCCAATATAGAAAGACCAACCCCTCTTTTTCCCCCTCCTCTTCAGCCTATTCAGCATGAAGATCGTGAGGATGAAGACCTTTATGATGATTCACTTCCACTTAATAAATAGTAAATATATTTTCTCTTTTTGATGATTTTCTTAATTTTCTTTTTCTAGCTGACTTTACTGTAAGAATACAGGATATAATACCTGTAACATACAAAATATGTGTGCATTTGCTGTTTATGTTATCGGTAAGTCTCCCAGTCAGCAGTAGGCTATTAGTAGTTAAGTTTTTGGGGAGTCAAAAGTTATAGGCAGATTTTCACCTGTGCCTGGGTTTGGCACCCCTAACCAATTATTCAAAACAATTATTCAAAAGTCAATTGTATTATTCAGTTATAAGGAAAAGTTATGTTTATGTCACTGATGAATGAGTGAAATTCTAACATGTATCTTTGTTGTTTCACTATTGCTTTATTCATTAATATAAATAAAAATAACCAACGTTCATGTCAGAATTACATTCATGTCATCAATGACTTGAGTGGTTTAATTGCCAAATTCCATGCTAATTAGGCACTTAGTCATATCTGTCAAAACATTGTTGAATTGCAATTATGGGTTAGCAATCAACACCAAAGTTTGGTAAAAATAAGCATAGCCATTCTGTGAGTCAATTTCTACATAGAATTTACAATAAAATATGTTGTACATTTCATTATTGTGCTGCAATCCTTTTTATCAGTAAAATGTATAAGATACACACACACACACACACACACACACACACACATATATATATATATATATTTTTCCTGGATAGCTGGTTTCTAAACATGTATCAGCATACCATTGTTCAGATCTTAACTCTTATCAAGGCATTTCAGATGCCTTATTTTTAAAAGTTCCTTTTACAGCTAGAAGATGCACTTCAGGCAGTTTTAATTGTGAAAAAGTCGGCTCCCATGACTCAATTCTTCTCAAAGCCTCCTTATAGAAATGTGCTCAAAACGTAATCCATCAATTTACCAGCAGGTGTCACTGTGGTGTAGGGTCATAGCCAGAAGGCGTCTCACCTTATGCCTCCCAGAGGAGTATTGTTGGAGTTGAACTGCTTCCAATTAAGTTACACACTGAACAACTCCTGAAGTCACTTTCTGGAAAGACAATGCCACATCCAAGTTCTCTGACAGAAAGCAGCGAAGTAAACAGAGGCTGGTTCTGTTTGCTTATTTTGTAGTTTTAACTCTGCTATTATGTTTATGTCCAGAAAGCCCGAAGATCTTCTGTTTAGCTCTAGAACTGTATATGACCTTGCTATTCTATTCTAAGTGTGGCTCATGGACCAGCATCATAGGTATTAGCTCAGAACATGTTAGAAATGCAGAATCTCAGACCCTGTCCCGGACCAGTGTACTGCTTAAGAATCTGCAACTTGGTTGGGTACTGTGTCCCACCTGTAATCCCAGCACTTTAGGAGGCCGAGGCAGGCAGATCACTTGAGGTCAGGAGTTTGAGACCAGCCTGGGCAACGTGGTGAAACTCTGTCTCTACTAAAAATACAAAACGTAGCCGAGTGTGGTGGCGCATGCCAGTAATCCCAGCTACTTGGGAGGCTGAGGCAGGAGAATTGCTTGAACCTGGGAGGCAGAGGCTGCAGTGAGCCAAGATCATGTCACCGTACTCCAGCCTGGGCAACAGAGTGAGACTCTGCCTTAAAAAAAAAAAAGGAATCTGCAACTTAATAGGGTCACCAGGGGATTCTTATGCACATTCAAGTAAGAGTGAGAAGCACTAGTGTATGGGACCCCTATGCTGGTAGTTACTGTACAGCTATGAATAAGATAGAATGGTAACTTTCAGCTTGTTGGCCAAGAGAATAGAGTTAGTGGGAAAGGAAGTGACGCTTCCCAAGATGATATTTTCCTTAGTGCATGTTGGATTGTCTATTTTTTTTTCTTTTTCTTTTTAAAAAAATTTAGGAGAGAAGAACTTTTCTAGGTCTTTCCCTACATAACCTGACCCCAGCAAATTTCTTCAGTGTTATTTCTTGCCATTTCCCTTCCTCACTCTGTATTTCAGCCATACCCAATTATTTGCCAATACGGTCTTCTTAGAACCCCAGTCTGATTATGTCATTCTATTGCTTAAAGGGGCTTCCTCTTGCTCTTAGGGTATGGACCTGAATCTGTGCCATGATTTGCACATGATTTGGGTCCAGTGTCATCTTGCTTTCCAGTCTCACTTCTCGGCACCCCTCTCCTCCTTATATTCAGTGCTCAGCTCCCCTGGGCTTTATGCCTCAAGTGTACCCCACTATTTCCCAAATCTGGGTCTTTGCCTATTCCATGTGCTCTCCCAGGAACACTCTGCCACTGGTCCCAGCTCTTCTGTTGCCACATTAATACTCTCTGAAGAACCGGGGAAGCCTTTTCTGAGCCCCTTCATTATATGATCCCCGACTCTTCGCATTTTCATTTCACAGTGTTTATTATGTTTGGGATTACTCTTTTCTAGACATCTCTTTTCCCCTGTAGATGATTTCTCTATAAAGGAAGGGAGTATGTCTGTCTCTTCATCCAAAGGTCCTACCAAGTCCTTCAACCCCCCTACATGGTCTAATGTCCTTACCTCCCTAGTCCATGATCTTATCACTTTTTCTCCCATCCTTTCCACTCTGCCTCTGTTCTCCTTCTTGTTCCTGAAACATACCAACTTTGCACTCGCTGATCCTTCTGCTTAAGTCCCTTCCTCGCTTTCTTCAGGCCTTTTAGCCTTCTGGGCTGACCCCTAGTCATTCTGCTAGAGGCAGAACTAATGGGAAGTTCGCTGATATGCCTTGGTGTAAGGCTTGTACCACATCTGCCTTTTGGTGGAGCATTTTGTTGCCCACCAACAAATGGAAAATAGCTGATCTATCTTGTAGACATTTAACAAAGGTATGACTCTGGCTGAAATTCTTTTCTCCCTGAACTTCAGGTTTCTATGATTGGCTTCTACACAAGCTCAAGCCCGAAGATGAAGGAGAACAGATATGTGCAGGTTGTGGATGGAGTAGGGAAGAGGGCACCATTGGCCATGGGAAACGAAGGGCTGGGGCAAAAGAGACTTGAAAAATGGGGGAGTTGTAATGGCAGTGAGAGTTGTTTGTTGTTTTTTGGCCTATCTGTCTGTTAAGGCTGAGAAATGGTTAAGGCCCCTTCCTTACTCATTACACATGAGTTTACAAAAATAATATTGTTGATGCAGAAGAGAAACTAAAATAAAGCCAAACAATCTATGTTGTGCTTTTCCTTAGCATGAAAAAATTGTTGCTTAGAGAACAAATGTGTGCTTTTACTTCTCCTTCATTCAGCTCCCTACTTAGCACCCACTCACGCTATGAAATTTCTTACATTTAAGACTGACCTCCTTCCCTTTCCTTTCCTTCCTCCCTCACTTCCTTCTTCCCTCCCTCCCTTTCTTTCTTTTTCTTCTTCTTCTTCTTTTTTTTTTTGCTTTCAGATAGAGTCTTGCTCTGTTGCCCAGGCTTGAGTGCAGTGGGGCGATCTTGACTCACTGCAACCTCTTAGGTTTAAGTGATTCTCCTGCCTCAGCCTCCCAAGTAGGTGGGACTACAGGCACACGCCACCATGCCTGGTTAATTTTTGTATTTTTTTTTTTTTTTTTTTTTTTTTTTAGTAGAGACAGGCTTTCACCATGTTGGCCACGTAGGTCTCCAACTCCTGACCTCAAGTAATCTGCCTGCCTCAGCCTCCCAAAGTGCTGGGATTACAGGCATAAGCCACTGCTCCCGGCTTCGTTTTTTTCTCTCTGCTGCCACAGCCGCTGCCTCCTTCTCCTCCTCCCTTTTTCCTCCTTCTCCTTCTCCTTTTCTTTTCTGAGACAAGGTCTTCTTCTGTTGCCCAGGCTGGAGTGCACAGGCTTGATCATAGCTCACTGCAGCCTCCATCTCCTGGGCCCAGTTGATTCTCCTGCCTCAGCTTCCTGAGTAGCTGGGACTACAGGTGTGTGCCACCATGCCTGGTTACTTTTAAAAATCTTTTATAGAGACAGAGTCTCTCCATGTTGCTCAGGCTGGTCTCAAATTCCTGGGCTCAAGCAATTTGCCTGCTTCGGCCTCCTAAAGTGCTGGGATTATAGGTGTGAGCCACTGCCCCTGGTAATACTTGTATTTTTCTTAAGCCAACTACATTTGCATAGGCCAAACCTCCATCCCTTGATGAATTTATCTTTCAAAATTCACAACTTAAGCCATCTGCTTCTATGTGAAACCTTCCATGATTCTTTCTCTATGAAGAATCCATTGTTCTTTCTCTACTTTGGTAGTGTATAGTTTGTCATAGTATTCAGTATTTTTTTTTTTTTTTGAGACAGAGTTTCACTCTTGTTGCCCAAGCTGGAGTGCAATAGTGTGATCTCAGCTCACTGCAAACTCTGCCTCCTGGGTTCAAGTGATTCTCCTGTCTCAGCCTCCCGAGTAGCTGGGATTACAGGTGTGCGCCACCATGCCTGGCTAATTTTTTGTATTTTTATTAGAAATGGGCTTTCATCATGTTAGCCAGGCTGGTCTCGAACTCCTGACCTCAGGTGATCCACCTGCTTCGGCCTCCCAAAGTGCCCAGCCTTATTCAGTATTATATATAGTTAATTTAACTGAATAAATATTTGTTACATGTCTACATTTGTTAAATGTCTACTTCCTGCTGTTCTAGGAAGTATGCTGGGTGCTGGGGTTAAAAAGGTGAAAAACCATAGTGCCTCCCCATAGAGACTTCACAACCAGGTTGGGAGACCCAATCGAGATGAACAAAATAGAAAGAAAACCACAGACTCAGAGATGTGAAACACCACGGCAGGCCTGGGACGGGGCTCCTGGCTCAGGATGACTGGAAAATGGGTTTTTAAGGAAGGGAGGAAAAGGGGCCAGGACAGGAGGTGAAGGGAGCCGAAGGCAACAGCAATGATAATATGAACTACGATTACATTTATGTGCCAGGTGCTGTGCAAAGTGGTTCCCAATAACACTGAGATGTTCAGTCACTTTTGCAACACCACAGAGCTTGTTAGTGGTAGAGCCAGAATTTGAATTTTATCATAGGTAAATTATCAGGCCAACAAGCATTTAAAAGACGTCTTCAATGTGTGAGGCACTTTTCTAGCTAATGTGCATGTTTGTCTTCCCTGCTAACCTATGATTTCTTTGAGGGATGGGAATTTTGTTTGTTGTGTCTGTTTTGGGACAGAGTCTCGCTCTGTTACACAGGCTGGAGTGCAGTGGCATGATCTTGGCTCACTGCAACCTCCACCTTCCGGGTTCAAGCGATTCTCCTGCCTCAGCCTCCAGAGTAGCTGGGATTACAGGCACCTGCCACCACGCCCAGCTCATTTTTGTATTTTTAGTTGAGATGCAGATTCACTGTGTTGGCCAGGCTAATCTCGAACTCCTGACCTTGTGATCTGCCCGCCTCAGACTCCCAAAGTGCTGGGATTATAAGCGAAAGCCACCGCGCCTGGCCTGGAAATCTTTTTATATTTACCTTTGTCAGCCCCACATCTAAGAGAATGCTTGGAATGAAGCACACATTAAAAAAATTGTAGTTTCTTTTCCCCTTTTCCACTTTGCCTTACTAAAGCATTGTCCACCCTCTAATTGATAAACACCAGCATCTTCCTCTCATCTCTTCCTTCTATTATTATTATTAGTTAAAGGGTAAAATGATCTGGGGTGGAGAAGACCTTCCTTCTATTAGTAAGTATTTGTTGGATAAGGAGAATTACAAAGTAAAAAGGAATATTATTGTTTTATTATCCCTTAGGTTAAGGTTTTGCTTAAGTGAATCCTTGGACAGAAAGTAACTAGAATGTTCTTTGAAAAGAAAGACCCATTTATAAGAAATACCAAAGCCCCACAGTTATATTGATGGCAGCCTAGAAACACATTAAATCTTGCAAGAACACCTCATTATGAGCACTTACAATTCTTGGCTGTTCACATTTACTTAAGAATAAAATGAAAATAAGGGGAGGCGCCTCTGTCTTCCTTCTCTGTGGCATTGCTTATAGCAGTGGGGACTCCAAGTCACATTATGTCATGAATAGGGAAATCAGTCTAGCTTTCCCTTTGCAGTACTGAGCAATTGTGTCATAGAGGTAATAGTTACGGGTCCAGTATCATAAGAGGAATAAAGAGAAGTATTCAGTGGAAGGCAATTTCCAGCTTTCCAGCTCCTACATAAAGATAACAGCCACTCCTTTAATAGACCTTATAAGAATTAGATTTTGTCTCAGAAAATTCTGCTAGTGCTTAGCTTTCTGGAAATGTATTTGAAAATAATCAGTTACTCTTAGACTCTCTGGACGTCCTGTTATATTTCACATTTTCCCATAGATAAGTATGGCCAATCAATAGCAATACGTCTTCCCCATCTTTTCCATCCCGAAGTACTTGTTTGTTTCTAAATGTTTTTCATGCAACTCCTAGAGATGCGAAAATAAAGAAATTGATTGAGAAAGACAGGACACTTGATGTAGATATTTGACAGGTGGTATGTGTGTACAATTCTTGAGTATGATATACACAGCCCAACAGTCTTTGGAAAAATATATTTCCATATGATGTCCAATAGATTCACTAGGCATTACATAAAATACCTAAATGTCACATGAAATATCAAAATTATGTTAGGTAATATCTTAGGTAAAATGAGAGCATTTTAATACAGAAATAAAAAAGTGTATAGGGGTCTTTACTGATGGATGGGTGTCTGCCCAGGCTCCTCTTTTTAGGGAATGCCCTCTCCCTTGCCCCCACATCTCTGTGGGTGCTGCTCTGCCATTCACTGTGTGCTCCTTTTCCCTTCACAGATTTGGGTGTGGGTATAACAATGGTCAACCAGTGTTCTGTGTCTCTCTGACCATGACAATAGGTTCATGTTTGGGCACAAGACTCACCAGCTAATAAAGGGTTGTGACTTCTATTTCTCTGCCAGGGATGGCTTTGGGCTGGGGGTAGTTTTTAGATTAGGTCTTACTCCATGCATGAAGGTGAACAATACAGCAGGTATCCATGCAGACAGCCTGTTGACTCATTGACTATTCCCTCCGTGGGATCTGTGCCCAGAGAACACTCTTCATTGCATACTGTCCAGAGTGCCCCATGGAACCACCCCCATCTGAAAGGCTCTGGGCACAGCTGCAGACTTCTGTTTTCCACCTGTCTTCCTTTCCACCCTGACTTGGGGAATTCTGAAATTCTGAATAAGTGAGCTGCTTTTTTTTTTTTTTTTTTTTTTTTGGCTTACAGACAAAGCAGAAGTAAAACCTTCCTGGATAATATCTCAGGTTTCAACCACTCCATGCTCTAATAGATGGAGTTAAATGTGGACATGACTGGACCCCATAGAAAATCTTTTATTGACCCTGAGTGACTGTGGGTTCATCCGATGACACCGTAGGAGTCACCCCTCCTTGGACAGCCTGTCCTGGAAATTCTATTTCACCAAGAAACATGTAAGCTGTCTTGAATGAATTTAATCAGCTTTGGATCCACTTGAGAGATAAGAGAAGAAGATCGCTACTTTTCCCAGAAAAGAATAAAAGACTAAATAAGAAGAGTTATTTATACTTCTGGCTGTCACCTTCAGCAGGCAGTTAAGATTGCCCTATTGAGTGGCCTCTGCTTATAATAGAAGAAGTGAAGGCAGAAAAATGGAGTTAATGTTGCCATGAGACATGACAAAGCCTCTGGTTTCCAGGATCAGCCTGAAATGAATTAAAGCCAAATTCTACCAACAAATCTGTCATGCTGCCCTGAAAACAGGAAGTCTAGGCTGGGCCAACAGGAATTAGTCACGGTACACACTGGCAAACCCTCCCAGATGAGGGCATGAAAAATGTGCTTCATCTGCAAAAATCAACTTTTAGAATTTGTGCAGTGTTTTCCATTACCCACTTTCCTTCCTCCAAAGGCCAGTCATCAGATATGCTTGGCTTACTTAGGCTTCTGCTGCACCATTAAGTGTATGAACTTGTGTGTGAAATGGAATCCCATCTAGCTGGGTGCCCTTGGATAAATGACCTCATTTTTCTGGACCTCAGTTTTGTTTTCTGAAATAGGAGGAGCTTGGCATCTTGTGATCATGAGACTTCTACTTTCTTGGGGGTTAGAAAATAATATATCGGACAGTCATTGAACACCCACAAAATGCTCAGTACTGTGCTAAGAAATGGAGGTAGCAAATGAAGAAGATATATTCCTTTAAAGAGTTTCCAGTGTCTGCAGGGAGACATATACTTAGAGAAATGTATTATGAAAATGCTGTTAAGGCCAGCAGAAGTCTACATATATAAGGCATTTTATAGTGTGTCACAATGAAGTTTTTCTTGACCCTGAATTTAGCCAAGGCCCAAAGCTGAAGAAAAAGGCCCTATATACATTCCATCCCAAAGAAGCTCTTCAGCAAACAAGGCCAGTGTCATTTCCCCAGGGCTCACTGGGCGACCAGAGCAGTGCAGGTTCCAGTTCACCTCTTATCGCACCACTCCCTCCTTTCAGGAGAAGGGGTCCAAAAGGTTGGGGAGGGGTGGGCACAGTGGCTCACACCTGTAATCCCAGCACTTTGGGAGGTAGGGGCAGGAGGATGGCTTGAGGCCAGGAGCTCAAGACCAGCATGGGCAACATAGTGAGACCCCATCTCTACAAAACATTTTATAAAATTAGCTGGGCATAGGCCATGCTTTTGTAGTCCCAGCTACTTGGGAGGCTGAGTGGAAGGACTGATAAGCCCAGGAGTTTGAGGATGCAGTGAGTTATGATCTTGCCACTATACTCCACCCTGGGTCACAGAGGGAGATCCTATTTCAAACAAACAAGCAAACAAACAAAAAGGAAAGGTAGGACAGTCTTGGCTACATGAGCACAGCAATATTCCAGGTGAGAAGCTATGACCTCCCATCCCTAAAGTCAGGCAAAGGAAGTTCTAAAAGAATTTCTTGTAAAGACTGGAGGCAACTTCAAGCTGTGGAGGTTGGCATCTCATCCCTTGACTGGGTGTGTGCTAAGCTGTCAAGTTCCCGAAAATACTCCGAGCTGCTGAGCTCAGTAGGAAGTAGACATTTAACAAATATTTGTTCAATTAAATTAACTATATGTAATACTGAATACTGTGTTGAACAAATAACAAATATTTGTTCAATTAAATTAACTATATGTAATACTGAATATATGACTAAAACCACTGTGGTTTTATATCTGTCACATTTGAAATGCCTATTAGATACTCAGATAGATGTAGAGTGGGGTTTTGGAGTCTCAATCTTGAATTAGGGCACTATGACTTAAGGGTGCTGGAGGGCCATGCTGGAGCCCCAGTGTAAGAGTGTCTACATCGTCCCTTTCAGTCCCAGACTCTCACATGTTCTCTGAGGTTTGGGGCCATCCTTAAACCAAGAGAGTTTGGATCTGGAGATTTCTGAGGATGAAAGGCCTTCTGGAGTAGGTCATGCAAACACGCTTGAAATATATTGTGGTACCAAGTGTTAGGGGAAAAGATAGGGTAATTTGTATTTTATCCCAGTTCTTCATAGGCCTTACTTAGAAGGTGTCAGAGAGGACCTGACTCCAGCAGTCCCGGCAGCTCCATACAAAGAGCACCAGGTTTGGTGGAGAAGCAGCAGCTGTGGTCTGCCTAGTGAACAACTGCACCAAACAGTGCATGGCTTGACCTGAAAACCCAGGTGGGGGCGGGGTGTGTTCAGATGGTGGAACCCTTCTGGGAGAGGTCCTCAGTTATGGAGGGGGCTGGATCAAAGCCATTATCTTCCTGGAAATATCATTCACACAATTAACTGGAAGCCACATTAGACTGAACCAGAGTGAGTCCAGAGAGAGCCCCTACCATGTAAGGAGATTCTCATCCACTATCCTTTCTCCCAATACTTAAGGAACTTCAGGCTAGAAAAAGGAGCAGGTGTCTTGGATCCAGACCAAGAGATATTCTTGTATCTAACAGGTACTAGATATTGACTGAACCTGCTACAATATTGTAAAGGGAGCCACTGCCCTTTGTGGTAGAGAAATCAACACAGCCCAGTTGAAGGTTTTACTGGGGTAAAAATACTATTCTCTATGTACATTTCAGTGAGCTGAGAAACTTTAAAAAATAAATTAATGTATCATGGTGGTGATGGTTAACTCCAGTTGGGAGCATTCAAGCACTCATAGTCAAACAGAGGACACAGGCTCAGTTAACTTCAGGACAAATAATAATTGATAAGTGATAGATGTTTTAATAATATGGTAGTAGGGAAAATGAAGGCATACCAAATGAATTCTGATTGGGGGTGGACTGCCCCTCTGATGGGGTGATATTTGAATTGAGTGTGAGAAATTTAAGAGAAAGAGCAAAGGATAAACTTATAGGTACAAGGACCAAAATCAGCAAGACACAGAGAGAGTGAAAAGTGTGGTAGTTGGCTATGATTGAGACAGAAAAAGGGAAAAGGGGGATGTGGGCACCGGAATAGAGTTCAGAGCCTTTCCAATCTGGCTTGACCCAACTTTTTAGCTTTAAGGAGAGTGGATTTTATACTTATAGACAATAAAAAGCCATTAAAGTGTTTGAGAACATCTTTTAGGAAATTTTAAGCTATTTACTCTGTCAATATTGTTGAAGGAGGGTTAGAAGAAGAAGAGAACAGAGAAGGGGTGATCACATAGCAGGATTTTGCAACTGTGCAGCTCAGAAGTAGTAAGTGTCTGAGACAGGCCTAGCACTGGGAATGAAGATCAGGCAGCAGCTCTTCTAATAATTTGAAAGTGATTGGATGAAGGTAAGAGCTGAGAAAGAAGGAGTGGGCAGCTATGACTTCCAATATGGTCTATTACGTAGGTGATGGTGCTGTGAGACGGGGGAGAGTTTGTAGGAGAAGAATGCGGGTGGCGGGGGGTGGGAATAATAATAATAATAGCCAACATTTGTTATGCATTCACTATGTTCCAGGGACTTTTAAAAGTGTTTTGCATGTAATAACTCATTTAATCTTCACCACACCCTTATGAATAGATACTATTACTTCATTTTATTGATGGGGTTTAGATAACAAATTTGGTTTTATATTTGTCACATTTGAGATGCCTATTAGACAATCAGATAGATGTAGAGTAGGGTTTTGGAGTCTCAATCTTGAATTAGAAAGTGAGTTTTGGCTGGACATTTGAAATTATGGCACATATACAAATCCTTGCATCCTAAAAAGGGTCCAGGGAGAGCATGTTCTATTACAACATCGAGGGAGACCCTGAGAAACTTGGAACTCCAATGCTAAAACGACAGAGACGGGAAGAGACTGCTATTTGCTCACGATTATCTATGTTCTCTACCTCCTGGGCACCCAGTTAGGTGACATTTCCAGCCTCCCTTGCTGTGAGGTGTGGCTGATTTCTTCTAGCCAGAGGAATGTGTGAGGAGAATTGATGTGGTCATAGTTCATGCAACCTTTCACGTGGGCTTTTTTGTGCTTCTTACCACATCCAACTGACTGGGATGGAAACCTCCAGGGAGTCTATGGACATCACATGTTGAAAAAACTTCCATCAGCCTCCTCTTTGAGTGCCTGTGTAGGGCAGGGCATTCCTTCCCACCATCCAGCCCTGATTCCTTGAAATTGCTCTGGGCTGTTAGATGAGCAAGAAATACATGTCTGTGGTACTTGAATCATTGTATATTTCTGAATTTATTCATTACAGTAGTTACCTAAGCAGAGAGAACCTAAAGCATGAAAGAGGGGTGAGAACTTATCCATACAGTTGCATCATCTTATGTAGACTGAATATTTCCTTCACAAGGCAGCATGTGCCTAGGTTGAAATAAGTCAAAAAAGTTACTTCATTTATTATAAGGTTTCTGACAAGAGAGGTAAAGATCTAAATCCTGGGGTGGCTGTTTTAAAAACTGATATCCCCATATCCCTTCCCAAACTTCTGATTTGGTGGACTGTTATATATTCTTGAATTGGGAGTAGGTCTAGAGTGAAACCTTCCACTATCTGTGGTAAGAACAAGCTCATTACTTACTCCAAGGCATCTGACTTGCACATATTCTGTGCTGTACAATAGATCAGGGTCCCCTTTCTTTGCAGGCACAGCACAAAGTGAAGGTCAATCAGCCCGTAATTACAGGAACATCGCTGTGTTGAAAGCAGACTTCATTACCCTTTGTGAGTGCTACCTGATATTGACTGAGCACTCATAAGAAGAAAAAACCTTCACGCACCCTGCTGATTTGCAATGCAATGCAACGCACTGTCATTCCTGTGGAGGATGTACGAGAACTTTGGTTGAAAATAAGGCATGTTTCCAACAGCATTTTGCCCAGAATATTGTGATGAGTTTTGCAGACATGAAACATACTGTCCACATCATCAAGACACATAGTTCAGATATTTTCTAGGACCAGCTGCTAAGTCATGACTCAGACACATGCCTTACTACAAATTCCAGCTCAAGCCACCTGCAAGTTTTAACTGTGTGTGTGGTGTGCATGCGCTTGTGTGTGTGTTCCTGTTTCCTTGCAAGTGGGAGAGCCACAGAGATTGGACACGGAAATGAAATGCCCAAAAGGGCAATTAAAATAATTGTTGCCCACTTGTAAAATTGGCATCCTCACGACTAAGATAAGCTTGGGCAGCAAAACACTTAGTTGTCATTGAAAAAAAAAAGCTCCACATATTGGGAAAACCCACCTCAGAAACAAAATCTAACTCACAGTGAGCTCTGAAGGAGAAAAGGAGGAATTGAATGCACCTCTCTCGCCAAGCATATCTGTGAGACAGCCAGTCTCATAAATTTCAGATCAACTTAGTTTGGCCTCTAAACTAAATCTGCCTTAATGCTATTTGTAGATATAGATTGCTGTCTTTTTCATTACCGTTATCAAATGATGCATTTGCGGCTCAGCTCTGAGCTCCTTGACCCATTAAGTGGATTAGATTGCCTGTTGCCTTTGTCCTTTTGGCTTTTGCTTTATCCTCAACTATTCTATCCTTTTATACTACATATATAATATGCATGCATTATTATGTATGGTATGCACATATACCTGCCTGCCATCCCAATTAGCCTGACAACCCCATCCCTTCTGTTTTATAAGAGGACTGTGTTCAAATATCTTATCAGAGTCATCAATCCTTCCCTGTAGCAGCAGCAGCAGTAGAAATCCTCTGAGAAATGGCATGTCACAAGCCCAGCTCAGGGCCCTTGTAGAGCTACACTCAGCAAATTGAAGATCATGCTCCCTATTAAACTCGTGGCTGGTGCATCATGGGAGGTTCATTTTCAGGAGCAGCTTAGGGCCCCTCCCTTCTCTGTCTTATGCATGTTAATCACTCCTCCAGCCCACAGGAGCTGCAGCAGAAAAAATGGGCTCAGGACAAGTCCTGGTGATGTTATTAACATGAAAACTTGCTCTTATACATTTAGGGAAAAGTTAAAGGGGGAGGAAATAAAAGGGAAAGATGAAGACCAAGAATTCAGTCCTGATTCTTGAAACCAAATGATAGCTCCAGCAGGGTTGGCTGTGGACATAATAATTTTCCATTTTTATTCCATTAAGTATTTGTTGAGGGTCGATCACGTGCGGTATACTATGCTGGGTATTAAGTATGCAGTGGTGAGCCAGATAGATGCTCATTGCAGCAACTAATCATGGAGATATATAGTTAAATAAGCCATTTTATTAAAAGGTAGTAACAGTTGCTGTGATATGGCTGCTTATTATATAAGCATTCAAAAGGTGCACCTAAGTATTCTAGGGGAATCAAGGAAAGCTGCCCCGAGGAAGTGACATTTAGGCTGAGACCTGGCAGAAGAGTAGAGGAGTTATTTTCCTAGGAGGTCCCCATGGTTTTGGTAGGCAATAAGGAATACTTGTTAGTCTGTCTCCAAGATGGCCACCATCAATTCCTTTCTTCAGGCACAAGCATATCATTCCCCCATTGAGAAATGGAATCTATTTCCTTACCTTTGAATCTGGGCTGGTCTTAGTGACTTGGCTTGACAATGTAATATGCCAGAAGAGATGGTCTGGGACTTTCAAGAACATCGTTGGGGAGAGCCGGTGACCGAATAAGAAGTCCAACTATCCTGAGACCACCCTGCCAAAGTCACATGAAGTTATCTTAGAGGCTGAGATGCTGTGGAGGGAGGGAGAGAAAAATGAGTAAGGGAGGAGAGAAAGAGACGTCAGGTAGGACTGAAGCATCAGATGTGTGAGTGAAAAGCCATTTTGGAAGTGATCTACAAGCCCCAGCTGCTCTAGCTGGTGCCATGTGACAAACCCTTCAGCTGTATCTTTTCTGAATCCTTGACTCAAAAACAACGCTTGTTATAAGCCAGAGAACTTTGAGTGGCTTGTTATGTAGTAATAGCCAACTGGAAGAGAATTGCTGCTACTTGAGAACTTGCACCTGGGGAACTATACTTAGCTTATTCTTACCTAGACCTGGTTCAGAGGATGAGATCCTGGACTTCCATACCTGAGCCAGGGGCCATATTGGGATGAGATTTGGAAGTCTTAGAAGGAGTGGTGAGAGTATTCTGCACGTGGAGGTCTTATGAATCATTAGTAGCCAGAATATTGATGGTGGTAGCTAGCCTCTAAAAATGGCGTTCCAATGAGCCAAGCCTCCCAGTATTCCTACCCTTATGTAGCCCTCTCCACTTGAATCTGGGCTCATCCTGTGACTTACTGTTAAACGATGAAATGTTTCAGAAGTGATAACTTCTGAGATTAGAAACCTTGTAGCTTTTGTCTGAGCCTCTTGGAAAGCTTGGTTGTCTGACTCTACCTCTTGTAACTCAGCTGCCATGAAGTCTAGCTACGAGAAGCCCAAGCCTCATGGAGGCCATGTGTTTTGGTTTAAAGCTCCACTTCAGCTTCCAGTCTTTAACTGACATCAACTGCCAGCCATAAGTGCACTATTTTAATCGTTCAGCCCAGTTAAGCTTCACATAGTCACAGCTCCATTGACGTGAGAGATCTCAACCAAAAACTACCTAGCTTGGTCAAAGTAACCCCAGAACTATGAAAGGTAAGAACTAATTATTAATTTAAACCACTGAGTTTTGGAGTAGTTTACTGTGCTGCAATACAAGAGAAACCATTGCAACTAGTGTTTGACTGGAAAGAATCCATTATACAACCTAACATGCCAGAAGAATTTAAACTTGGTCAACACCCCAGAATTAAAAAAAAAAGTATCATTCTGGGTACTGACAGCTAAATCAACTCTCTTAGGCTAGTTCCAAATTATTGGAAAATGATCTCATTATCGTTGATCATAACTTCATTTTGTTCTACTTCAATGTTGGGTTATACTTTTCCCCTACTTTATTTTGAGAAGTGAACACAAAAATGTGTATCAGATGCCTCCCTTCCATATGTGTTAGCAATCAAAGTGTCAATCAGTTCATCAGCAATTAAAAGTTTAACATCTCATAAGATCATTTATAAGATCTCATATAAATGACATACACATGGTATACTCTCTGTTCTTAGATACCCAAAGCATTTCTTAATACAGTCTTTCTAGGCAGTGAATGGAAAACACAAAGCTATAAGCAGGGGATGGTATGGTCTATCCCAGTGTCTGGCACATAGTACATCCTTAGTGACTCTCTATTCCATGCATCATGAATTCAATTATTCATTATGTCAGTGCCAAGAACTGATCAGTAACTCAAGTCCAGGTGCAGCTATGTATAAATTCTACATCTCTTGAAGACCATGCCTCAGGAGCTGGCCTGAAAGTCTGAAAGCTCTTCAACCAGTGTCAGTATCAGGTACATTTATATATATATAAAAATATATAATATGTAATAAATATATCATATTAATTATAATATAATGCATTTATCATATTAATTATAATATAACAATTACATATAATTATATAATAAAATATATACTATATAATATAATTATATATAATAATTACAATTAATATACTAGATGATAATCATAATATATTATGTAATCATACTGTATTATAATATATTTGCATTATATTATAATAATATAATAATTCATACACACATACACACATATAAATACATATATACATGTGTGTATGTATGTGTAAAATCTTGTCTTCCCCTCACTCTTTTTCCTTTTTGTGCAAGGGAATGTGCTAGACATTGTAGGATTTGTATAAATATTTATTTCTAGCCAGAGCTCTTAAGCATGCCCAACATTCTGAATTACTCAAACTTTCCTTTTTAGGTTAAGTGAAACAGTATATTATTGTGGAGTAGTTTAAACTTCAGATGAAAAGACCCTCAATAAATACAAAACAGCAGGAAATAAAATAAGCCTAAGCACTCTGCTGCACTTTGGAATTCTTATATGTGGACTCAGATACAGAGACATAGAAGCTGATCCAAAGCATAGATAACAGACTATTTATGTCCAGAGCATCAAAAGACCCCACTCTCCCACTTGTCTGACACTTTGCCTGCAATTCTACTATGAAAGGCATTTCTTTGAAATTGGCATTTTATTCACCAGACATTTGTTTGAAAGTATATTGCAAAAAAGGGATAATTTAACTACTGGGAAACCAACAGAAAACAGAACAGTGAACACATGGAAGGCAATTGACATGAGGATGAAGGATGGAGAAGCAAGGCTGGAAACGCCTAGTGGGGGAAATGAAGATTCTGGCAAGGAAGTCAAGTCTGAGGCTCTAGGCATGGAGGGACAGCATGATGAGTGGGTGTGTTACGGACCCAAACTGGCGTTTGCTTGCCCAGCTCAGTAAGGCCAACATCCACACTGAAGTTTTGAAGGGGGAAAAAGGAGGGTGTTTATTTGCAGGGCAACCAGCAAGGAGAATTGGGCAGCTCACACTTAAGACCTGACCTCCCTGATGGCTTACAAGCAAGGCTTTGAAAAGGCAGGGCTTATACATTTCAGGAAAGCAGATGTTACAGGTGAAATTCCAAAACAATATATGGAGGTTATACATTGGTTTGGCCTAAAAGGGTGGAGTATGTTGAAGTGAGGGCTTACTGGTCATAGGTAGATTCAAAGATTCCCTGATTTCTGATTGGCTATGGAAGTGAAGCTTTGTCTAAAAACTTGGGGTCAGCAGAAAGGAACGTTGAGGTCTGGCCTGTGGGCATGACTTCCTTCAGACCCCTCAAGAATAAATTTAGAACAAAAAATAACTATCAGAGTTCATACTGTCCTCAGTTTCCCCTTATCTGAAATTGATGTGCCAGTGGACAGTATTTTCTCTTTGGTGGGGGTCCAGGCTTCTGAAAAACAACTCAAGTACCTATGTTGTTATCTTTAGTTTTTGTGAGGAACCAAGTATTTTGTGGCTGTAACTTCTCTGGCTACTGTTTTAAGCTATTATTACTTTCTTGTCAGGTTGCTCATTTATTTGTCAAAGTTAGCTAGGTGCCTGGCATTTTCCTCGAAGGAACTCAGGATTTTCCTTTATTTTCATGCTTAGTGGGGCCGGCAGGCCCTTAAGAAAGGGGTTGGGTAGAGGCGGGGGGCGGGGGGCGGGGGGGTCTGTCTCAGTCTCAGGTGGAGGACATTGAACCACTACTTTACACATTTGCTCCAAAGTTGCCTTTGAATGGAGAATCGGACAGAATGATTACAGTGAATCCCTCAAGACAGGGCCATAGGATCATGGGAAGGAAGTGGTGAGAAATACGGGAAGAGAACAGGAAGTCATTGTTCCACTTTAATCTGTGTCACCTTGCCTCACATTCACAGATACGACGAATTTTTGCTTTTTCTTTTCTTCTTCTTCTTCTTTTTTTTTTTGTTTTTTTGAGACAGAGTCTCGTTCCGTCACCCAGGCTGGAGTGCAGTGGCACAATCTTGGCTCACTACAACCTCCACCTCCTGGGTTTAAGCAATTCTTCTGCCTCAGCCTCCCTCCCTAGTAGCTGGGATTACAGGCACCTGCAACCATGCCCATCTTTTTTTTTTTTTGTAGTTTTAGTAGAGATGGGGTTTCACCATGTTGGCCAGCCTGGCCTCAAACCTCTGACCTCAGGTGATCCACCTACCCAGACCTCACAAAGTGCTGGGATTACAGGCCTGAGCCGCCGTGCCTGGCTGAAATTTTGCTTTTTCAAAATGGTTTTCAAAACCCACTAGACCTTTCTAATATTGTTTTCACTAACTAACCATAGATGCAACCTCAGGGAGATGTTACTGCTTAGTAACCATGTCTCTCTGTGCTTGCCAAGGTAAAGTGGGGAAGATAGGAACTGGCCTTGCATAGGGAATCTTAGGAAGCTCTGCTGACCCCAGGATTCTCACCACCACCACAGAAGCAGGAACTCAATTTTCTAAGTCCACCTACTTATACAGAACCTCTCTTATCCCCATAATGACCCATATCCTGTAATAAATAGTAGATCGGTGATGAGAAGTGTAGCATGAACAAGCCTGCACTCCTGGCATCACTTCTTAATTAGCACTGGCTATGTTTCCAGGTAGATCCAGGTGTTCTTGACATTTGGCAGCAAAGATAACCCACTCCCAAGCCCCACAATTAGCCAGTATCAGGAAATGCCAAGATTGCATAAATCCTAGGCACTCATCTCTAATTATAACATAAACATGGAGGAAACATACATTACTCTAAGAGAAAAATAGGAGATGTCCTTAGATTTAAATGATCCATCACGAAGGCAGTATCAAAGGGAAGAAGAAAACATATTTTCTGGAATTTCTTTTTTTTTCAGTGACAGGTTTCTAACTAGCTTAATGAAAAAAAAAGGGATCTTATTATTCAAATGCTAGGGATCCTCATGGCATCTCAGAGCATGACTGCAGATATGCTCCAGGAACAGCTGGAACAAGCAATAAAACTTATCCTAACTATCTCCGTCTTCATTTTTCATTTGTTCCCATCAGTTTCTCTCTCATTTTTCTCTTTCTTCAGATTGGTTGTCTCCATGTCTCCTGAAGACAAGGCAGGACACAGCCCCCACTTTCTGACCCCCATCTTCACGATCATCACAGTTCTCTCAACTTCTCACTCAATGTTTCCTGGGATTGAGGGAGGACTGTAGCCATAATGTCACAAAGAACTACCTTGCTATTAGCAGTTGCTGCAAATTCCCTCTCATATTTAATCACCCATAGAAATCATTTGTGTAAGCAATTAAGAATTTGAGTATAAGGCATTTTTAGGGATTAATGATCAGGTAGAAAACACCAACTGCTTATAGCCTTGTCAAGGGCTGTTTATCAGCAGGAAATGACCTACCTCAAGGTGACTGATGATATTTACTAGGAAAATTAGATGAACAAGGACACAAATTCATTTTGAGTGATTCAGGGATGGCAGTATAGTGAACGCATTTCTTGGGCAAGGCTTACTTCTGGGTTAACTGTCTGACCCACGTTGCCTTTGGTTTTACACACAAAGGTATGCTCTATAAACATTCTTTGCCAGGCACCTAGCTAGCTTTGAAAAGTGAATGAGCAGTCTGATAAGCAAACATTTTCATGAAACAAGAAAGAAGTTTTGGTTCTACTGAAGCATATTTGTTGTGCAATCATCTTCTCCCATCAAGGATACACATTACAATTTGTACATCCAAAGCCATACACTTAATATGCAATTTCAATAGGAGCCCTGTGAACACTGAACTCACCTAGTTCTTACAACAGCTCTGTAAAGGCGGTGTTATTATCACTGTTAGGCAGATGAGGAGGTTGAGGCTTACCTAAGGTAAATAATGTTTCCAAGGTCATGCAACTGAGCTCAGATATTATTCATCTGTCTGACTTCAGAGCCTGCTATATCACTGTTGCTCCTAGGAAAAACACAGAGCAAGTAATCTGCCTCCAACCTAAGTGGAAGTAAACCACAAATTTATGTATTTAATTCTAACGCCAAATGGAAGCTAACACATACATAGTATTCGCTATGTGCTAGTTACTGACCCAGTGCTTTACACATTTGAGCTCATTTAATGCTTACAATGTGCTTGGAAAGTAGCTACTATTATTGACTCCATTTAACAGAGGGGAAACAGAGTCACAGAGTGGTTGAGTAACTTGCTCATGATTTCGTAGCTAATAACTGGTGGATTTAAACTCTCATAACAGCTGTAGTATACTGTATCTTAGTGCCGTTTTGATGTTTTGTCCCTGTTGACTTTGAAAGGCAAAGCATACAAAAGAATACCTTGGGAGTGGATATTAGAGAGGTTTAACATCCATCCCACATGGTTTAATTGTCAGAAGGCAGTGAGAAGAGAATGTGGATTTTCTTTGTGATCCCATCCTCAGCTGGAGAGGCTACAGGGCAGGCACACAGCCTGTTCTCTCTCGGAAACAGTGGGATTCACCTCTGGCAAGAGACGAAAAGGACAGAAACATGAGCTGCCATCAATTGATTTCTTTTTAAACATTAGCAGGGAAAAAATAGGCAGATGATAACTCAGCACTTTAAAGCTTTGCAGATTGGGACGGTGTTAATCAAATCTCTAGCATAAAGTAGGCAGAGTTATAGGGAGCACAAAGGATACCTAGAGGTCATTACGTGCTGTGTGTCCTGACTGCCACAGCTACTGCCCTAACTCATTAAATTTTTCCTAAAGCTAATGAAATCAACAGGGAGGAGACTCCGCAGAGTGGAAAGAGCCTGGGGTTAGAGGTGGGAGACATAAATATTTCTTCGCAATTAAACTGACTCTAGGTTCCATATGAGTCAACAGTGCAAAGTGGTTAAAAAAAGAAAAGAAAAATGGACACAATTGTGTCTACACCGTATATTCAGGATAATTTGAATCTATGCTCTCAGGTAGCAAAATATCTTTAAAATAAAAAAAGAAAGAAAGTATGCAGAATAAGGAATGTCAGAGGTGATGGTTCCATTTTATTCTGTGTTGCTCAGAGCCCATATGGAATAGGGAGGATATCAGTTCTGTGCTGATGATGGTTCAATTTTATTCCGTGTTGCTCACAGCCCATCTGGAATAGGGAGAATATCAGTTCTGTGCACCATATTCAGAGAAAGTACAGCTCAAGCAGAGCCACGAGAATGCTTGCAACCATTAGCTCCAAAGAGGGGGAAGATTATGATTGTGGAAGGGCTAAGATCGGAAAAGAAGCTGCCTCACAGAAATGGAAGAGAAACTGATTATTTAGGTTGCTGACGAATGACACTTCCTAGAAAATCAAAAAGAAAAACTCACCACCATTCAGAGCAATAGCGTTTGTCCAAGCAAGTACTGTTTGTAGTTGTATTTGCTGTAATAACCAGAAGTTGGCTTACTCTGACTGTTCCTCAAAAATTGCACTCCCACTAACCCCCTTCTCTAATCTCCCTACTTAATTTTCCTCCATGGTCTCCATTAACACTTGGCATGCTTTGTTTATTTATGATTTTCACCTATTAGAAATAACACTTCACATGGGCATTCATTGTCCATTTCCTCCTTGCTGTATTCCTAATGCCTGGAATAGTACCTGGCACAGACTATGTACTCAGTGGATATTAATTAATGATAGATGGTAATGGAATCGTCACAGAATGAATGAATAAATGAGATGTCAGCAGCAGAAGTAGCAAGATCCAGGGAGGCAGGGTGGTATGCATATCTCATGGTCTAGGTGCTAGAAGGCACCTATCATTGGACTCCAATCGTTGGAAATTGCAGATGTCTAGTCAGAAGGAGGTTGACTTAGGTGGCTGTTTCTAGACCGGGAGCTTTGTGACGCCTCAGAAAGATGAAAGGAAAGGATGGAAATAGCATTCTGAGGATTTGATATAAGGTATGGCTCTGAGCTATTGCCACAAACTACACAGGATGAACTCTAGAATGAAAACATGAAAGTTTTCAGTTGTGAAAAAGCTGACCATCTAGGTGGACAAGGAGCTCCCTGGACTATTATGAGCTTCCTTAATTTGGCTGGTCTTTGGTGCCGGGAGAGATTCTGAAAAACTTTACTTGGAATATAAAATCCCATGTAAATTGTCAGTAAAACTAACTCATCACAGTTGCACGCTAGAGACAGAGAGAGGAGAGGGGTGATGTGGAAGGTGGTGAGACTCATCTTCTCTTTAGAGGCCTAGGGAAGAATCCTTTCTTGCTTCTTCCTGGATTCTGGTTATTGCTGGTAATCCTTGGCATGCCCTTGGCTTGTAGGTACATCACTGCCATCTCTGCCTCTGTCGTCACATGGCATTGTCCTTGTGTTCTATATCCAAATGTCTCTCTAATTTTTTTTTTTTTTTTTGAGACGGAGTCTTGCTCTGTCGCCCAGGCTGGAGTGCAGTTGTAAAATCTCAGCTAACTGCAACCTCTGCCTCCTGGGTTCAAACAATTCTCCTGCCTCAGCCTCCTGAGTAGCTGGAACTACAGGTATGTGCCACCACGCCCGGGTAATTTTTGTACTTTTAGTAGAGACGGGGTTTCACCACGTTGGCCAGGCTGGTCTCGAACTCCCGACCTCAAGTGATCTGTCCACTTTGGCATCCCAAAGTGCTGGGATTACGAGTGTGACCATACCCGGCCAAATTTCTCCCTTCTTGTAAAGACAGCAGTCATTGGATTAGAGCCTGCCTTAATTCAGTATGTTTCATCTTCACCTGATTATGTTTATGAAGATTCTATTTCCATATACGGTCATGTTCACAGGTATTGGGAGTTGTGACTTGAACATATATTTTGTGAAGGACATGATTCTATCCACAACAAAAACATATCAGAACAAAAGACAGGGCATCTGAGGCTTGAATGAATCAATTTTCCTGGAATTTGCCTCCCACCCTGACTTTTGGGAATTGCTTATATAGAAGGAATAGGGATCCTCTTCCTGCCTCTATTCCATGTTCAGTAATTACCGTAGAGTGCACCTATCCCAAACTTTAACCTTGTAGGGGAAGTAAAACAGACATTAACATAAAAATAATTTAATTTCAAAGCTTTTGCTTCAGTCTTTATATAGTGAGGGTAAGGCGCTGTAAAGGAAGGATTCTCTACAATGGAGATTGTATTTGATGTATGGTCATTTCCCCTTGGATAAGAAAGTAATGATGGCAATTCCCTTTCCCTTACCAGTGACTGATTCAGGCTCAACTCAATTTAGGGCAATGTGCTTCATTTATTCTTTCATTGATTCAACATATATCTATTGAGTTTTTACCGCATGCTAGATACTTCAAATATCTGGCTAAAAACTCCTTGTACATAAGATTGTGACCTCTGTCAGTTACTGATTTTTAAAGCCCATCAGTGTTAATCTAAAAGGACATGGAGAAGAATTACAGTTTGTCCAGGAAATGGGAATATGCAGATAACTTTCAGCTGGCATACAGAAGGTCTTCATAGCTACCCTGAAGGTATTGAGGATGTAATAGCAAATAAAGCAAGGAGAATAGTCTTGCTTGAGGTTTCTGCAGAGAAAAACAAGGAGCTTTCTCTCCTTGGATATTATCAAGGATATGTTTTCCCAGCCTCTGACCAGGAAAGTACCATTCCCGAGATAAAGCAAATGCTTTGTTCAGCAGAGCAGGGAGAGAAAAATAGCTTAAGTCTCTGATGACGTTGTTGAGGAACTAAACTAACCAAACCTTACATGAGGACATTCTGTATTATAAGAAAATAAATTTGCAAATAAATATTGAATTGGGTTTGGACTGAGTTTCAGTTTCTTGCCTGCTACAGCATCTAGCTGATACATGCATGATCTCTTTCATTACTTAAGTTCTGCACAGTCTGAAAGCCACAGGAGAATACAGGGAAGTGGCAAAGCTCCCCTCGACAATGTTCTGTCTTTGCTCCGGGAGATTTATTATTATTATTATTATTATTATTATTATTATTATTATTATTTTGAGATGGAGTCTTGCTCTGTTACCCAGGCTGGAGTGCAGCGGCACAATCTCAGCTCACTGCAACCTGTGCCTCCCTGGTTCAAGGGATCCTCCTGCCTCAGCCTCCTGAGTAGCTGAGACTAGAGGCTAATCTTTTCATTTTTGTGGAGACAGAGTTTTGCCATGCTGGCCATGGCTGGTCTTGAACTCCTGGCCTCAAGGAATTTGCCTGCCTTGGCCTCCCAAAGTGCTGGGATTATAGGCATGAGTCACTGCGCTCGGCTGGGGATTTTTATTGTGTTTTGAAAAAGGACACATTTGATGAGAGGAGAACACATCCGTGGACAGAGAAACAAGACGAACTGAGTTGTGTCTTTAAGGAAACTGTATATCAAATCCTTATTTTGTTTTTGAGCTTTTCCTGTGAAGCACACAGTGTGAAAAACTTCTCTTTTTTGGTAGTAATTATCAGTTACCTTCAATTTACTAAAATCTCAGCAGCTGTGAGTGGTGTGGTGAAATCCTGGGGAGTAAAAGAAAGGAGTCATAAGAAGAATTCTATGATTCTGTTTGTCGAAGATAGAAGTCAGATCAAATTTTAAGCCCAGTCAACAGATCCACATGAAAGTAGTTTCTCAAATGGTCACAATATGCTACATTTCAGAAAACACTCCTTCCATCCCTTCCTATTTTTGATCTACTCGGGCATAGAGAAGATATTAATGATAAAAGCATACATCATATACAGCATGGGGGTTGGAAATTCAGCAGGAGAATTGGGTCTTGAAGACTTCCCTCAACAGTTGGAATTGTTTGTGCATAACCATGGTGATGGAAAGAAGAAAGCATTGCCTTGGATAACCATTCAATTTCCTCTGCCAAGTTGCTGGTTGGCTTCATTCATTTTATCCAGCCAGGGCTTGGCTGAAATGTTTTTACACACAATTGCCTAAAGGTTAATATAATTTCAAAACTATGGTCAGAGTTTGTGAGACATATTTTAATTTATTTTTACTGAGTACTGACTAAGTGCCTGGGAACAATTGATGATGATCTCTAGAAACAGAAATTGAAATATCGGAAGCAACAAGGAACTGAGGATTCATCAATCATCTGACTGCACGGATGAGGGTCCAGAAATCTAAATGCCTGCTGTCATTCGGCTGGTCAGCAGAAGAGAAGGCTCGAGTTCAGGGTTCTTAAATCCTGATCCAATCTTCCTTCCACAGGGAAGTTCTAATGGCATTTTTCTCTCAGCCTCCTTCAACTCTCCAACCAAGCTCTCAATTCTAAGATCTCAGGTGACTGTTTTGTGTGGGAGACACGTGAGGGGAAGAAAACACACACACACACACACACACACACACACACACACACACACACACACACACACACA